>NC_064920.1:446665477-447265477 GCF_023897955.1 Schistocerca gregaria | reverse complement strand
CGTCCCTCCATTCACGCCTGTCGCGACACCACTGGAGGCGGGCTGCACGATGTTGGGGCGTGAGCGGAAGACGGCCTAACGGTGTGCGGGACCGTAGCCCAGCTTCATGGAGACGGTTGCGAATGGTCCTCGCCGATACCCCAGGAGCAACAGTGTCCCTAATTTGCTGGGAAGTGGCGGTGCGGTCCCCTACGGCACTGCGTAGGATCCTACGGTCTTGGCGTGCATCCGTGCGTCGCTGCGGTCCGGTCCCAGGTCGACGGGCACGTGCACCTTCCGCCGACCACTGGCGACAACATCGATGTACTGTGGAGACCTCACGCCCCACGTGTTGAGCAATTCGGCGGTACGTCCACCCGGCCTCCCGCACGCCCACTATACGCCCCTGCTCAAAGTCCGTCAACTGCACATACGGTTCACGACCACGCTGTCGCGGCATGCTACCAGTGTTAAAGACTGCGATGGAGCTCCGTATGCCACGGCAAACTGGCTGACACTGAGGGCGGCGGTGCACAAATGCTGCGCAGCTAGCGCCATTCGACGGCCAACTCCGCGGTTCCTGGTGTGTCCGCTGTGCCGTGCGCGTGATCATTGCTTATACAGCCCTCTCGCAGTGTCCGGAGCAAGTATGGTGGGTCTGACACACCGGTGTCAATGTGTTCTTTTTTCCATTTCCAGGAGTGTAGTTTGTAACCTTCAACAAAGCGACTAATAATTCACTTACGAAATAATAGACACACTTGTTTGTGCAGTCCTAATTGCCACAAGACGAGCTGCATCTTGTTACATGAGGCACGAATTTACTTATATCTCTTCCAGATTTTCAGAAAGATCTCATTAACTAGATGAGCTAGCTACTTTTTCGTGATTCACATGAGAGTTGTTTCTACCAAGAGAAATTACGTTGGATATTTGGCTCACTTAACGGTTGTAATACTAAATAGCTTAAGGCAAATACCGTGATCGTTCCTTCTAAAAAGGACACGACTGATTCTCTCTCTCTCTCTCTCCCCTCCCCCTCCCCCCAACTCTTTCCTAATTCGATCTTCTGCTTCATATGTTTCATCTTTCCTTCGTTCACCGATAACAATGAAGAACCCGGTCCACACGCAATATCTGCCTACGCACACGTTTGCGCATATCAGGACTGTGCTGACAGATTATTGAATGGGAACAGGAAATTTACGCATATGTGAGATGCGCGCAAACCTAGAAGTTGGATATTTGAGGAACACTGCTTTAATCCGTAGGCACAAATCAATCTGCGCTGGTAAGCTGTTGAGTGTGAGCTGGAAATCGCCACAAATATGACGCGTTTGAGTTTGTTTGATCAGTTTAGTAAATGTAATGTTTCTCATGTCTAGGTGCATATTGACTTGTAAAATACGCACCACTGCTCGGAGACACACATGTCCGTGGAAAGCTAAGAACAAGAAAAACAGCGATCGTATTAAGAAGGAATCAGCTTATAATTCTTTAACAAAAAAAGTGTGCTCATTACCTTGCAGCAAAAAGCGAGCGGTAATACAAAAATGAGTTGCGGTTTGTTTACTGCAAATAGTTACGTGAAGTAACGACATCTATTCAACATGGTGTCAGGGTCGACCAAATTGGAGAAGCGGTGCCAGAGGAAATGAAATGTGCGGGGTTATGAGCGCCAATAAATATTTCCACATCGCCTTGTCCTATCGCATATAATTTTGCGAGTCGTCGCTTGCGAGTATTGTTAGTACTGTTATGTGAAACTACTTTCACTAAAAGCCACTTTCTTCACTAGATCGTTCTTTCAGTCTTTGACATTATTTTCAACACGATTTGCCAATACAGATCACAGAAGAATTTCTTGCATCTACATCTACATCCATACTCCGCAAGCCATCTGACGGTGTGTGGCGGAAGGTACCTTGAGTACCTCTATCGGTTATCCCTTCTATTCCAGTCTCCTATTGTTCGTGGAAAGAAGGATTGTCGGTATGTCTCTGTGTGGGCTCTAATCTCTTTGATTTTATCCTCATGGTCTCTTCGCGAGATATACGTAGGAGGGAGTAATATAATGCTTGACTCCTCGGTGAAGGTATGTTCTCGAAACTTCAACAAAAGCCCGTACCGAGATACTGAGCGTCTCTCCTGCAGAGTCTTCCGCTGGAGTTTATCTATCATCTCCATAACGCTTTCGCGATTACTAAATGATCCTGTAACGAAGCGCGCTGCTCTACGTTGGATCTTCTCTCTCTCTTCTATCAACCGTATCTGGTACGGATCCCACACTGCTATGCAGTATTTAAGCAGAGGGCGAACAAGTGTACTGTAACCTACTTCCTTTGTTTTCGGATTGCATTTCCTCAGGAGTCTTCCAATGAAACTCAGTCTGGCATCTGCTTTACCGACGATCAACTTTATATGACAATTCCATTTTAAATCACTCCTAATGCATACTCCCAGATAATTTATGGAATTAACTGCATTCAGTTGCTAACCTGCTATATTAGAGGATAGCGCCCGTAACTGAACTGAAATATCCTTCACGAGAGAGTAACGGCTTCAAGCGGGAAGTTTTTTCTTTAGACCGATGTTTGGGGGATCGGCAGTAGATTGTGTCCTGTGGACGCACGAGTTTTGCGTGATTTAATGTATCCACAGATTTCTACAATGATTTTTGTATTGTTGTTCCATTCCCTCGCCTCAGAGAGGTGAGTTTGGGCAGGCAGCGGAGTAATAGTCTACTCTTCTTCTAAAAGAGTTTAGCGGATACAAATATGGAAAAATATTTTAAAAGGATAACCTCCGCACAGTTCTTTTAAAATACATAAAAGAACTGTTTTCATTGAAGGTATTTAAAAAAACACGTAGGGAAACGTAGTACGACATTTGTAAAACAATGCGTTGCGAAAAACTTAAGCACTACGCTGTAGTACACTCCACAACCAGTTGGTGGGAGGGAGCTGTACTTAAAAGGAGTAAAGTAAAGAGGGAAAACTGGACTGGAGCTTTGGGGTAGTTAAAATGTTTGCGGAGCTACCTTGTCCAGGTATGTTCCGTTGTGGGGATAGCTATAACGTAGGAGAATGGTTGGTGGGAAAACATTGGATTCGCTTTACAGTTAGGCCAATGTCAAGTGGGTAGAGGGGGGGGGGGGGGGACAGCGAGGGATGGTAGGGGAGAAGGATAGGGAGGAGCAGGTTAAGTCTGCTAGGAGGGATAGATGTCAAGGCGGTTTTTGTTGTCAAGGAGATTATGCTGGGAAACGATATGGACTGTGTGTAAATGTAGAGAAGGTGGTATGTGTCGATACTCGATCAGCACCACACCAGGACTGTAATTAGGGCGAGACAATGAAATTGTTGGCAACAAGTTTAAGAGAACTATAGGACATATGGAGGTGTACACTGTGTATGAAGAGGTGATGAAAAGAAAAGAGCTGCTTAAGAGTTTTTGTAGGGGAGAGTAAGACGATTTGGAAAACATGGCGAATGGCATGGGATTCAAGCGTTCGGAGAGACTGATAGAATATTCGTAGGGCAAATGTTCATGCGACATTTGTTTAGTGGAGGATGGGTTGGATCAAGTCACTGTAGACGTGGAGGCTGGTGGAGGCATGTAAAACCCATGTTCCAGCTGTTAGTAGTTCTAATAGTTTTAGTGTATAGCGGGCTTTCTGTTGGATGTTTAGTAGCTGGTGTTCTCGTGTTAGTTTGCAATCAATACGCAATAGCATTTATTGTACTACTTTGAAGTACGGCTCGTAGCTTTGGAGCCATTGGCGGTAATAGAAAGAGCCGTTTGTATCTTAGCGTGACTCATTTGCACCTGTCGCTAGACTAGCCGTGGGAAGCCGTGTCAATTCGAGCGACTGAATATTCAAGCCACTAAGAATCTAAATAAACTATATTAAATATTATTCAATTTAGTTAAAAGTCTGCCCTTTGTTATTAAAAAGAAGATTGTGTAAAAATCTCAGCTTTCTAGCTGGCATACTTTCAGAGTTAGAGAAAATTACCTAAAACGCCCCAAACCGACACTTTTAAGATTTAACTCAGTTAGGATTAATAACAGTTTGTCTTTTAGTATCATTTGGAATCATTACTGAAGTTCACAAAATGTTAGGTCATTTTTTTTGAATTTTCATAATACAAAACATTAACTATTTTTCATTTTAGTAATATAAAATTCAGAAAAGATCAGTATTTATTTAAAGCGTTGTTGTGTGAGTAAATGAGTATGATGTAGGGTATGTATGTGTGACATACAAAAAAATTGAATATTATCTCAGGTTAAACATTACGTAACTGTATCATGGGAAAGTGTTAAGCAAGCAAGTTGCAATGAAAAATGTAATTTCCGCACCTTGCTAATGACGTATGTCTGAGGATACTTGCTTTTGTAAGGAGGCAACCATAATAGCCATTTGCAGAGTAATAAGTTTCTAAATTTATTTCAGGTTTAATTTTCCTTCCGTTTGGTTTTATCAAACATTATATTAATATTTGTATATTGAAACCACGTAAATACAACTTGGAATAGTGACTGCCGTGGGACAGTTTTGGCGTGTGAATAATCTCGCAGGATAGTTCTGATTGGGTGGCCATTTTGATCAACCAATCAGAGTTTAGCATTTCTCGCGCACTGCTAAGAAGTTGTACTGGGAGAGAAGCAGATTGAACAGGAGTCGCTTGCTAGCTGTCAGACGTACAGGTCGCATTGGACGTGTCAGTCTATGTCATGAGTAAAATGAAGAAGTTACTGGTATTTCGCGTCTGGATGGTATTGCCGTGAAAGCAATTGCATTTACGGACAGATTGTGAAAATCTGGGCTTTGTGAAGTGATCTGTTGGGTAGATAAACCCGTGTGGACTTTAGGCCTCTGTAGAATTCCGCATGGCATGTTTCATACCCGTTTATGGAATAGTTGGCGAGCAGTTTCTTTATTAGAAATCCATTGAAAAGGACCGTATGTAAAACTAGTATATAGTAGCAGAGTAATGAATGTAAATCGCTTGATATTTCGGGTCGTACTTGAGTGCATCTCTGGCTGCCTTGTGTGTGTACTGAGTTGTCGAAATTGTGAGCTGAGGACAGTGATATTATTCGTTAATTAAATATGGGCTGATGGCAAATATTTCTTTTGAACCTAAAAAAAGTAAAATAATTCGTTTGCTGAATTTTGAAAAATTTCTAAAGAGATGAAGCAATCGCCCTGCACCCGAAATTCGTAATACGATATTACAGGATAGGTTGCTACCTGAGTTTACGCGGACTTTGCAAAAGTAAGTATTGACGTTGTTTTTCTTCAACGCTCCTATTAACATTGTGTGGGCAGTATCTACGTATGCAGAAAAACGGGCTGGTGATCAGACGTCGTACTAGGAAGGTGGAACTTTGGTAGTGCACTATACGACGAGAGACAGTGATCAAACATTTATGCCACAAATCTTCCTAACCCGCCACGCCGCAGTGTGTGTGTGTGTGTGTATGTGTGCGTGTGAGTGTTATAATTGGATAGCACAGTCTTAAATGGTAATGTAAAAGTCACGGAGACGAAAATTGCACATGGTTTGTCCTATAATTAATTCCTTGGTTCTGGAGGATGTGCGCAAATGGGAGGTAGAGATGGGCGCAGAGAAACGCTGTGAGACCACGACGAGGTACTTTGCAAACCGATGTGATGCTTCAAAGACAGCCGGTACTTTCCGACCGACGCCGGTAATGAAAGGGCAACGAACACGACATTAACGTGCCGTAAAATTAAATAAGGGACTCGGTCTCTGCTCGAGCACCGCACAAATGTCAATGTCGTCGCCGCAGAGCGGGAAAACCGCCAGAAAGGCCTCGCTGCGTCGTCGCCCGTGCAGCACCGGATGTCGGCCGCGGCGGGGCGGCTTGATGACTACCTGCAGGGGGCGCCCCGGTCTCTGCGCCTGTGCCCACTGCGGCTGCCGCGTGGCCGCTCTCCAGCGCAACCTGGCGGCTTATTTGCGAGCTCTTACAGAAAAATTCCCTGCGCAATTAGGGCTTCATTTTTTTCTTTTTTGGACTCACCAGTCTTTGATTGGTTTGTTACGGCCTGCTACGAATTTCTCTCCTGTATCCATCTTTTCATCTCAGAGCAGAACTTGCAACCTACGTCCTCAATTACTTGCTCGATGTATTCCGGTCTGTTTCTTCATTTGCAGTTTTTATGCTCTATAGCTCCCTCTAGTACCGTGGGAGTTATTCCATGATTATTCACAGATGCTCTACACTATTGGCCATTAAAATTGCTACACCACGAAGATGACGTGCTACAGACGCGAAATTTAACCGACAGAAAGAAGATGCTGTGATATGCAAATGATTAGCTTATCACAGTTTTCACACATGCTTGGCGCCGGTGGCGACTCCTTCAACGTGCTGACATGAGGCAAGTTTCCAACCGATTTCTCTTACACAAACAGCAGTTAACAGGCGTTGCCTGGTGAAACGTTTTTGTGATGTCTCGTGCAAGGAGGACATATGCGTACCGTAACGTTTCCGACTTTGATAAAAGTCGGATTGTAGCCTATCGCGATTTCGGTTTATCGTATCGCGACATTGCTGCTCGCGTTGGTCGAGATCCAGTGACTGTTAGCAGAATATGGAATCGGTGGTTTCAGGAGGTTAATACGAAACGCCGTGCTGGATCCCAACGGCCTCGTATCACTAGTAGTCGAGATGAAAGGCATCTTGTCCGCATGGCTGTAACGGATCGAGCAGCCACATCTCGATCCCTGAGTCAAGAGTTGGGGACGTTTGCAAGACAACAACCATCTGCACGGACAGCAGCATGGACTGTCAGTTCGGAGACCATGGCTGCGGTCACCCTTGACGCTGAATCACAGACAGGAGCGCCTGCGATGGTGTACTCGACGACGAACCTGGGTGCGCGAATGGCAAAAGTCATATTTTCGGATGAATCCACGTTCTGTTTACAGCATCATCATGGTCGCATGCGTATTTGGTGACTTCGTGGTGAACGCGCATTGGGAGCGTGTATTCGTCATTGCCATAGTGGCATATCGCCATACCTGATGGTATGGGGTGCCATTGGTTCGCATTGACGGCACTTTGAACAGTGGACGTTACATTTCAGACGTGTTACGACCCGTGGCTCTACCCTTCATTCGATCTCTGCGAAACCCTACATTTCAGCAGGATAATGCACGACCGCATGTTGCAGGTCCTGTACGGGCCTTTCTGGATACAGAAAATGTTCGACTGCTGCTCTGGAAAGAACATTCTCCAGATCTCTCACCAACTGAAAACGTCTGGTCAATGGTCGCCGAGCAACTGGATTGTCACAGTACGCCAGTCACTACTCTTGATGAACTGTGGTATCGTGTTGAAGCTGCATGGGCAGCTGTACCCGTACATGCCATCCAAGCTCTGTTTGACTCAATGCGCAGGCGTATCAAGGGCTTTAATACGGCCAAAGGTGGTTGTTCTGCGTACTGATTTCTCAGGATCTATGCACCAAATTGCGTGAAAATATAATCACATGTTAGTTCTAGTATAATATATTTGTTCAATGAATACCCGTTTATTACACTGCATTTCTTCCTCGTGTAGCAATTTTAATGGTCAGTAGTGCTTTATCTCGCCACTTTTTCTTGTCAGTGTTTTCCAAATACTTCTTTCCTCTCCGAGTCTGCGCAGAACCGCTTCATTCCTTACCTTATCAGTCTAGCTAATTTTCAATATCCATCTGTACCACCACATTTAGCGCTACTAGATATCCATCTGTAGCACCACATTTAGCTCTACTGTTTAGTAAAGTGATATTCAAAAAACTTCCGTGGTGATTGGGACCTGAAATTTGGTACGTCTGGAGTTCGATCCCCGCCAGGACTTGTGAACTATAATACAGTTGTGCCGTCTAAAATTTTTGCCCGTTATATTCATTGAAAATATGTTTAATTCTGTAAATCTTTAGATACTAAATGTTTATTAGAAAAGTGATATATGATGTAACCTGTATCAATTATTTTGGATTATTTTTTCTGGGTTAATGCCGTTAGAGGAATTAAGTAAAAGCGACATCGCTGTCAGTGCGTAAAGACTTGTGTAGGAGCGCTGTATCAGACACGAGTGTGACGTCAGAGCAGGACGCGCAGAAGACTTACTTAGTTGTGAGACGTAAGAGTGAACATACGCAAATTTTGTGCAAAGTTTAGTCTATGTGAGCTGCAATTGTTACTTGAGAGACACCAAGAACATTACGAGTGTGAGTGGAGGCAAGAGGCCAGAAAAACATAAAGATCCTGCTCCATAATTGGTCATTGCGAATAAAGGTGTCCCACAATATTACATGGAGAAACGGGAGCATTGTAGACGACAACGAATTCGACGGTTTAATGTCTACAGCGAACTCTAAGGCTCTTTCATTTTCGTTCACGTTAGAAACTTTGTGAGGCTTCACCCAGTGATACTCTCGTGAAATTTGCTTCAATAATAATTGCTGGACGTAAAAACTGTAGGCTTTGAGATCGTCACTATCCTCGGTCACTCTCACCTACTTAGGGTCATATTCCTTCCCAGTTATTTAATACGGGAATGTAATTGTTTAAATAGTTACAAGAAACGTATTGTAAGACTATCACTGCCAGTTTTGTTTTTTTACTAAAATGATAACTGACAGTAGCCAATAAGTCAATACAGCTGTTCAATAATATTTAGAGACTACGCCATTCTTGGTAACTGAATGAGAGCAAAGTGACGTAACTTAAAAAATTCTGGCAATTTCAGACCCAAGAAAAAAGTTAAGTTCTTATATTTCATATCTATATCTGTTTCACACCCGTGTCTGTTATAATAATGATACTGTGTGCTGCCATGGTTCGTATTTCGGTTGTCCGGTTTTATCAATCTGCTGAAGGCCAACAGTTGCTTTTTTGATCCAGTAATTACAGACTGTGCAAATCATCTGGCTTACCACACTCAGGAATCTTATGAACGTAAGTAAAAGTTAATCTGAGGTCACATAAATTATTGTCATAATAAAAGAGCCGAATCCAGTAAATCATTTACTTTTCAGTATCAAGTTTAAATACCTTTTCTAAATTAATATATCTGGATATTGACGGTAGAAGATAATTGCTGTTTTATTCATTATTATTTTGGAACGTATTGTGTTGTCAGAAACGTGTGTCAACCTTCTGTTAACATACATACAACCGAACGGTTACGTATTCGTTGTTGCCCGCATCATTGATGAGATATTGGACAGGGAGAGACCAGTTGGGCTGGCTACCGTATTAATTAACTTCTGTATAATTTAAATTAGATTTATTGTGGACTCTTTGAATCATATGGTACCCCTCCCCGTTTCGTGATTATTTGTGTGATGGTCACTGTTTAAGTATTAAACAAAATCCAAATAAGTATAAAGTGCAATCTTAGAATAGGTTGTGCTTTAGAACGACTTGTTGTAAACTTCTCTTCACTGACTTGTTAAAATTTCTGCGGCGACAACACCCTTGTCCAATATCAAGTTTATTAGGCATGCACGATCACGGTCATAGTATAGCATTAACAGATTAGTAAGGCGGGGAGGTTACAAACGTGTTCTCGAAAAGCTGTTTCCTTTATCATTATTTAAAGCGAAAAAAAAATTCTCTTTGGATGTTGGTTCAGATTCCACGTTCTAACCATGTGAGTGAGTTAGTTATCAAGTCAGAGAACGACAATGATAAACGACCTGCATTGAGATCGGTGTGTAACGGTGCGTTGTTGAGTGACTTACCGTGGATTTCTCATTCGTGTACTCAGCCTTACACCGCATGGCAGTTGCGCATTCTTCCTCGTCCCTCATCATTCTTCATTAATAAGCCAAATTATAGTTGCGCCAGGCCATAAATATGAACAAGGAGTACTACAAATTTCCAAAAGATGAACACGTGTAAAAAGTGGATTCACGCTAGCTGTCGAAATGATAGGTGTTAAAAATGCAATAATTTGCTCCAGACATTTTAGTGTAAATAGCTTGACAGTTCCGTTATGTAAGAAGCTACTTCATTTATCATCTTAAAATCTGACAATCGTAACCCTTTAGCGTTCGCATTTTTTGTAGTGACTCAAAGAAGTTAATTTTTTTGTATTGTATTAGAATTGTGATCAACTGACTACATTTGATTTTGAATAATTTTAATTTCGTGATTTAGGACCAAAATTATGGTTATAAATAACATTACCATTCATCTTTTGTGAGCTGTTCTGTTTGCCATTACACAAAATTCAAAATTCTCTAATCGATTATTGTCACAAATAGTGTCCACGGGTCCTGAAAGAGGAAAGAGAAATTACACGACCACTGAAAGCTTTATTCACGACAAAGACAAACTACAACTGGTATAGAAACTACCAATATATCCAGGAGCTTTCAATAGTGTTACGACGTATTTCCACGATCGCAAAAGAAGTACAGTTAAAGGTAAATATTCTTCCGGCTGCCCACGAGAGGAGTGATAGTGATACAGAATGTCTGGATGTGTACGTAGCAAGAGGCAACAGAATAAGCTTTATAAGGCGAAGGGATGAAACATGGAAACGGACTCAGATAGCTCAGAATGCTTTCACGTTAAATATAAAGTAAGATGTTTGCTAACCTTAAAAATTGTGGAATATTCACAGGTACAGAAAATGAGAAAAATTGTTTGAAATGGAATCCCGTTTAGAACGAGTATTTGGCAAATTGTGCTACACGATCAATCTATTAGGTGAAGACATAATCATCCTGAGATCTGAGAATGAGTAAAATGACAAGAATGACGGGATTTAGAAAATCTTCTCTATAAACTGAAAAATTCTTGAAACATAATACAAAAGCTGTGAACTAAAACGGAACACAAGTACCGGGTGATCAAAAAGTCAGTATAAATTTGAAAACTTGATAAACCACGGAATAATGTAGATAAAGAGGTAAAAATTGTCACACATGCTTGGAATGACATGGGGTTTTCTTAGAAAAAAAAAAGCACCCCATATTGCTAGACGCGTAAAAGATCTCTTGCGCTCGTCATTTGGTGATGATTGTTTGCTCAGCCGCCACTTTCGTCAGCTTGTTCTCCCAGGTCCCCAGATCTCAGTCCGTGTGATTATTGGCTTTGCGGTTACCTGAAGTCGTTAGTGTATCGTGATCGACCGACATCTCTAGGGATGCTGAAAGACAACATTACACGCCAATGCCTCACCATAGCTCCGGAGATGCTTTACAGTGCTGTTCACAACATTATTCCTCGACTACAGCTATTGTTGAGGAATGATGGCGGACATATTGGGCATTTCCTGTAAAGAACATCATCTTTGCTTTGTCTTGTTTTGTTATGCTAATTATTGCTATTCTGATCAGATGAAGCGCCATCTGTCGGATATTTTTTGAACTTTTGTATTTTTTGGTTCTAATAAAACCTCAAGTCATTCGAAGCATGTGTGTCAATTTGTACCTCTCTATCTACATTATTTCGTGATTTATTCAGTTTTCAAATTTGTACTAACTTTTTGATCAGCCTATACTTCCAAGAATTTTGGCTTCAGGACAAATTATTTACTTTAGAGATTCTTCAAAAAAAAAAAAAAAAAAAGGATGACGTGACAATCTGGAATATCGTTAGCAAGTACTAATGCTAAAGCTTGACGGGATTTGAGTGACAGACTGTGTTTTCCACTTTCAGCTCTTAACACTATTCAGAAGTGTGGACATCAACGCTTGACTGTTCCCCACGGAAAAAATACATTAGTCTGTTCCTCACACAAAATCTGTCAAGAAATCAGGAAGACTTCATAAACAAATATGTCCCGAGCCGAAGAAGGAAAGGATATTCGACTCCCATAACAGTGGCAACTGAAAGCAATCTGTTTACAATAAGTTTAATGAGCCAGTGACGAAGGAAATACTTTGATACTTGTAAGAATCTGTTGTCTGTAGAAAGAGTTTCGTGTTCTTATAGGCAGCATTAGCTTTAGCAATCCGATGACCCTCAAAAAAGAAATTTTGTTTTTGCTCCTGCACTCCGTTTGCTGGAAATTGTCAGTAAAAATATGTTGAAAACGGATTCATGTTTCACAATGGAAAAGTTGCCAGTAAAAAATGACTGATAGAAATAATTCATCACGAACCAAGAAGCGTATTAACAGTGACATTAAAGTTATAGGATAACAACTAATTCGAGAAAGATAAGAAAAACGACAAAGTTGCTGCGCACTTGTTCTAGTATTCAATGTGAAGAAGATTTCTCATCTAACAGCTGCAAATCAAGCAGATTTAAACCATTCACTATTAAAGAATTCGTTCTGCAATCAGTTTGTGTGCTGGAGGGGGGTGAAGGAGGCGGGGTGGGGGGAGGAGGTAATACAGATTCACACAAAAGTTGGCTTGTGTAGCCAATCAAGACCAAGTAAGGATTATAAATAATCTTCTATCTGACTGTATTCTTATTATTGAACGTGGAAATCTGTTACACAAACTCATACAGTAGGTGTAACTGAGTAAAAGTATTCTGAGCCGTTTATTACAGAGGAAACTGAAACTGGTTAGTTAAGGATGGGGGTTTAAGTCGGCTGTGACCCCCTCCTTTGAGAAGGCTATATGATATAAATCCCGTACCTAACACCAATACTGTAGACGACGACAGACAAAATTAGTAGTCTGATACATCTTCTATGCATTTTGCAGTCTGGTTTGCTCTTTCACTTAGTGTAGATAATTCTGTAATAGGTGAAAGCCGTCCTTGCAGCATATGGCTCATCTTCCCCCCCCCCCCCCCCCCCCCCCACACACACACCCACACCCACACACCCACACACACACACGCAGAAACACAGAATGTTAGCCTCAGGCGCTTGGTTGCGGTACCACATGACTATGCCAACCACCACCATAAATAAAAAGATTGCAGGTACATGAAGCTCTGGAATAGGTATGGCATTTTAGTGCACAACGATGCAATGTAAATGTCCCTTTAACACACGAATATATAACGGAAAAAGATAAGAAAAAATGTACTCCTCGTGAAACACTCTTGAGAACAATAAATGAATGTAGACAACGATTCCATTATGTTACCACCATCGTGTATCAGACGCAGCTATCATAAGAGTGAATTGGCCATGCACAGAGACATATAGACTTTCATTTTTTCTGTCGATCAGTATGGTAGAGAGAAACAGTGAAAAATGGGCAATACTGTTGCAACACACCCTCCGCCATCCACTCCACAAAGGCTAGTAGATTATGTGTTCGGATGTAAATGTAGGTTGTGCTCCTTGCGTTATCTGTCGCGGTTTATTTTGCTTCGTAGGTAATACAATTCCTTAACTTTGTCTGCTTCATAATCACCAGTTTTGATGTTAAGCTTCTCAGTATTCTCATGTTTGGTACTTCTCATTAATGTCGTCTTTATTCGGTTAACTTCCAGTATTTATCCTCTCACCCGCAACTTTACTCCTTCTCTTAAACCTTTCTTTTATTTCCATCGTTTCCTCTTCGGTGTATGTACTGAAAAGTGGAAGTGAAATACCGCATCCTTCACCTACGTCCTTTTGTAGCCGAGCACTTGGTTCTTGCTACTCCAGTTTTACTGTTCCCACTTGGCTCTTGCACATATTACATATTACCCATTTTTCTCTATGGCGTACTTCTATTTTCCTCAAAATTTCAAATATCTTGCTCCATTTTACGTTGTCGAATACTTTTTCCATGTCAACAAAACTTATTTCCATTACAGTATGCTACGTCACGACTCCCTGTCTGACGTCTTTACCTCTCCTAAAGATCAACATAGCAGTAGCTTGCAACTTGAATTCATGAGCTGTTAATCAGAGCCGGCTGGGTTGACCGAGCGGTTCTAGGCGCTACATCTACATCTACATCTACATGACTACTCTGCAATTCACATTTAAGTGCTTGGCAGAAGGTTCATCGAACCACAATCATACTATCTCTCTACTATTCCACTCCCGAACAGCGAGAGGGAAAAACGAACACCTAAACCTTTCTGTTCGAGCTCTGATTTCTCTTATTTTATTTTGATGATCATTCCTTCCTATGTAGGTTGGGCTCAACAAAATATTTTCGCATTCGGAAGAGAAAGTTGGTGACTGAAATTTCGTAAAAAGCTCTCGCCGCGACGAAAAACGTCTATGCTGTAATGACTTCCATCCCAACTCGTGTATCATATCTGCCACACTCTCTCCCCTATAACGCGATAATACAAAACGAGCTGCCCTTCTTTGCACCCTCTCGATGTCCTCCGTCAATCCCACTTGGTAAGGATCCCACACCGCGCAGCAATATTCTAACAGAGGACGAACGAGTGTAGTGTAAGCTGTCTCTTTAGTGGACTTGCATCTTCTAAGTGTCCTGCCAATGAAACGCAACCTTTGGCTCGCCTTCCCGACAATATTATCTATGTGGTCCTTCCAACTGAAGTTGTTCGTAATTTTAACACCCAGGTACTTAGTTGAATTGACAGCCTTGAGAATTGTACTATTTATCGAGTAATCGAATTCCAACGGATTTCTTTTGGAACTCATGTGGATCATCTCACACTTTTCGTTATTTAGCGTCAACTGCCACCTGACACACCATACAGCAATCTTTTCTAAATCGCTTTGCAGCTGATACTGGTCTTCGGATGACCTTACTAGACGGTAAATTACAGCATCATCTGCGAACAACCTAAGAGAACTGCTCAGATTGTCACCCAGGTCATTTATATAGATCAGGAACAGTAGAGGTCCCAGGACGCTTCCCTGGGGAACACCTGATATCACTTCAGTTTTACTCGATGATTTGCCGTCTATTACTACGAACTGCGACCTTCCTGACAGGAAATCACGAATCCAGTCGCACAACTGAGACGATACCCCATAGCTCCGCAGCTTGATTAGAAGTCGCTTGTGAGGAACGGTGTCAAAAGCTTTCCGGAAATCTAGAAATACGGAATCAACTTGAGATCCCCTGTCGATAGCGGCCATTACTTCGTGCGAATAAAGAGCTAGCTGCGTTGCACAAGAGCGATGTTTTCTGAAGCCATGCTGATTACGTGTCAATAAATCGTTCCCTTCGAGGTGATTCATAATGTTTGAATACAGTATATGCTCCAAAACCCTACTGCAAACCGACGTGAATGATATAGGTCTGTAGTTAAATGGATTACTCCTACTACCCTTCTTGAACACTGGTGCGACCTGCGCAATTTTCCAATCTGTAGGTACAGATCTATCGGTGAGCGAGCGGTTGTATATGAGTGCTAAGTAGGGAGCTATAGTATCAGCGTAATCTGAAAGGAACCTAATCGGTATACAATCTGGACCTGAAGACTTGCCCGTATCAAGCGATTTGAGTTGCTTCGCAACCCCTAAGGTATCTACTTCTAAGAAACTCATGCTAGCAGATGTTCGTGTTTCAAATTCTGGAATATTCCATTCGTCTTCCCTGGTGAAGGAATTTCGGAAAACTGCGTTCAATAACTCCGCTTTAGCGGCACAGTCGTCGATAACAGTACCATCGGCACTGCGCAGTGAAGGTATTGACTGCGTCTTGCCGCTTGTGTACTTTACATACGACCAGAATTTCTTCGGATTTTCTACCAAATTTCGAGACAATGTTTCGTTGTGGAACCTATTAAAGGCATCTCGCATTGAAGTACGTGCCAAATTTCGAGCGTCTGTAAATTTTAGCCCATCTTCAGGATTTCGCGTTCTTCTGAACTTCGCATGCTTTTTCCGTTGCCTCTGCAACAGCGTTCGGACCTTTTTTGTGTACCACGGGGGATCCGTTCCATCTCTTACCAATTTATGAGGTATGAATATCTCAATTGCTTTTGCTACTATATCTTTGAATTTGAGCCACATCTCGTCTACATTCGCATAGTCAGTTCGGAAGGAACGGAAATTGTCTTTTAGGAAGGCTTCTAGTGGCACTTTATCCGCTTTTTTAAATAAAATTATTTTGCGTTTGTTTCTGATGGATTTGGAAGAAATGGTATTGAGCCTAGCTACAATGACCTTGTGATCACTAATCCCTGTATCAGTCATGATGCTCTCTATCAGCTCTGGATTGTTTGTGGCCAAGAGGTCAAGTGTGTTTTTGCAACCATTTACAATTCGCGTGGGTTCGTGGACTAACTGCTCTAAATAATTTTCGGAGAATGCATTTAGGACAATCTCGGAAGACGTTTTCTGCCTACCACCGGTTTTGAACAAGTATTTTTGCCAACATACCGAGGGTAGGTTGAAGTCCCCACCAACTATAACCGTATGAGTGGGGTATTTATTTGTTACGAGACTCAAACTTTCTCTGAACTGTTCCGCAACTGTATCATCGGAGTCTGGGGGTCGGTAGAAGGAGCCAATTATTAACTTAATTCGGCTGTTAAGTATAACCTCCACCCACATCAATTCGCACGGAGTATCTACTTCGACTTCACTACAAGATAAACCACTACTGACAGACACCAACACTCCACCACCAATTCTGCCTAATCTATCTTTCCTGAACACCGTCTGAGACTTCGTAAAAATTTCTGCAGAACTTATTTCAGGCTTTAGCCAGCTTTCTGTACCTATAACGATATCAGCTTCTGTGCTTTCTATTAGCGCTTGAAGCTCAGGGACTTTTCCAGCGCAACTACAACAGTTTACAACTATAATTCCGACTGTTCCTTGATCCAAGCACGTCCTGTAATTGCCAAGCACCCTTTGACATTGCAGCCCATCCCGCACTTTCCCGAGGCCTTCTAACCTAAAAAAACCGCCCAGTCCATGCCACACAGCCTCCGCTACCCGTGTAGCCGCCAGCTGAGTGTAGAGAACTCCTGACCTATTCAGCGGAACCCGAAACCCCACCACCCTATGGCGCAAGTCAAGGAATCTGCAGCCAATACGGTCGCAAAACCGTCTGAGCCTCTGATTCAGACCCTCCACCCGGCTCTGCACCAAAGGTCCGTAGTCGGTTCTGTCAACGATGCTGCAGATGGTGAGCTCTGCCTTCATCTCGTAAGCAAGACCGGCAGCCTTCACCAAATCAGATAGCCGCTGGAATCCAGAGAGAATTTCCTCAGATCCAAAGCGACACACGTCATTAGTGCCGACATGTGCCACCACCTGCAGCTGGCTGCACCCTGTGCTCTTCATGGCATCCGGAAGGACCCTTTCCACATCGGGAATGACTCCTCCCGGAATGCACACGGAGTGCACACTGGATTTCTTCCCCTCCTTAGCCGCCATATCCCTAAGGGGCCCCATTACGCGCCTACAGTCTTGAGCCGCTGGACCGCTACGGTCGCAGGTTCGAATCATGCCTCGGGCATGGATTTGTGTGATGTCCTTAGGTTAGTAAGGTTTAAGTAGTTCTAAGTCCTAGGGGACTGATGACCTCAGCAGTTGAGTCCCATAGTGCTCAGAGCCATTTAGTTAATCAGATTGTGTGATAGTTTCCATACTTACCTGCCCTTGCTCCACGTGTCCACGGTTCTACCCATGAACGTGTATGTTATATGAGCTTGAGGTGGACAGGTCACCTTTGTTATTCCACAGGTCTCGTGAAAAACAGCCTCTTAAGCTGTTACTGTTCCTACGAACATTGTACTACAGTTCTTAAGAAAACGATGCAATATACAGAATGGACTTCAGTAGGTCCCTATTAGAGAATTTATTGTTAAGTTACCGTAGGATTCTCTAGCATGCGTGTAGGCCCTATTGGGAAGAGTCGCTGGCATCTCACATGCGAGGCACAGAAGCGATGGCCTCGTATTGTCTGACGTGAGCAGTCAATGTGGTGCCTCAGCGTCTCTCCTGCGAGCAGTAGTTCCCTGCGACAGACACTGTTGCCACATACGTGAGGCATTCGCGGCTGCACTCAACCTTTCGCCAGCTATTTGGAGAGATGCACACGGCCGCAGAGATGATTACATGCTGAACAACTTTCCACCATTATATACAAGTACACCACTGTCCTTACTCTCAGACTCCTTTCAGGCAATCTTATACATGTCACAAAGGAACAAATTCTTCGTTGACATGGTTCATAGCTAGAGTACATTTGTTACAATATGCTAATTGTTTAACTTGAAATATTGGTATATTTGTTAAAATATCAGACTATGCTAATTGTCTAAAATGGGATATCGGTGTATTTATTTAAGATATAAGACATGGAAATTATTTAACATATAATGTCTTGTACGTATGTATGTCTTAGGATGACTGTCTTGAAAAGTGTGGAGGAAGCTGTTATATTGCAACAAATTAGCCCATATTTGTTAATAGCAATTGGAGGTAGTCATGCATTGGATTACTTACAGAAGAGCCACTGTTTTTAAGACACTGCGATGTCACACATTAATAATGCAAGGACAAGTTCCTCGTAGGCCTGGTGTAAGTAGTCTGTTAAGGTTGTTTTATTGGTAGCGCCACGTAGCGCTCTATACGAAAACCACTGGCTGTGCTATGTGAAGTCTGTGGCTGGTGGGAACTGTTGAAATAGTCGATATTGTAGTGTTGGGCAGTTGGCTGTTAACAGCGCGAAGCATTGCGCAGTTGGAGGTGAGCCGCCAGCAGTGGTAGATGTGGGGAGAGAGATGGCGGAGTTTTGAGAGCGGATGATCTGGACGTGTGTTCATCAGAGACAGTAAATTTGTAAGACTGGATGCCATGAACTATCAGTAGTTAGTGACTTCAGTAGGTAGAATCTTTTATTTATCTGGCAGTATTAGCGCTCGCTGTATTGCAGTAGTTCGAGTAATGAAGATTTTTGTGAGGTAAGTGATTCATGAAAGGTATAGGTTATAGTTAGTCAGGGTCATTCTTTTATAGGGATTATTGAATGTCAGATGGCGTTGCGCTAAAAATATTGTGTGTCAGTTTAGCGATGATCAGAATAAGTAAAGAAAGAAATGTATGGGTACGTTCAGTTTTGCTCACCTGTTTGAAAATCAAATAACGTAAGAGGTTTCCAGCACAGTAATTCATAAATTTTTCTAAGGGGACATTTCACTGGTACGAAGCAAAAGCGTAATTGTGTAAATAATGCAGTGTAGTAATTGTTCAGTCTCATGTTTACATGGATCTTTGTATTACGATCTTGAAAATTGGGCATTTGAATGCTATGGACGGTGGGCGGGGGGAGGGGATTGGCCAAGGAATGTAACATGTTTTACTAAAATGGTAACTACGTATACGTTGGTCTGGTTACAGAAAATGTGATGATGTCATTAAAGTAAAGTAAATCAGCCATGCCCCTTTCCCTAGCTCATACACTGTAATGGAGAAGTGTCTTATGTCATAAATTAAGATAACATTTACCCTCATTTTTAAGTAAGATGCTGTTCGTTATGCTTAATGACCCTTACCCATGGTGCACAGACGTAGAAGGACGAGGCTCACACGAATTGTAGGTCAGAGAGAAAGAGGAGGGCGAGGAGGAATGGGATTTCCAGCCCTGTTTAAGTCATACTATTGGCCTATATCAATGGGAGCAGGGTAACCTTGAAATTAGCGCTTGAAATGCTGCAGTGGATGGGTAGTCTTCATTTTACAACCATTTTTAGTCGCACAATTGCCATACAGCCGTGGGAGGCACATGATTGGTATACGAGGGTTCGTACTGACCTTGAATAAACCATACACAATAGCCCGCAATCTGTTGGCAGTTAACTTGAGATTAGATCGTCATCTGGCCGGAAAGTACCGCGTCCCACAACTTATTATGGACAAGCGTTAGACTAGCGCATTTAGTACGAAAAGAGATGTTGAAGATGATAATGAAGAGTCTGTAAGTGCTTCCAGAGATTATTTGTATTTTGAATATAAAGCGGTTTGTTTTAGGGCAGAAATCTTCAGAATGTTTAAGGAAGGACTGTGAAATTCAAGTTAGTTTTTCAAATGAACCCTTGATATTGACGTATTAATTCGGCACAGTTTGGCAGAAATAAACTGTAATGGTGGACTGCTTTACTTAACAGAGTATGTTGTTTTCAAAATACAAGTAAAAATTACAGAATATTTAAAGGTGCAAATGATATATCTGGCGACAGTAATTCAGGCAACACATCGTCCTAAATACAAATAACGCCCAGATCTTCGTTTGCAATACCAAGTGACCAGCTCCTGGAGCGTGTGGACATAACTGAGAAATATTTTGTAAAATTACGCTGGCCATACTAATGGCCAATGTAATACTGTAATATGTGTCAAAATAAAGGACATGTTGGTCCCAGAGGAGGATATTATTTGTGGAAATTATAGCATCTCAGCAACAAAATAATGGCTCAGAGAGGTGACGGAAGAAGGTAGTTAAGGAAATATGACAACCAAACGATCCTTTGTACACTAGTTTCCTACTTCATTCGGTTACTATCAAGGGATATTTTTTTA
Source organism: Schistocerca gregaria (assembly GCF_023897955.1). Lineage (NCBI taxonomy): Eukaryota > Metazoa > Arthropoda > Insecta > Orthoptera > Acrididae > Schistocerca > Schistocerca gregaria. The sequence continues at coordinate 447,245,092 of NC_064920.1, read as the reverse complement.
AAGGAGTTAATTATTAGGTACATTGAGCTAGAGGTAGTTAAAGTGAGAATCAGTTGGAAAACTGTCCAAAAATTTGAGACGTGAAAATAAAACTTATATGCCATGGGCCTTTTCTTGTTAACAACAGTAATGTGACTATTCACCTTTTAACAGCATCTGTGGTAAATATTCCACATTTGCGTAAACACATGAATAAATTTGAGGCTTTATTATTGTAACAATTTTATCCGAATTCCTTGTTGTTTTAGAGAGAGAGAAGGCCAATGAAGTTGAAAAGAATCTTTTAACACAGACAGTCCTGAAACTTACCTACTATAAAAGGAAAGGCACGATCCTAGCATTATATACATATATCGGCTCCGAAACAGCATGGCACGTATAATAACAATTTATTGGTTCTTTGATCGCAATATAAAATCAAAATTATACTGGAAACCACACATCACAATCTACGTAAGGTGGGAGGCTCCACAAAGCTATTATTCACTTCCCATACATTTGTAAGTACTATTCTTTGCGTTCCTTGCAAGGTATGTAGGGAACCACGTCTATCAAGGCACTATTTTTTCCATTTGTAAGGGACAGCGCTGAGGATCAGTATCTGACTTGTTTCACTTGTATCAGGATTCATAGAAAACAACACAGTTCGTAATCAATTGACCTTTACACCATCAAAGAATTTACACTGTCTCAGTCATAATCTGTCTACCCACAGTAATTACTCTTCAGTTTAGTCTCAGTAGTTATCCCCATGTCCAGCTCTTTCAGAAGGTATAACAAACCAATAGTCTTATTCAAGATGCAAATATATCTGACTATAAAAAACGGCCAAAGCAACAAGACTGGTACGAAATATTGTTTTCATGGTAGAGAGGAGAGAGCATACTGGATACTGAGAGAAATGAACAAATACACAGAAAGGCAGAAGAGCACCTTAATCCGATATATGAAAAAGAATGGTGACAGTATTTCACTTATCTCAGGACCAGAGACAATTCAAGACAAGGGGTAAAAGAACAGATGTAAATATTTGTGTCAATCGAATAAGAGCTTCATAAATACCATGAAATAAAAATATCCCGGAATGTTGTAGTGCTCCACCCTGGCGCTCTCTTGTGTGTCAGGCACCAGCTACGTCTCGTATTTGCAGGCGTAGTTAATTTTGGCCACTCGCTTAATCACTGTGGTCATGACGAAGCTAGTGTTACAAATTAATGACAGATAGGGCCCTTACACAGCTACGTCAGCGTTGTAGTGCACTCAGGAGAGGGCTACTCGGGTAGCAGAAAACTTGTGGAATGTAGATGGGCGTTTCTTAGGTAAGGCGATAGTTTGAATTCCTCTGATGAACGCTCGTCAATCGGTACTCGGAGAGCGAAATCAGATCACGTACAAAGTAAAAGCACTTCGAGTATCAAGGTTTTCACTGTAAATTGAGGACGCATACGTACCAAAATCGTTGCATTCATTGCCCTTACGAAAGCTGCCAGTCTCAGATTATATTCGGTAATGAGAGGTGGATAAAACCCGAAGTGGAAAGCTCCGAAATATCTGAGTCGGAGGAGCAATAATTTCAGTAAACATAATATTATGAACTTCCAGCATTCTGGAGTAGCCTGGACAGCAGCTTTTGGCAATCAGTAGAACAAAAAACTAGTCCAAATTGCAATTTTTTCTTTTTATTCATTCGAAGGATAGTTTCGCGCTGAGACCCATTTTGAAAACATCACAACATAGTCCAAATTGGCTTTTCCGAAGATGTTAAAATTGTACAATGAACATGTACAGTGGATACAGATAGCTAGAGTTCCTCGAATGAATAAAAAGTAAAAATTTGTAATTTGAACTCACTTTTCGTTCTGCTCAACAGAATATTAAGTTGGTAGAAGCCGAAATTGCGTCTGATTGTGAAGTTATCGAGACGCGAGTAACCGGTCCAGGTGAAATCATCGTATGTTTTTATAGCCCCCCCTATTTCGCCGTCAACGGTTCTGGCATCATTCAAAGAACGTCTACGCTCAGGACCGCAGAAGTACCTTGATATGCAGTATTAGTTGGAAGTGACTTCAATCTACCGAATACAGATTGGAGCGACAGTGAATTCATTGGAAATGGCACAGTTACAATATTATGTAGCAGATCTGAACACATTCTCTGAAAACTATCTTGAGCAACTAAGTCCACAACCTCCACGTAGTGGAAATGTTTTAAGCTTTGTAGTTTCAAACAGGCTAGATCTTATCGACAGTGTTCACAGGGAGATAGGGATTAGTGATCGTGATGTCACTGTAGCGAGGATGGTTACTAAAACGAATAAACTCTTCAGGAAACATAGGAGAGTTCCTATTTTGCAAAGAGTAGATAAGCAATTGATATCCTCCTAATTAGACAGTTAATGGTCATCTTTTACTTCCAATATGATGGGCGAAGTTTCAGCTGATTGTAAGTCACATTCTATAGAAGTACTTGCGAAGTGAATTGGTTAAGGAAAGAAAAGACTCACCATGGTTTAATAACAAAATTCGAAAAGCGTGAGGAAACAGAGATAGTATCACTGTCAGTTCAAAATAGAACGTGGAAATGTCAACAGACAAAAGTTAGTCTAAGGCTTTTGTCACTCGTCGACCAGTTTGGTGTGTCAGTAGAGGACAGCAAAAGGAATGCTGAAATTTTAAATACCGCGTTTAAAAAGAATCACTCACGCAGGAGGATCGTAGAGACGTTCAATCGCTCGACCGTCGCACAGACTCCTGTATGGAGAACATGGAAGTAGACTTCTCTATCGATGAGACGCAATGGGGGAACAATTCGAAACCAATAAGTGCCCAGGTCCAAATGGAATCCTAATTGGGTTTTACAGGGAGTACGCTTCAGCATTGGCCTGTTACTTAGCTTGCATTTATCACGAATCACTTGCCAGCCGCTAAATCACAAGCAACTGGAAAAAAAGTGCATTTGAATAACGACAAAAGAATAGAAACGCAAAATCACCGAAAAGTATCCTTAATGTCGGTTGATGTAGAATTATTGAGCTTAGTCTTATTTCGATTACAATAAATTTCTTTGAGGCATAAAAGCTTATGTCCACAAAGCAGCACGGATTTAGGAAGCTTTAGTCTTGCGAAACTCAGCTAGCCCAGTCTTAGCATAATATCCTTCGAACAATAGATGAAAGGCAACTGTCATTTTCGGTATTTCCAGATTCCCGGAAAGCGGCTTGTAGTATACTGAATAGGTGCTCAGATATGTGAGTGGCTCGAGGACTATTTTATGTAATAGAACGCAGTAACACACACACCACATAATGCCACAATCCAGATAGAAAACCTAATTATACAAGCACGAAATATCGGTCTGTACATTTCTTTTCCAACTATAACAAACTTTAAAAATTATCCACAGAAATTACTCATACACTCCTGGAAATGGAAAAAAGAACACATTGACACCGGTGACAGACCCACCATACTTGCTCCGGACACTGCGAGAGGGCTGTACAAGCAATGATCACACGCACGGCACAGCGGACACACCAAGAACCGCGGTGTTGGCCGTCGAATGGCGCTAGGTGCCCAGCATTTGTGCACCGTCGCCGTTAGTGTCAACCAGTTTGCTGTGGCATAAGGAGCTCCATCGCAGTCTTTAACACTGGTAGCATGCCGCGACAGCGTGGACGTCAAACGTATGTGCAGTTGACGGACTTTGAGCGAGGGCGTATAGTGGGCATGCGGGAGGCTGGGTGGACGTACCGCCGAATTGCTCAACACGTGGGGCGTGAGGTCTCCACAGTACATCGATGTTGTCGCCAGTGGTCGGCGGAAGGTGCACGTGCCCGTCGACCTGGAACCGGACCGCAGTGACGCACGGATGCACGCCAAGACCGTAGGATCCTACGCAGTGCCGTAGGGGACCGCACCGCCACTTCCCAGCAAATTAGGGACACTGTTGCTCCTGGGGTATCGGCGAGGACCATTCGCAACCGTCTCCATGAAGCTGGGCTACGCTCCCGCACACCGTTAGGCCGTCTTCCGCTCACGCCCCAACATCGTGCAGCCCGCCTCCAGTGGTGTCGCGACAGGCGTGAATGGAGGGACGAATGGAGACGTGTCGTCTTCAGCGATGAGAGTCGCTTCTGCCTTGGTGCCAATGATGGTCGAATGCGTGTTTGGCGTCGTGCAGGTGAGCGCCACAATGAGGACTGCATACGACCGAGGCACACAGGGCCAACACCCGGCATCATGGTGTGGGGAGCGATCTCCTACACTGGCCGTACACCTCTGGTGATCGTCGAGGGGACACTGAATAGGGCACGGTACATCCAAACCGTCATCGAACCCATCGTTCTACCATTCCTAGACCGGCAAGGGAACTTGCTGTTCCAACAGAACAATGCACGTCCGCATGTATCCCGTGCCACCCAACGTGCTCTAGAAGGTGTAAGTCAACTACTCTGGCCAGCAAGATCTCCGGATCTGTCCCCCATTGAGCATGTTTGGGACTGGATGAAGTGTCATCTCACGCGGTCTGCACGTCCAGCACGAACGCTGGTCCAACTGAGGCGCCAGGTGGAAATGGCATGGCAAGCCGTTCCACAGGACTACATCCAGCATCTCTACGATCGTCTCCATGGGAGAATAGCAGCCTGCATTGCTGCGAAAGGTGGATATACACTGTACTAGTGCCGACATTGTGCATGCTCTGTTGCCTGTGTCTATGTGCCTGTGGTTCTGTCAGTGTGATCATGTGATGTATCTGACCCCAGGAATGTGTCAATAAAGTTTCCCGTTCTTGGGACAATGAATTCACGGTGTTCTTATTTCAATTTCCAGGAGTGTACATTAAAAGCAAATCAAAGAAGTCAACCCATTTAAATATTTAGGTGAGTGGCTAAGCAAACCCAATGGAAGGACAATCTAGAGGTAAGACCAAATAAGATGAACATTCGAGAGCACCAGAATTATATATACAAGAAGAAGGCTTTCTCATGGGACATCAAAATTAAATATGGTGCAGCAGTGAGACCTGAGGCTCAGTATGGCGTAAACAAAATAATGGAAATAGATAGTAGACCTGTTATATTTCGCCCAAGGAAACAGAATACAACAGACCAGCACCTAACAAAGAGATCTATGAGCACGCAGAGAACGTAATCACACTATGCGCAATTCAATAATTTCGTTCTCTGGACTAGAACAGATGAAGACACACTGACGAATCAAATCCCTAGTAAAATTACGAAGATTACAGGACAACCAATGTGGTTTACATGGACACTACATGACCTCAAAGAACCAAACATCAACATAATGGACACAGGTAACAGAAATTTGCTTAGGAGTACAATCAGAGAGCTTTCTTCAGGGACGAAGAAGAAAGGAAATAACGCCTCATAACATCAGACAGTTCCCTCGGATTCAGAGATCCGAACATATGGTACGAATTAGGGCGAAGATGAAAAAGGGGCCATGCAGCAAAAACTGAAATACCGATTTAACACGCTCTGTAAAAGGAATATTCGAATAAATGAATTAATTAAAATACACCTTGATAATAGTTGTCAGGAACGGAGGCAAAAGGTTCTATATTGGCTCCTACTCTTCAATAAGAAAAATTACGAAACCATGAGCCTTGAAATTCGCAGTTTTGTCGAAAACCGATATAGTGTATAGTGAAACCGCGGCTGTGTGCAAATACAAGTAATTCTTGGAATAAATTAAAAACAGAAAAGAACCATTCCCAATAACACAATTTTTACCAGTTTAGAAACAACAGCTTCAACATCACACTGATATCCACGTTTAAAATTACACATGTATTACGTTGTAGATATGTTAGCTGATTTTTGTTGTGCGGAAAGTTCCTTGGGATGGTGGTGTCCTACAGCAAAATACCATGAAAAATTCAGGATTTTCGATGTAAGAAACACAGAACTACTTCAGCTATTATCTTAGAAAATTGTTAACGGGTAAAGATTCATTGGTGGGTCCAGTTAAAGCAAAGTAATCGTTTTTTCATCGTTGGCTTTTGCTGTGCGTCAATAACATCTCTACAACATGAGATATATGGAATACAATGTGAAGCTGGGTGATACTGAATCTCTCGCTTCGAAAACGGCAAGTGCGTTATTTGTTCTTAACAAATAGCATTATTAAATATTGATAGTTGCTGTGTTTACTTTGTTGTAAGAATTAACCTGTAGCTTGAAATTTGTCCTATACCACACCTGTCTGATGAAAGTCATTGCTCATTTTCACACTGTTCTTTTGACACGTAGTGCCATAAGAACATTTATGATTCTCTGCAGAGGAATGAAGATTAGGGTGTACCTTTCGTTGTTGAGGTCGTTGAAGAAGCTCCACATCATCAGGTTAGGCGAGGATGAAGAATCGATCGTATTATTTCAAAAGAACTATACTGGTTCATTCTCCATCATGGATTAAGAATATTTTTTAATCATCTATTGAGACAATCGAATTACATGAAACTGAACATTGCAAAAACCCATATGGTACATTTCAAAAGCATAGGATTAGCAATACATAAGATTAGAAATACTATTTCTGTACTACTAACCAAACTTTCTTTTCGTGACTGGCGATCAACAGTTCGAAGAAACCATCCCGAGGGATTCACCGTCAGTCACAATCGGTAATGGCACTAACAAATCTCTCTTCGATCCCATCATCTTTTTATACTCTTTTTAAAAAAAACTTTTATTTATATATAAACCTTAAATTTCTGTTATTTTAAAAAGTATTAAAGTAGATAAAAACAAAAGAAAAGAAAGCTGTAAAAAAGATGAAAAACTAAAACGGGAAGATGTGCTACCTGTTTTAGAACATCAGGTCAATCAATAATAAAAAATTTCAGAACTAAACATTCAAAATGTGTGGAACTTAAAATACAACATAACAATCTGGGCGCTGATGACCACGCTGTTTAGCGCCCGTAAACCTCAAACACACACACACACACACACAACATAACAATCAACTTTTGAAAGAAATTGATACGGTCAAATTTCTGGGACTAAATGTGGATAATAACTTAACATGGAAGACACATAATGACTTCCTATCAAACAAACTAAGCAGTTTAGCATTTGCAATGCAAATACTAGCAAATTCTACTAACTTGTGTACACGAAAAATTGCTTATCATAGTTATTTTGAATCTGTTCTAAAATATGGTATAATTTTCTGGCGTAGTTCAAGTAATAATCTCGAATGCTGAAACTGCAAGAGATAATTGTCAGACATATGTGTACTACACAGCAAACAGAGTCTTGTTGTCCATTACTTCGGAAATCACAGATCTTAACTGTTCCTCCATATACATTTCAGAAATTATAATCTTCCTACACAGCAAAAAAAAAAAAAAAAAAAAGAAATATTTGTGGAAAATCATTTTAACCACAGATATGACATGGCAAATAAAAATAATTTTATGCTATGCACACATCGGTTGTAATTATATGCACGGACTTTACAGTATAAGGGGATCACAATATACAACAAGTTAATGGGCAAAAAAATATTTGATATGAAGGCAGAAATTCTGATAACGAAGCTGCAGCAGATTATGTGGGAGAAATTCAGTAGAAAGGTTCATAAAGGATGAAATGATAATTTGATGCAGGGGTAATTCAGTGTTAGATATTATTGTATGTATATATAATAAAATTGTGATATTATTATGATGCTGCTTGTTACGATCAGCAGTTCTGTGTTCGTGACGAACTTTTACCGCAGTTTTGACATGTCTCCTGTACCTGTATCAAATGACTTAGATTGTGTACGTAATGAGGCAAATAAACCACATTTCACAATTCATGACCTGTTCCTCGTCACTCGCAGCGGATTATATAATACACTACTGGCCATTAAATTGCTACACCAAGAAGAAATGCAGATGACAAACGAGTATTCATTGGACAAATATATTATACTAGAACTGACATGTGATTATATTTTCACGTAATTTGGGTGCATAGATCCTGAGAAATCAGTACCCAGAACAACCACCTCTGGCCGTAATAACGGCCTTGATACTCCTGGGCACTGAGTCAAACAGAGCTTGGATGGCGTGTACAGGTACAGCTGCCCATGCAGCTTCAACACGATACCACAGTTCATCAAGAGTAGTGACTGGCGTATAGTGACGAGCCAGTAGCTCTGCCACCACTGACCAGAGGTTTTCAGTTGGTGAGAGATGTGGAGAATGTGCTGGGTAGGGCAGCAGTTGAACATTTTCTGTATCCAGAAAGGCCCGAACAGGACCGGCAACATGCGGTCGAGCATTGCCCTGCTGAAATGTGGGGTTTCGCAGAAATAGAATGAAGGGTAGAGCCACGGGTCGTAACAAATCTGAAATGAAACGTCCACTGTTCAAAGTGCCGTCAATGCGAACAAGAGGTGACTGAGAAGTGTAACCAATGGCACCCCATCCCATCATGCTGGGTGATAAGCCAGTATGGCGATGACGAATACACACTTCCAATGTGCGTTCACTGCGATGTCGTCAAACACGGATGCGACCATCATGATGCTGTAAACAGAACCTAGATTCATCCGAAAAAATGAAGTTTTGTCATTCGTGCACCCAGGTTCATTGTTGAGTACACCATCGCAGTCGCTCCTGTCTGTGATGCAGCGTCAAGTGTAACCGCAGCCATGGTCTCCGAGTTGATAGTCCATGCTGCTGCAAACGTAGTCGAACTGTTCGTGCAGATGGTTGTTGTCTTGCAAACGTCCCCATCTGTTGACTCAGGGATCGAGACGTGGCTGCACGATCCGTTACAGCCATGGGGATAAGATGCCTGTCATCTCAACTGCTACGAGGCCACGGTTTTCCATATTACCCTTCTGAACTCACCGATTCCATGTTCTGCTAACAGTCACTGGATCGTGAACAACGCGAGCAGCAATGTCGCGATACGATAAACCAAAATCGTGATAGGTTACAATCCGACCTTTATCAAAGTCGTAAAGGTGATGGTACGCATTCCTCCTTCTTACATGGGGCATCGCTCAGCGTTTCACTAGGCAACACCGGTCAACTGCTGTTTGTGTATGAGAAATCGACTGAAAACATTCCTTATGTCAGCACGTTGAAGGTGTCGCCACCGGCGCCAGCCTTGTGTGAATGCTCTGAAAAGCATTTGCATGTCATAGAATCTTCTTCCTGTCGTTTACGTTTCGCGTCTGTAGCACGTCATCTTCGTGGTGTAGCAATTTTAATGGCCAGTAGTGTACATATCTCTTTCACAATCATTTTCTAATGATAAAAGCTCATGTTTTTGCGTACAACTTAGGAAAGCGTATATTTATGGATAGATATAAGATAGATACAGAGCTACAATGTATCTGAATAAATGTTGTCAGGACTTGGAGTTTCCCTCCTTTACGAGATACTACGGAAACGCTGGATGGCTGTATGCTTCCAGCTCACCCTAATGTTTCTTAACTACTGCGACACTTCGCTCGTTGGCCTGCTGAGAGTGTGACGAGCAAATACAGAAATGTTGATAGTTGCACTTTTTCTATATATATCATTTGTGCACTTTTATTACAGCCGAAGTAACAAAAAATTCTGTTGGACTAACATAAGCCTAAACCGTTTATGATTTTTAATATACTGACATTATATCAGTATTCTAGTAAAGATGACTATTAATATGACAGGGCCAGTGCGTGTGTTGCGTGTAACACGTACGACCCACTCTCTACTGTACTCCCTGGAGGCAAGGCCCTCAGTGTACGTTCGCAGCGGCCGCTGATATCTCTACGCAGGCCTGCTGTTGGCCTTGGGGTTTCCCCACCGCGCACAGGTATCCTCCGCAACTATTATAGCGGCGCAGAACCTGTTGGCGCCTTCGTCACGCAACTCTCCTGCTTTGCTGAAACTTGAAAGTTCTTTTTTTACTGTTTACTGCCGCGACGCAGCTGTTTCCGTACCCAAAAAAGGTCAGCGCGAATGTCCACAGCCACCTCTTCCCTATCGTCTGGGAGGAAGGTCAAAGTTCAATGTATCATCGACTCTGAAGTCAGAAAACTCTGAGCACTGCATCAGGTGAACAAAGAACACAGATGGGGACGGGATGAGGGACAGGGGGAGATGGACGAAGGGCGAAGGAGGAATAAGTGGCGAATTTCTTGACGGAACCATTTTGTTATTCCCCTGAACTGATTTTGGAAGCGCAGAAAGCGGGAACCTGTTAAACACCACCCAATCCCAATAACAGGTCAGAGCCTTTTCGTGCCCCAACACCAGAAGAAACTACAAACATCTATAAATATAAGATAATTTATCAGATACTTACCGCCCGACCTGTGTTCTTCCATAGAACGAAACGAAAGGTCCAAATTTCAGCTCCACAGTTGCCCTCAAGATACTACGAATCAAACGCATGTAAGCAATACTTCACCGAACCGTCTTGTCATAAGCGAACTTAACTACTGCTGTCATTTTGCCTATATTTTTGATCTACCTGTGAACATCTCTTCCACTACCTCTCCGATAGATCTCTGAATCTTATAAGAACCACAGCTCTGTCTCTTTTTATTTATTTAAACATAACCATTTCTTGACTCCGAAGTCTTACAGTTAGGTAACAGTTCTCAGTTTACTTGCCGTGCCAAGCTCGAAGATTTCTGTGTTTCCGCCTGCTGGATTTGTCTAACGTAGATCTTGACGACAAACAGGTCATATTTGCTGCATTCCAGCTACTGGTACTAAAGGCGGAGAAGACTGGCGTTGCTCACGGAGTTTCAACGAACTCATGATCTACAGCATTGTCCCAGAACTGACGCTCACTCTCTGGTTCTGAGTAGAGTGGAAAGCTTGAATCAGATACTTCGAAGGTTTCACGAAATTCTAGAACGCGACTTCCAGAGCTCGTACCACAGCGTCGAGAATTGTAGGGTTCCCCTACTTAATCAGGGGTGCACTAGACATCAGAGGCTGGTAGTCTGGTGGCCGAATGTGTGTCGGCTGCATACAAGAGTTTTAGATTAGACGACTCTCCATTCGATTACAGTTGTATGAGTACCCGATGTGATAGTGGAACATGAAAGAAATTGACTCCTGAAGATGAAAAGTGTAAAATTGTTGTGATCGATTGCTGGAGCACAGTAACAAAGTCCCAGAGTTGGAACAGTCCAAAAATACATTGGAGCTGATATAAAACTACTTACAGAGAGCTAGTTAAAACTCAGATTAACACCAATGGCATTTTTGAGTAAATTCATCGTGTATATTGAAAACATAGGCTGATTGGAAATGTGGGTCATGTGTCTGTCGTAGTAGACAATATACTCAAATACAATGAAATTAAGACTGATGCTGAATGCGAGTTTGTGTGGGCAAGATTCAGTATAAAGGATGGCACAAACGTGCTATTGTATCCTCAGACTCCCCCCACCCCCCCCCCCCTCCCCACCCCTTCGCCCAAGAAGTAACCGAAAAAATATGTCCCCTAAACATACTATCACTGGAGAAGATGTTAATCATTCAACAGCCGACTGGGATAATTAGAATGTTGTATGTGGTGATCGTATCAGGTCTCCGTGGAAAAGAATGCATACTTTCGCCGAATACTACATATTTGGAACAAATTATTCGGAAGATAATGCTCGAAATAGATTTAACGACAATAAGTAGACGTGACCTCTGGCGACTACCCATATTTAAATTTGTGTCAGGGACCATCTGACCATCGTGATCTAGCGGGTACTGCATTATTGGCCATGGGTTCAATCCTACAGATGGCAGGTATTTTCCATATTACAGTTCCTCCAGAACGACCACCGCCCACTTTGCCTGCTGCCAACTTACACTGGCGCTCTTTCCCCGAGTTAACAGGGAGCCGTGGCGATTTTCCAGCTACTCTCCTTCTCCTAGTGCTCCACCGAAGAAAGGCTTTCCTCTAGCTACAGTCAGGTCATCAGTGCAAACACGGGCTATGCAGCAGGCTTTCCTTTTTCCTTCACCTCGCCAGTGACCGTGAGTCAGTTGTAGTTATAATGGTTACTCAAATGCAACTAGTACCGAAAAGAAGCAAAAATATTTGTGATTTCAGAAAGCTATATAGTGAAGCAGCTGTCTTTTTTCGGTAGGAAATCAAAACATTTACCTCTGGACATGAGTATGTAAAGGGGCTGTGGCTCAAGTTTAAAGTAACACCTGATCAAGAAATAAATGAATATGTACCTGGCAGGACAGTTCATGGTGGGAATGAACATCCAAGGTACGCTGTCAGTGGAAAGAAACGTCTAACGGAATAACGCCTTCTAGGTTATATGTACCTGGTGGTTATAAGTAAACCGGAGGTTATCGAATGCTGCCGTGCGGCCTCTGTACTTCACAGGAAGCTAAAAGATAGCAGTTACGTTTATCAATCGGTGCATTCCTATCTTGCTAAGATTTCAAAGGAATGCCAGGATTTGCATCTTGCTTTAAATGAACCTTCATATATGTAAAATAATGCTCTTCAAAGAACGCAGATCAGCTCTTTCCCTTGGAGATGACAAAATCGTTCATCTTTGGGGACTAGTTCTCTGTTGATCGTTCCTTTTTGGGAATCGGTCGTTTTTACTCGTTTATTGTTCCTTTTTTTTTACTAATTGTGTGTTTCATGGATTTTAGATAAAAATTTTCGAAAAACCTTAAGTACGAACAAGTATTACTTCTGCATAGTGAACACATTGATTGCCTAACGTAGACAGGTTGTTTACTTCATTTCCTTAGCTGGATGGGTTCTCAGAACGTGTCACATTAGCCGTATGATGTGATGGGCCGTGATCTCAAGCCAGGCAGAGAGAACCCCGAACTAGCCGAACGGATGAACGAATTTCGATATACCTGTTTACAACCTAGTACCCCAATCGTTACCCCCTTCTGAGGGAAGCTTGTCGTCGCAAGTAAACTATTATCTGTCAAACCAACATTAATAGTTTTCTTTTAAAATCTGCCGCTGTGTAAATTAACTACACATAAAAGTGTAATATTGTATGGGTAGTGAAGATTTATTTAGAAAATTAAGGACTTACGAAACAGGTGCTGAGAAAATTAATATCAAACTTACAAGGTTTGTATGAGCAGCAGCACATAAATACAGGGAGATAGTTGAAATTTAACAAGTGAAGAGAAACAAGACTTTTCTTTCAAAACCTTGACGAATTAACGCATGCTATTGCTTTGATGATGTTTGCTGTCGAAAAAGGTAACCAGTTTATGATCAGTCACCAGCTGAAAAGCGCAGAAAGATTCATGCATCGAATTAATCACCAGTTATTTGAGAAAGAGAACTTCTGAGCGAGCGAAGACAGCCGTTAACAGATGAGAGCAAAACGAATATGAAAATCAAATGAAAAAATTACGTATTAATATACTTAGAAGATAAATTTTACAAACATACGTATTTAAAAATAAAAGAGAAGAAAAATCCACTTGTAAGTCAATGCTGAACTAATTTTACGCTTATTTCGCTTTAGCAAACTGCAGAAAAGGACAGGAAACTCGCACTGAATGACTTTGAAACATCCCCTTAGAAACATTTATGAATTACTGTGCTAGTAAACCTCTTACGTTATTTGATTTTTCAAACAGCTGAGCAAAACTGAACGTACTCAGACATTTCTCTCTTTACTTATTCTGACCATCACTAAACTGACTCACAATATTTTTTAGCGAAACGCAGTCTAACTTTCAATAATCCCTACAAAAGAATGGCCGTGACTAACAGTAACCTATACCTTTCATGAATCACTTACCTCACAAAAATCTTTGTTACTCGACCTACTGCAATACAGCGAGCGCCACTACTGCCAGCTAAATAAAATATTCTAACTACTGAAGGCACTAACTACTGATAGGCATAGTTGGCAAATGAAAGATTTTGATAGAGAATAAACAATGTGAAACTTCCTGGCAGATTAAAACTGTGTGCCCGACCGAGACTCGAACTCGGGACCTTTGCCTTTCGCGGGCAAGTGCTCTACCAACTGAGCTACCGAAGCACGACTCACGTCCGGTACTCACAGCTTTACTTCTGCCAGTATCCGTCTCCTACCTTCCAAACTTTACAGAAGCTCTTCTGCGAAACTTGCAGAACTAGCACTCCTGAAAGAAAGGATACTGTGGAGACATGGCTTAGCCACAGCCTGGGGGATGTTTCCAGAATGAGATTTTCACTCTGCAGCGGAGTGTGCGCTGATATGAAACTTCCTGGCAGATTAAAACTGTGTGCCCGACCGAGACTCGAACTCGGGACCTTTGCCTTTCGCGGGCAAGTGCTCTACCAACTGAGCTACCGAAGCACGACTCACGTCCGGTACTCACAGCTTTACTTCTGCCAGTATCCGTCTCCTACCTTCCAAACTTTACAGAAGCTCTTCTGCGAAACTTGCAGAACTAGCACTCCTGAAAGAAAGGATACTGTGGAGACATGGCTTAGCCACAGCCTGGGGGATGTTTCCAGAATGAGATTTTCACTCTGCAGCGGAGTGTGCGCTGATATGAAACTTCCTGGCAGATTAAAACTGTGTGCCCGAGTTCGAGTCTCGGTCGGGCACACAGTTTTAATCTGCCAGGAAGTTTCATATCAGCGCACACTCCGCTGCAGAGTGAAAATCTCATTCTGGAAACATCCCCCAGGCTGTGGCTAAGCCATGTCTCCACAGTATCCTTTCTTTCAGGAGTGCTAGTTCTGCAAGTTTCGCAGAAGAGCTTCTGTAAAGTTTGGAAGGTAGGAGATGGATACTGGCAGAAGTAAAGCTGTGAGTACCGGACGTGAGTCGTGCTTCGGTAGCTCAGTTGGTAGAGCACTTGCCCGCGAAAGGCAAAGGTCCCGAGTTCGAGTCTCGGTCGGGCACACAGTTTTAATCTGCCAGGAAGTTTCATATCAGCGCACACTCCGCTGCAGAGTGAAAATCTCATTCTGGAAACATCCCCCAGGCTGTGGCTAAGCCATGTCTCCACAGTATCCTTTCTTTCAGGAGTGCTAGTTCTGCAAGTTTCGCAGAAGAGCTTCTGTAAAGTTTGGAAGGTAGGAGACGGATACTGGCAGAAGTAAAGCTGTGAGTACCGGACGTGAGTCGTGCTTCGGTAGCTCAGTTGGTAGAGCACTTGCCCGCGAAAGGCAAAGGTCCCGAGTTCGAGTCTCGGTCGGGCACACAGTTTTAATCTGCCAGGAAGTTTCATATCAGCGCACACTCCGCTGCAGAGTGAAAATCTCATTCTGGAAACATCCCCCAGGCTGTGGCTAAGCCATGTCTCCACAGTATCCTTTCTTTCAGGAGTGCTAGTTCTGCAAGTTTCGCAGAAGAGCTTCTGTAAAGTTTGGAAGGTAGGAGACGGATACTGGCAGAAGTAAAGCTGTGAGTACCGGACGTGAGTCGTGCTTCGGTAGCTCAGTTGGTAGAGCACTTGCCCGCGAAAGGCAAAGGTCCCGAGTTCGAGTCTCGGTCGGGCACACAGTTTTAATCTGCCAGGAAGTTTCATATCAGCGCACACTCCGCTGCAGAGTGAAAATCTCATTCTGGAAACATCCCCCAGGCTGTGGCTAAGCCATGTCTCCACAGTATCCTTTCTTTCAGGAGTGCTAGTTCTGCAAGTTTCGCAGAAGAGCTTCTGTAAAGTTTGGAAGGTAGGAGACGGATACTGGCAGAAGTAAAGCTGTGAGTACCGGACGTGAGTCGTGCTTCGGTAGCTCAGTTGGTAGAGCACTTGCCCGCGAAAGGCAAAGGTCCCGAGTTCGAGTCTCGGTCGGGCACACAGTTTTAATCTGCCAGGAAGTTTCATATCAGCGCACACTCCGCTGCAGAGTGAAAATCTCATTCTGGAAACATCCCCCAGGCTGTGGCTAAGCCATGTCTCCACAGTATCCTTTCTTTCAGGAGTGCTAGTTCTGCAAGTTTCGCAGAAGAGCTTCTGTAAAGTTTGGAAGGTAGGAGACGGATACTGGCAGAAGTAAAGCTGTGAGTACCGGACGTGAGTCGTGCTTCGGTAGCTCAGTTGGTAGAGCACTTGCCCGCGAAAGGCAAAGGTCCCGAGTTCGAGTCTCGGTCGGGCACACAGTTTTAATCTGCCAGGAAGTTTCATATCAGCGCACACTCCGCTGCAGAGTGAAAATCTCATTCTGGAAACATCCCCCAGGCTGTGGCTAAGCCATGTCTCCACAGTATCCTTTCTTTCAGGAGTGCTAGTTCTGCAAGTTTCGCAGAAGAGCTTCTGTAAAGTTTGGAAGGTAGGAGACGGATACTGGCAGAAGTAAAGCTGTGAGTACCGGACGTGAGTCGTGCTTCGGTAGCTCAGTTGGTAGAGCACTTGCCCGCGAAAGGCAAAGGTCCCGAGTTCGAGTCTCGGTCGGGCACACAGTTTTAATCTGCCAGGAAGTTTCATATCAGCGCACACTCCGCTGCAGAGTGAAAATCTCATTCTGGAAACATCCCCCAGGCTGTGGCTAAGCCATGTCTCCACAGTATCCTTTCTTTCAGGAGTGCTAGTTCTGCAAGTTTCGCAGAAGAGCTTCTGTAAAGTTTGGAAGGTAGGAGACGGATACTGGCAGAAGTAAAGCTGTGAGTACCGGACGTGAGTCGTGCTTCGGTAGCTCAGTTGGTAGAGCACTTGCCCGCGAAAGGCAAAGGTCCCGAGTTCGAGTCTCGGTCGGGCACACAGTTTTAATCTGCCAGGAAGTTTCATATCAGCGCACACTCCGCTGCAGAGTGAAAATCTCATTCTGGAAACATCCCCCAGGCTGTGGCTAAGCCATGTCTCCACAGTATCCTTTCTTTCAGGAGTGCTAGTTCTGCAAGTTTCGCAGAAGAGCTTCTGTAAAGTTTGGAAGGTAGGAGACGGATACTGGCAGAAGTAAAGCTGTGAGTACCGGACGTGAGTCGTGCTTCGGTAGCTCAGTTGGTAGAGCACTTGCCCGCGAAAGGCAAAGGTCCCGAGTTCGAGTCTCGGTCGGGCACACAGTTTTAATCTGCCAGGAAGTTTCATATCAGCGCACACTCCGCTGCAGAGTGAAAATCTCATTCTGGAAACATCCCCCAGGCTGTGGCTAAGCCATGTCTCCACAGTATCCTTTCTTTCAGGAGTGCTAGTTCTGCAAGTTTCGCAGAAGAGCTTCTGTAAAGTTTGGAAGGTAGGAGACGGATACTGGCAGAAGTAAAGCTGTGAGTACCGGACGTGAGTCGTGCTTCGGTAGCTCAGTTGGTAGAGCACTTGCCCGCGAAAGGCAAAGGTCCCGAGTTCGAGTCTCGGTCGGGCACACAGTTTTAATCTGCCAGGAAGTTTCATATCAGCGCACACTCCGCTGCAGAGTGAAAATCTCATTCTGGAAACATCCCCCAGGCTGTGGCTAAGCCATGTCTCCACAGTATCCTTTCTTTCAGGAGTGCTAGTTCTGCAAGTTTCGCAGAAGAGCTTCTGTAAAGTTTGGAAGGTAGGAGACGGATACTGGCAGAAGTAAAGCTGTGAGTACCGGACGTGAGTCGTGCTTCGGTAGCTCAGTTGGTAGAGCACTTGCCCGCGAAAGGCAAAGGTCCCGAGTTCGAGTCTCGGTCGGGCACACAGTTTTAATCTGCCAGGAAGTTTCATATCAGCGCACACTCCGCTGCAGAGTGAAAATCTCATTCTGGAAACATCCCCCAGGCTGTGGCTAAGCCATGTCTCCACAGTATCCTTTCTTTCAGGAGTGCTAGTTCTGCAAGTTTCGCAGAAGAGCTTCTGTAAAGTTTGGAAGGTAGGAGACGGATACTGGCAGAAGTAAAGCTGTGAGTACCGGACGTGAGTCGTGCTTCGGTAGCTCAGTTGGTAGAGCACTTGCCCGCGAAAGGCAAAGGTCCCGAGTTCGAGTCTCGGTCGGGCACACAGTTTTAATCTGCCAGGAAGTTTCATATCAGCGCACACTCCGCTGCAGAGTGAAAATCTCATTCCAATAAACAATGTATTTACCTTAATAGTGCAGTTCAAGACATACAGTCTTACAAATTTCGTTTTCCTACGGACACACGTTCAGATCGTCCGCTCTCAAAACTCTGCCATCTCTCTTCCCACATCCACCACTGATGGCGCCTCACCTCCAACTGCACAACGCTATGCGCTGTTCGCATCCAACTGCCCAATAGCAAATACTCCATCACGGGCTGTGCGGCTGGTCCCGACGGAGGTTTGAGTCCTCCCTCGGGCATGGGTGTGTGTGTTTTTCCTTAGGATAATTTAGGTTAAGTACTGTGTAAGCTTAGGGACTGATGACCGTAGTAGTTAAGTCCCATAAGATTTACGACACAAATACTCCAACAATGCAAACCAGCCACAGGCACAGTCAGTGATTTTCATACGTTGGCGTTACCAACATAAAAACCTAAACATCCTACTTACTTTTTCGTTAAATCATTAGTCTATGTGACAAAGGCATAAAATGACACCCCTTTTTAGAATTGCGTGTGTTTTACTTGAAAAGATTTTAGAAAAATATAGCTTTCGAATTAACCGCGAATTCTCTTCTCGAAGAAGAACAGGTGTCAAGTTCATGGAACACAGTGATAGATAAATAAAGAAAAATAAAAAAAGGAACCAGGGTCAGTAGTCAGTACCCGTACATACTTCAGTTTGTATCTGAGCGTGCCCTTAAGGTTTCACGTATATAAAAAGGCACTTCATTGAAGAATGAGTGTGCTTAAAAGAAAAATGTGATTTTCTCGCCATATTTGCTCACACGCTTAGTACGAGTAGGTTTATTGATTGTGATCTTGAAGTTAACACAGCAGTATAGTACTTATAATTAAGTTTTCGCTGAAAAGGTACTTCTGACGAATATTTTTTGAGCTAAAAAGTAGAGACGATTTTTTGCCATTCTGCGATTTCTGAAATGGAGAAATACGTCCTTCCCTTTTCCTGCACAGCCGAAATCACGAACAACTCATTTGCTTTTTTGTGCAAAGAAGCCAAGGTCGGTATTGCATAAATGTAGCCACGTACTGACGGTAGATACATTTTATCTTAGTTTCCGTTTACCGTTCTATGACAACGAGTGTAAAAAGTCTTCCCTGTCCTCATTTCTTTTGGTGATTGCAGATTAAAACCAAGTACCTTTATACGTAAACGACAAATTTTTTCCTAATGAGTTGTGGATTTTGCAGGATACGCTTACTAGTTGCATTCAGGAAATTGATTTCTTAGTATAAACTGTGTAAATATTTATTTGAAATAACATTTCAGATAAGCATTATACACTGATCGGTCAGAACACTATGACCAGCGACCTAGCGTCCATATAAACCCGTCCAGGTGATAGTAGCGTCACCTAGCGAGGAATGGCTGCTGGTCAGACACACGCATCTTGCATGTAGTGCCAGTGAGTGTGCTGTCCGTGCACAGAATGGGAAAAGAAAAAGACCGTTATCTATCTGAGTTTGACTGAGGTCAGATTGTGATGGCCCGGAACTCGGGAGGAGCACTTTGGAAAGTGCATGACATGTCAGGTGTTCGAGGAGTGTTGTGGTGAGTGTTTCAACACGAGGCGAAACCAAGGTGAAACCATGTCCAAAAGTCGTGGGGCTGGTCGGCCAATCGTCATTACAAATGTCGGACGTCGTAGGATGGGTGGACTGGTGAAACAGGACGGGCGGAGAACTGGTCCGAGTACAAGTATGTATGAATACAAATGCACCGAACACTCCTAACGAAGGGGTTCGAGAGCCGACGACCCATGAATGTGCCAATGTCACCGCCACGGCATCGGCAACTACGACTGAATCGGGCACGTGACCGTCGGCACTGGACGTAGACGCAGTGGCGGAGCGTTGCATAGCCTGAGGAATCCCAATACCTTCTTCATTATGCCGATGGGAAAGCACGAATCCGTCGTCTTCCAAGGGAATAGCTCCTTGACGTCTGTACTGCGGGATGGAGACAAGCTGGGAGCGGCTACCTTATGCTCTGTAGAACATCACGTGGGCATCCACGGGTCCAGTGGAGTCCGTACAAGCCACCTGTTTGTCGATGGCAGTGGCACTTTTCAACAAGATAATGAGCTGCGTCACAGTGCCAGGAATGTGATCGGGTGGTTCGAGAAACGCAGTGGCGAGTTGCAGTTGATATGCTGGCAAATACGAACCCAATCGAACACATCTGAGATGTGACTGAATAAGGCGTCATAGTTCATCTCCCCTTCCCGTAATTTATGGGACGCAGGTGACTGGTGTATGGTGATGAGACCTACCAAGGCCTCACTGCTCTCATGCCACGACGCATCGCCACTGTTTTCCGTCCCAAAGGTGGACATACCGGCTATTAGGTATGTGGCTGTAGCGTTCTGACTGATCAGTGTAGCTGTAACCAAAAAGCACTGTTAAAATGAACAGATCCTGTGGGAGCTAGAGAGCCCTCTTGGAATTTTCAACATATTCGGACATTTTTATTTGAGAGGGTATGAAAGTTAATGCAAGCCTACTACCTTCACTCACTGATTTCCAAAAGATGTCGAAGCTTATTCTAAAATGTTTGTTTTTACAACTGCTACGTGAGAGTGCAACTTGAACATTTGGTTGAGGAAGTGAAGCACAGGCCATACAACTGTCGCTGCACAGAAGATGGCAACATATCGACATTATTATCAATGTGGCTAGGACGACATCTGATTGTGTCCGTCTGAACAACTCCGTAGATTCAAAAGAGAATTAAACATTGTCGTAGACATGACGTTAAATTATAAGTAGGCTATTTACGTTTTCTTATTGGTAACTCCACGTAGCGCTCTGTATGAAAATCACTGGCTGTGCTGTGTGCAGTCTGTGGCTAGTTTGCATTGTTGTCTGCCATTGTAGTGTTGGGCAGCTGGATGTTAACAGCGCGTAGCGTTGCGTAGTTGGAGGTGAGCCGCCAGCAGTGGTGGATGTGGGGAGAGAAATGGCGGAGTTTTTAAATTTGTGAGACTGGATGTCATGAACTGCTATATATATTATGACTTTTGAAGATATTCAGTAAGTACATTGTTTGTTCTCTATTAAAATCTTTCATTTGCTAACTAATCCCTATTAGTAGTTAGTGCCTTCCATAGTTTGAATCTGTTATTTACCTGGCAGTAGTGGCGCTATCTGTATTGCAGTAGTTCGAGTAACCAAGATTTTTGTGAGATAAGCGATTTGTGAAACGTATAGGTTAATGTTAGTCAAGGCCATTTTTTTGTAGGGATTTTTGAAAGTCAGATTGCGTTGCGCTAAAAATATTGTGTGCCAGTTTAAGCACAGTCTTCTATAATTTTTCTAATGGGACGTTTCATATGTCGACCCTTAGCTGAGGATACCTCACTGGAATCTTCTGATTTTTTCTTGTAGTTTGTGTAATTAGTGTAGCTTTTGTTTATTGCTAGCGCGTAATTATAGAGAGAATTTTCTTTGTAGTTGCAGTCTTTCATTGTTGTACAATAAAACAGGTGTGGCACGCATTTAAATTTGCACCAAGTGTTTTGCGGCTGCGCTTGCAATTAACGGGATATTATTTTCAATGTTATGTTAATGTGTTCTCTTATTTTTGCTCTTCAAATTGTGCTTTTCTGTGTTATCGTGTGAAATATTGTGACAATAATGGCGTGTGAAAAACGTAGTACTAGGCTCCAAAGTAAACTGAGAAATGACAGTGAAGATGAAAGCAGTGTGTTAGCGCCACCGAGTAATGAATTAACTAATGTTCAAAGTAGTAATTTGGTAATTGTAAATAGGGAAATGGAGTGGGCTGCAAACAATGGTGTAGACAGTGAAACAATTAGTGAACGGGGAAGCATTATCGATCGATCGGTCGGCAACAGTTTGCTTCAGGAATCCGAAATGACAGGACACAATCTTGCAAATACTGTAGATTCAGGTTTTGCGTCCTCACAGTTTTCTCAAATAAGTCAAGACACATTTTCTGCTTTTCAAACTGCGAATATTGCCAGTTCAAATGCATTGCCGAAAAGCACTGAGGAACATGTTTGAGACACTAGTGCATTGTTATTACAATTAATGCAACAAATGGGACAAAAGCTTCAAACGTTTGACACAATGGAACAAAATCTTCAAACGTTAGACGCAATGGAACAAAATCAGAGACAAACACAGCAAAAGCTTCAAAAGTTAGACACACTGGAACAAAATCAGAGACAAACACAGCAACAGTTAGACTCAATGGAACAAAATCAGAGACAAACACAGCAAAAGCTTCTAACGTTAGACACCACACTTGAACAGACACGTGAAGATTAAACTACTGAGTTACATAACATTGAACAGAAATGTCAAAAACTCTGTAATGACGTAAAAACACAGATTTGTGAGTATTTTCAACCTATTTTTTCGAGGCATGAAAATGCATTACAGATTCGGTTACGCAACTTGCAAAAACTCAACAAAACTTAAAGGACACAGTAGATACTCTGACAATTGGTTCAGAGAGACATATGAAGGAAATTAGTTTTATCAGAGAAAGTAGTTGAATTTTAGTATCAGCTACATAATTTATCTATGAAGGTAGATGATAATCTGAATGACCCAAAACTGGTAGTCTTTAATGACACAGAAGAGAGCGAACAAAGTAGGAAATTAAAACAAAATCAGAATCTAATTAATACGCAACACCAAAGAGAAATCCGGGAAGTACAAGATCAGCTGACACAGGTAATACAAGAATTACGTATTTCAGAGGACATTCGCGCTCCAATGCGGGAAGGTGGACATAGAAATACGGAACAGCCATAAAATAATAACGCAGGGCACTTCGGAAATTATGAAAGAAATTGGCAAAGTGCACCGAATTTTGAGATGGAACCGCCGAAACGACGTAATAATGACCGACATGCGACTCGCCGACATGATGATTTTGACTATAAGCTGTTCATTACTACACGTAAATTCAAAACATTTAAGAATTCTGGCAATGACATTCATCCACAAGCGTGGCTTCATAAATTCTCTCATTGTTTTCCTCCCACCTGGTCATTAGAACACAGATTAGAATTTATATGTGGCTACTTGGAGAATGAACCAGCTGTAAGAATTCGATCGGTCATTCACGATTGTCACAGTGAAGGAGAATTTTATCATGCCTTCCTCTCAGCGTATTGGTCTCAAGCTACACAAGACCGAGTAAAACATTGCATCATAATGATGAAACATTTCGAACAATCTGAATTTTCCAGTCTTGTGAAATATTTTGAAGACATGTTGCACAAGAATCAGTACCTGTCAAACGCATACAGCTCCTCAGAACTCATCCACATTTGCTTTATTAAATTAACTGAACATTTACGACATATTATTTTGGCAGGACGTTGCAAAGGCGCCATTGAAGCTTTTCAGGGACTCTTACAAGAATTAGAAATTGACAGTGACAATCGCGGAACGCGAAAACAGGAACACAATAATTACAGGTCACATCCGTCGCAATTCCGCGATGAAAGAAATAATAACTGGACGCAACAAGGCTATTCTCACAACACAAATCGTGACCAAAACAGACACTACCCGTATGACAACCGTTGGCAGAGTAGTAATGATTACAGGGAAAGATCACCTCTCCGCGGTAATGACCATCACAGAGACAATCAGAGAAACAGACAATATGGGAACCAAAATAAATATTATCAGGGGAGACAGAAAACTTTAGACGCAACGGTCCAGCGCGCAGTTACGATTCAGGAAGAAATTCTCCACCACGTGACCAAAAAGAAAGAAACTATGGAACCTACCGACATGACTAGAGACGATATAGTCGTAACGACAGACCTGAGTTGCATCAGAACTGGCGAGCTCCAAACAGGGCAGGGCCTTCTCGGCAAAGTGAATTTGTAGAAGTTAGGTCTCCAAATCCCAATAACGACGCACGCCACAGAGAGATAGCAGACAATGACTGGCACCGCAGGCAGCCACGTGCCCCGGCTGGCTCAGAGAAAAATAACATAGACGCTAACCTTGAGAAAAATTTTAGCATTCCTTACCGACGTATACAACATGATAATTGCTTTGAAGTTTAAACTCTGTCCACTAGGAAGAGTAAAGGATTGCACCACATTTCACATGTAAAACCATTTATTGAAATATAGTTTCCTTTTTAACTTTGTCTTTGCCATATAACTTTTCACTTTACATTACTAGTATGCTTTGTCAGACTTAGAATCTGTTAACATGCAACAATGTTTGAAGTTAAATATCCAGTCAAGAACCAAGAGAACATATTTAAACAGAAATTACGAATGCATTGTTATTGTGAACAGAGGACACAGTGTTACTTTGTGTGTACATTCTTGCTTGTTAGTTGCACGATTACGTAACGACTCTAAGGCACAAATACTTAGAACCTTTATCAGTACTGCTAATGAGATTTTAATGCAACATTTTGGTTTACTTGAAAATACATTCTGGATTTAAAATACTTTCTGTGAGATACCAGATGACACAGTGGTTAGTTTATGTGACAACTACACGATTTTATCACGACGCTACTAATGAGTGACACAATTCATATTATTGCTTTTGGGCTTTATCTGTTTTATATCTGCACAGTTTTTCTGAATTATTCTGGAAAGTAAAACATGTTGTAGTAGTAACTTTTGTGGTACAGCTACAATGGGACAGACTTTTTCATAGCACAACAATACGTTACAGCACAGTACTTTCTTCATCACGGCAATAAGCGTAATAACTAAGATATCTATACGCAAAGCATTTCACTTTTGTTTATCATGAGGTAAGTACATTGACTTTTGCAGAACTTAGCTTTCGGAGGACGATAACTACGACACTTCCACAGAGATTATCTTACAAGACGCACAGTTTAGCGCTACAGTACACGTATCTGAGTGATAAATTTTGAACTTCAAACAATTATTTTTAAAGGTATTTGAAGTAAAATGATACAAAGGTTTTCTGTGATACATTTCATTCCATTGCTGTACTCTGTAATACCTGAGGGTACAATTACATTTATCCTCAGGGGGTTACACGCTTACTTTGTGTATCATGTTTGGCAAGCACAAGGAGCCCTAGCGAATATGGTATTTGCTTATACAACTTTACACATCGGTACCATATTTCTCTAACACATAAATTACACAGCAATCTGATCATCTAACTGTGAGAGACAAACATTTATTTTACTACATCAGTGACAGATGTTTACAAAATTACACAGTTGGATAACTTCACACTTATGAAATTGTATTTTCTCTGTACTTTGTGAAATGTCCATATTTTTTTGGAACCATTGAGATACTATGAGAGCTTTGAATCATGTATTTGGTATGGGATCATGATTTGTAAAGTACGTTTGAGGCAGATGATACTTTTGACATTTGCAGAGAATTTTTTTTAGGTTTTGAAATAATTGGAGGAAGCTACGACGATTTTGAGAGTTGACTGAGGTGTTATGATGTTATTATTACGATGACTATGTGTATTATGCTGTTGCAGTATGTTTATGATCTATAAGCTGATGCTATATGAGTTATTTGATTATGCTATGTATCTGTTATGATGAAATATTGAAGAAGTGTTGACGAATAAGGTAAGAAATAATGAGTAGTGGTTAGGGACTCTGGTTTGTGAAAAAGGTTGTTGGAAACCAATAATCGTACTTTAAGAGTTACGAAATGTATGTAAATGCGTGAATGTATTACAATGGCGACGAAAATTTTTTGGACACTCCTATATCAACAGGATTTTGTTTCTGCAGATTTGTAAGGCAAACTCTTGACATGTGAAATATTTTTATATGAGACTGTCACTGTAGCGGAAACTGCTGTCGTAAATATTTCGGTAAGAAAGTTAAGTGACCACCTTCACATAATGCGTCGTGGGCACCCAGCTGCGTGACAGACGCCTGGAAAAAAGCCATTAGTGTGTGCCTTTCAGAGGCACAGGCGGAGAGAAAAAAAAGAGGCCATTATCCTGGCTATTGCCATTCATTTGTAGAAAGCATCGTGAATACGACACCCTCAAACTTGAAAACATGATCACACTGTGGAGCTCTTAATTTATGATATTTACCAAAATGCCTAATGAAACAATGAGAAACACTTCACAGCTATTGTCTTACTAGTTGAGAGAAATGCCACATGGCTTGCTTTATGTATTTATTTACTCATTTTGTTTAATATCTAGTTTCTAGTTGTACTGCAGCATTGGTTAAAATAAAATTTAATAGATGTACTAATATCACTATTTTCTGTCTACAGACCCAGTAAAGATTAATTTTATGATGTACTTTCTTAGAAAAGAGAGCACAAATAGGCATTTCCCTTCACAGGAATTGTATAAATAATTTTTTAATGACTTGGTAACTTTCTAGCAGAATAAGTTTTTGTGATGCATCACCCTAGTGTTAAGATGTGACATAGGTATTAAACATGGCCACTTTTACTGTAATATTTTTTCTGCTTGAGCTTTGTCATGTTTAGATATAAGTTATTGCATTTGCTGCGGCTGTTTTTGCCAGGCATGGCGCTGCTAAATTTCACTCTGTATTACTCTGTTAAGCTAGTTTTACTACTGATTTATTTTTCTTGTTGGTGCACATTGGCTCATATTAGTTGTAATGTTGCATTTGCTGTGCTAATTTAGATTTGCTGCTGCTTGCTTTGACAATTTCCATTTTCTTCATTGCTGTTTGTATTAATTGTTTTGTGCTGCTGCATTGCCTTGTCCCTTAGTTTATCATCTGAGCTCAGTAGATTTAAGTTAGCTTAAGAGGGGGGTAGCCTATATAAGTTGCGATGAATTTTAAGAAACGCACTGAGAGGTTATACGAGAAAAGTACAGAAAGCAGGTATAGATATGACTTTTTGGAAATAATGAAGAACAAAGGGAGATCTCCGAGGAGTAAAGAAAGTTTTGCTTGCAAAATACTGCAGTAAAACAAACCCTGTCCTTTCCTTGTGTTATCCCACTATGTGTTTGTGTACCCTTGTGTATTTATGTTCTTCCTGTCTTTATATGTTTATCTGATAAGACTTATGTTGTAGAATTTTTCTAATACTCATCCTCAATTATAATTTGCATTAATAATATGTTATTTACTTTGTAAAGATGTTAGACATAATTAATTCTGTTCTGTTTTAATGCTCATGTGTGAAGTTGATGTTTCAATAATTATTCTGATCTTTTAAGCATTTACTTATGTCATAATTCCTGTAACAATGATGTATGTGTTTATTTCTATTCTTTTGTAAAGCCCCTATTACTACAAATGTTATCTGTATTATTATGTTGTTAATGACGTATTTTGTACCTATGTTATTGTATTCTGATGTTATAAAATTGTAATTAATTCCAGTTCATCAAATTAAGTAACTTGTAAGTTATATTTCACTGCACACGTTTCTGTTGGTCATAGTATATGGACAATATGTGAGAAGTAGGGACTCATAGTGTTTGCACGTGTGTTAATAATTCAGCAAGGGACTGGATAACAGCATTGCTGGTTCTAAGGACCATTAAAAAAAGAAACTTTGTGAGTGCACAAGTGGTGGTTTATGGACTTGCTATATTGTCCTCAAGACTCTTCGATGGTGATTGTACACTTGCACAGTCGCAACAGATGGTTTCCGGCCATCTCTACAAGGACTACAGTGGGTCTGCATCTTCGATGGCCCACCAATACCATTATTTCTACAAGGACTACAGTGGGTCTGCATCTCTGGTGGCCAACCAATATCATAATCTCTACCAGGACTACAGTTGGACTGCTCTGTGATGACATACCTACCAATATCCTTCAACTTTGACTGACTCTGCTGTGGGTTTGCTCTGTGGTGGCCCATTACCTGTGTGCATGTGAAGAGTCAGCACTGCCTTTCCATTGGAAGGACAACACTACTTCTTCAAGACTGCATGGAAATCCACTACTTCCATATGCATTCTCTTTTACTGCTCAGACATTGAGAAAAAACTGCTACTTTACTGTGATGAACGATCAGGACTGTCTTTATGGACTGTGAGAAAATTTTAGCTTTTGACCAACATTGTATCAATAAGTGTGTGCATTTGATTTCTTTGTTATTGTAATTGTAATTGTGGAAAAATTTTAACAAATATGTATTGGCCAGTGCCCAAAACAATTTGTAAATTTTTTTGTGGGGAGCATGGGGGCTATGTAAGTAGGCTATTTATGTTTTCTTATTGGTAACTCCGCATAGCGCTTTGTATTAAAATCACTTGCTGTGCTGTGTGTAGTCTGTGGCTAGTTTGCATTGTTGTCTGCCATTGTAGTGTTGGGCAGCTGGATGTTAACAGCGTGTAGCGTTGCACAGTTGGAGGTGAGCCACCAGCAATGGTGGATGTGGGGAGAGAAATGGCGGAGTTTTTAAATTTGTAAGATTGGATGTCATGAACTGCTATATATATTATGACTTTTGATGATATTAAGGTAAATACATTGTTTGTTCTCTATTAAAATCTTTCATTTGCTAACTAATCCCTATCAGTAGTTAGAGCCTTCCGTAGTTTGAATCTTTTATTTAGCTGGCAGTAGTGGCGCTAGCTGTATTGCAGTAGTTCGAGTAACCAAGATTTTTGTGAGGTAAGCGATTTGTGAAACGTATAGGTTAATGTTGTCAGTGCCATTTTTTTTGTAGGGATTATTGAAAGTCAGACTGAACTGCACTAAAAAAATTGTGTGTCAGTTTAAGCACAGTCTTGTATAATTTTTCTGAGGGGACGCTTCAAACTGTATGTATGGAACTTTTAATGTAGTTCACAACCGAAGTCCTGTTCTCCTTTGCTGAGGTGTTAAGAAATAACCGATGTCGCGTAACGTAGAGTATTGTGCTATTTTTCATTAGACTACAGCAAAACCAGTTACTTAATATTAATGTAACATGGTTTTTTTTAATCACTACATTTCCCAGCTAATGATCGTTACTTTGTTAAAGAAATCTCCACCTAGGAACGTGTAGCAATGTTGTCTGTCAAGCAGTCTAAATGGCACAAAGTTCATTCACATAATTAATCATATATAACCACCAAATAAGCTAAATGTATGATAACTAATCTGATCTATACAAGAGTAATAATTTTTTTGTAATTTTCGGGGCTGTTGCATAATAGTCTCATTATTACTTGCAGATCGTCTATCGATTCTAACGCTACTGTTATTCGAAGTGGCAACACTTTTCTTCAAGCAAAATGAACAGTTTTGTCATAATACTACACGCACACAACACCAATGTATTGTTTCCTCTCAAAATATTTCGTAGAAGTTGTTACGAAATAACGAGACTTCATACATCGGCATATAGTTGGTATCACGTGAGGTGCTGTTTGCATTGGCCTAAGTCCACTATATTTAAAGTCCAACTGGAATTTATTACCTTTGAGTGGGTTCTGGGCCACCAATACACAATTATTATCGCAATTATGACCAACAAAATTTGTGTTTGTATAGAAAATCAGTTTAAAACTGCCGCTGCAATATTTCAGTGAGATGGTGGCTATCATAAGACAATCGCTTATCGATTCTCCTTCAGGCACTGTTTTACTACTAACAAACAATATGTATTAAATTATTTTTGTACCTTTACTATATGAAGGAACATTTGAAAATATTTCTCAATGTTAATCGCTTATTGTTCAACATTTAACAATAAACCGCGCCTTATATCAATATCGCTAATGGTTGCACTCCTTTGTAACTGATCAGAAAACTTAACATTTATATAGGACGAGAATCACAATGAAAGAAAACTCAAGAAAAAAAAAAAAAGAATATTCATTTCAATGACATAAAAACTCTATTTTCTAAATGTTACATTAGCAACATAATACAATTTTCTACAGATCGCTGTGTTAGATCAGTCACATCCTATCAGTACAACAGTTCGAACAAGAAGAAGGATTATTCTAGAAGAATCATACATAACAAAAGATGCAAATTTTTATTTTGTTTTTCCATGAGTTTTATCTCAAATATAATTTCTTGCATGATATTAAATATGTCATTGACAATAATTTTATTTATTATTTTATTATCGATGAAGTCGTTTTTATTAATATCACAAGAATTTTCATTCGCATTCCACACACATCGCTGTCACGAATATGAATCTGAATGAAATATAGGCGTAGATATTACACCGGTTTCATTGTTAATAATTTAAGTCTCATTGATAATTCTATTCTGTCCCATATTATAATTTAATTGTTTGAAATCTGTTTCTGTATAACTGAAAATTCACATTGCGCTGTCTTGACTGAACCAATGGTGAATGAGAGCAGCACTATCAAGTGTTAGTTATGTGATTTCACTTATACGTCTACGCAAGTAGTATGGGACCTCTGCAAAAAGAGAGAGAGAGAGAGAGAGAGAGACAGACAGAATGTGTTTCTTTCTGTAGCAGACACCTATTAATGTAGTGTGACATTGAATGTTGACTTAATACAGCTTCGTTAATATTTGATTAACTTGTGATTCCTTGTTCTCTGTGTGTCATACGTCGTGCCATATGTCTGAAGAGGATTTCAAAGATTTGAAAGCCTCTTTTCTTCTTAAGTATGTTTTTATGTTCAATCGGAGTATTTCACGTAGCGCTGTTTACGTTGCATTAGTGCAAAAAATAACATTTTGAAGCCTGATTACTAAAATCAAAAACGAATTTTTCGTTGTACATTACAGGGAATAGATATCTTTATCCCTACAAAATCTGTAATGAAGCAAGTGATATTACGTACTTCTTGTGGTATAAAAACGTGACTGATCTGTTCACAGATTCATGGACATCCCTGGATAACACAAAATATCAGCCTGTCACACTCATCCAGCCATTACTGTGTCGCAAAACCTCGTGCTGCGCCAAATTGTCACTTGAATTGCACCAGTGTGACAGCATCCAGCTAAGTGCTGTTGACGTAAGTGTGCAAGAAACTGACAGGATGCAGACAACCAGAGCGAAAAGACATTTAATGGTGGGATTCCCGGCCGTGTAAGTCTTTTTTCCCACCTCCTTGGTGGAAGTCGTGAACGCGCACTAGGTCAGCACTCAGCAGTGAGAGGTTCAAATCATTGTGGAGAAAGAAATGTTTGTGATGGCGTAGGACGTTCGTTTATCATTACACAGTCTCCGATTTCTTATGGCACTCCTTTTGCAGAGGTATCCGTGTTATCTGCAGCCAGCATCCCCAACATCCAAGAGTCGAATCCAAGTTTACGCAGTGCTTTGTAGGGGCCAGTAGACGGTAACCGCTCACTTGGTCTCTTCAGACAGCGAACGAATCCAAACAGTGAACCTTAGTTAGCCTATTTGTTATACTCGTACTTGCATGTCTTTCGGACTTGATTCTGTTTAGCTGTGTTTCGATCGTCTTTGTATGTCCGCCTTTGTTAGACATTGGGTTGAGAATGTAAAAAATCTACATTATATGTACAGCGAGGGAAAGAGAGGTGGTGATATGCTCTTCACCATTACAAAGCCATGGGCAATATCACTCGTTAAATCACAAAACTCCTCACAGTGTCACCTAGGGGAGACATTCGATGTAA
Source organism: Schistocerca gregaria (assembly GCF_023897955.1). Lineage (NCBI taxonomy): Eukaryota > Metazoa > Arthropoda > Insecta > Orthoptera > Acrididae > Schistocerca > Schistocerca gregaria. The sequence goes on along the minus strand of NC_064920.1, from coordinate 447,213,583 downwards.
AGTTCGGCGGGTGCATGGAGTTCCCCGGTTTTCCGCATTAGCTGTCAACCCTTACTCGCTTCGCAAAAATCCATCAACGAAAACAACTGACACAGTATTATGACGCACCTCAGTCACCGATACTAGACTGTTACGCGTCAGACATGTGTAACAGATAAACTGTCGAAAAGGCTCAATCGATTTTCATTCACCAAGCTAGGAACTACATGGAAGGTAACTCAAGTAAGGTAAAATTACTGTTGATCTGAAATGTAGGGAAATGTTGTAGGTTGTTGTTGTTGTGGTCTTCAGTCCTAAGACTGGTTTGATACAGATTTCCATGCTACTCTATCCTGTGCAAGCTTCTTTATCATTAACCATTCAGTAAATGTAGTAAATGTTGTAGTTATAATAACAGATTATCGTCGACGAATGCCTCAATCTTAAGAACATGCTGTTTGACCACGAGGCGGCGAACACTGAGCAACGTTGTTGGAACCAAGAGTTGTGGCAGTGCTTGAGTGATACTGAATGATATCAGTGGTCAAATTAAGGGGTGTCCGTAAGTGAACATGGCGTGCACTTACAAGGAAAGATGCTATAGTTCCTTGCATGATATAGATAATCTCTTGAAAGTCAGGGACAAATCTACAAAATACTCGCCGAGAAACACGGTACACGAATAACATGCTTCTGGAACCAGCGCTGTCTGACTTGTTCCTGAGGCCTGGTACTATCCTTGTACCTTCTCATTATGAAGAATTTCGATTTCATGTCTAAAAATAAAGTCTAAAATTTCTTATTTTAGACTGTGCAACACATGCAATAAATACAGATTTTTTTAAACCATTCTGTCCCAATAGCCATGCCCTCAGCTACCGAAAAATCATGTTCTTTTACCTACTACATTTGCTGATGTTATTTTAGATCAATATTCAGTAACCACCAGCTGAATGATATTAATGTTTTATTTGTAAGTTAATGTCCAGATCGTCTCCAAGTGTATGCAATATCTTTAGGAACATTCAAGCTTTTCATAAAGCGACCGTGTAAGGGTGTCAGGAACCAAACATTCTGTCCAATAACAAATACCTTGGTGAAAAGGTTTGGAAACAAAAACTAAAAGCATTTAAACCTACTAAAATGTTAGCAATTTAATTTACTTAGCTAATGAAAAAAGTTCCAGTTTACAGCAGTACATGTAAATATTCTGACATTTTGTATATAATTTCGTTAGCTACAGGAAAATGAAAAGACGAAAATCTGCTAATTCGCACACAATATATAATATTATAATATCAAATTCGGTAGATCATCATTGCAGAGATTCAGGGTTACTTTCTCTAAAGCGAAACGAAAGTGTTGTTTCCAATACCGATACAAAATACATCTCTTGCGAAGACTATGTAGTATACATACATTTAGTTTCTAATATAATGTATAGATCAAAGATCTTGTGATCTGACTGTGAAAATAATGTAACAGGCGGTAAAAAGTATCCTATATTTGACATATTAACTCAGAATATTCGTATTAGAACGAATAGGCTTGAATACTCTGAGTAAATGGAGCATGGCTCGTACTTAATCACCTTCAGACTGGATGATCGTAGTTACTCGTATTACGCGTTGCCGGCTGTTTATGTCATTCTGGATGACTGCGAGTCCGTCTAGCAGTTATTGTGTAACATAATATGGACGAACGATGTTTATACGGGCAAGATGAACATGAAGCGTCTGTAAAAGATGATGTAATAAACGCACTTGTTTCAGAAGTGTCAAGTACCAGGCGTTAGAATAATGAAATCGGACGTATCCCTACAGACGATATCGTTCCAGACACCAACAATCGCACATACTCGTTTTATGAGACTGGTTGTTCTATTAACAAGTAACTTACATTCTATAGCAACGTCAATAGGTATTACGTGAAGGAATGAATGTAAATTCAGTTACATTATAAGGAAACAAGCGATTGGACGTCCTTTTCAATATGATCTATTTGGTTAACTGCTTTTCACACGACGTTTGGAATTGCCTTGTTTCTTTTTAAACTTATCACTATCATGACTTAGATTTTGAATGGAATAGAAAAGGGGCTGTAGATATAGACAATGGAGACAGGAGAGATGGAATTAATTCAGAGATCTAGATATCATTCGATTGTGGCTGGCTGTCATATGGGCCATTCTGGCTGCCCATTACGGTAGCCTTGGAAACAGGGCAAGTGTGACGGTATAGATAGTCTTTGGATAGACGTCTCAGACTGTCCAAGTGGAGCTCTGTCTCATCATCCACACAGCACTTACCAACACTTTATCCACCATCCAGACAAATACTGCACAAACAGAAAGTTATTCAGAGGAAGGCTTCTGTCCCTTGAAATGGTATCAAGAGTGATAAATCCTGAAAACACTAAGAATAAATTGTAGAAACAGACGATTAATACAGATTATTCGCGGAAACAAAGATTGCTGAGGGGACCTCAACGAGCTACAAATACTTTTACCAAGTTTTTTATTGCCACGACTGCTTCTGGGCCATTAAGCCCATCTTTAAATGGCTAAACATGTTGTAGAGTAGTGTAAGAAACGTCCAACGTCTGTTGTCCTTGTAGAGCCTATGAATATTTATGTAGTTAGCGCCAATTTATGTGACGTAGGGGTGACCTGTAGTAATATATATAGATACACTAGAGTGCATTCAGTTGAAAATATATAAGGCAAATGACTGTCACAAATTTCCAACCAACCGGTTGCAAATAGAATTTAAAACTCTTTAACTACTTTTCAACGCCAACTAGGGGCGCCGTCTTCAGAAGAAACTGTTACTTTACCTAACAATATCACAGGCAGGTACATTAGCAAATGTGGAAGTGAATTTGATAGCTCTGGCGCCATCTAGAAGCAGAATTTACAAAAGCTTAACAACATCTATACGAAATTACTATAATAGTGATTGGCAAATTAACAAGATGTAAATCATAAAAGCAAGGGAGAGGAAAACAGTATTTAAGGGCGTAACAGGGAAGCGGATAGCCAACATTAGCTGTCAGACATCTTTAAGTAACGGCTTTGAGCCACTGAAAAACTTTTTATTACGCGACTGGAGTAGTTCATTAAATATGAGGCCATCATTCAGCGAAAGATGTTTGAAGATCTGTAACTCTTCCAAAACGTTTAGTCTAAAACTTTTTCTTTCACAGTGGAAGTTAAATGACTACCACCTTAACGTTGGTGAGGAGGTTTATGTGCCTCAGTAATCCACTCAGTTTTGCTGACGTGAGCTATGCTCCTGGTGGGCCACCCATAACAGACGAGTCAGCTCGTGAGATTCCAGACAAAGTGTAGTGTTCCTACGGTGGCTCTCTTATTGAGTATATGTGAGAAGCAACAACATGAGGCCTTAGCAAAGTCTGACATTAGTTCCACTTATTTGTGTCAGTTTTCTTCTTTTTTTTTCTTTTATTCTGTCAGTCTCACTCGGCCAACTCGGTATTAGGTTTCAAGGCCCAAGGGTGTATTTCACATTAGTTTTCTATCTCCAAAGGTCAAAAGCTGGCAAAGGATTCCGAAGTCTGTTCCCGCTGTCAATACCTGTTCGGAATCAAAACTTTCAGATACGTCCACGGAAATTTGATGAATGGACCAGACGCTGAAGAATTCAAGGAATCTCTGCCAACAAACTCTATTTCCATGTCCAATTAGACAAGTGTCACGTGACCCCTGGACAATGCATGGCGTACAGTAGCTGTAAGTTACGTAGGCAATGGGCTAGGATGAAGGGCGAATTTTCCGGCACCTTTAAATAACTGAAACTTATCGACTAACGGAGATAATCCAGAACAAAAATCTTGGTCCTCCTAGAAGTGGGGTGGAGCAGATGGCTGGTAAATAACTCTTTGAAAACTCGTAGCCTCCCCAAGGAGCTCGGAAACAGGATAGTCTTGAAGGTAAATGGCAAACTAAAATGGATCAATGTATACAATAAAGTGGCAACCAGTCAGCTTGTTTCAAAGTTCTCATCTGAAACTAATGTCATTCTTCTTTAGGAAACTCCCAAGAAAAGCTAAGACGTGGATACCTCCTAATCCAAGTTATATCACATGGCTATTTCGCGAGAAAGTGCAATAGAAATTACGAATGTGTGAGTAGTAAGGAATGGCGAATTTGTTTGTGATCATTATTTCTCTAAAATTAAAGTCAAACTCCTGCCTACTGAAGAATAAAGAAGGTCACAATAGTTAACAAAATATAATACAGACAGCCTACTATATCAAAAGAATCAATTAAAAACTATAAAGACGAAATTAAAGTGAGTAAATATGGCAACTGGCAAAAAATATCCAAAGCAATTGGTAACGTTGCACAGAAAATATTTGGGTCAACAAAAATAGAAGGAAAATATGGTAGAATGAAATATGTGAAGGATCCATAGCAGATAGGACTAAAAAGTGGGAAAAATGGAAATGACCAAAGAAAAAAAGACCAAAGAAAATGGAAGATTATGGTTTAAATAATAAAGAAAGGAAACAGCCACGTTAATCAGAAATACCAAACGAGCCTTTGAAAAGGAGAAACTTTTGGAAACAGACAATAATTTTGTAAAGAGTAGTACTTGTGACTTTTATCGAACATGTAAGAACAAGTGAAAGGGGTACCAACCTCCAAATGTCAGATTCAAAAATGAAAACGGCAATATTGAGTTAAGCAATACTGAAAATTGTGAAATAGTAGCAAGATATTTTCACCAGCTTCTGAACTATCCTGAAACAAGTTAAAAATTGGCATTCTCAGATATTAATGAAAATTTCGAAGGAAATTTACCACCATCTATGGAAGAAATTCAAGAAGTAATTACGACTCTCAAAAAAAAAGGAGGTGGAGAAGATTCTATTACAGCTGAGCTGTTACAGTGGTCTTTGCCAAATATAGCAAAGTAGATAAATTTATTCTTTGAAGAAATCTGAAAAACAGATAAATTCCAGAGGAACTGAAAGTTGCCTTAATACACCCACTCCAGGAAAAAGGTAATAAACTAGATGTAAACAACTACAGAGGAATCTCTTTACTGCCACTAGCGTATAACGTATTTACCAAGATTTTATTAAGCAGAATAGAAGCAACACTAGACAGTCATTTAGCTTAATACCAAGTTGGTTTTAGGAAAGGAAGTCACACTCAGAACAAATACTTAATCAAGTCAGTAATTCGCCAGATACTACTTAATACAAAGGATATTGTAGTTATGTTTGTGGAATTCAAAAATTATTTTGGTTCTGTTGACAAAGAAACTGTAGATAAACTAATTCGAGAATTCGGTGTAAAGTCGAAACTGGCAAACCTAATCCTTGAAACACAGAAACAGAAATATCACAGCCTTTCAAAATAAAAAAAGGCGTACGACAAGGTGACGGCCTATCCCCCAGTATTTCTAACAGTGTGTTAGAGAAAACAGTAAGAATCGGAACGAAAAACTTATTGAACTCAACATCTTAACTGCAAGGTTAGGAAGAGGATGTAATAAGTTCAAAGTCAATTGTCTTACCTTTGCAGATGATTTTGCTCTACTTTTCGAAAATGTTGCATCTCCTGTAACACATATAAATCTCCAGAGAAAATAGCCAGGAGAACTGGCTTACGAATTTCTGAAAAAAAAAATTGTAACATACTTTAAAGATGCTCCAAAATTTCTGAAAATTAGACGCTGGCCAAATAGAGAGCGTAAGAAAATTTGTCTAGGGGAGATATTCCAAGGAATTTCTTTGGAAAAATCTGCAATAGAGGGAACTTTGCATAAAATTAGGAGAGCATGTGGTATCACCAAAGACCCCTACAATAAACCGTGTCTGTCCAAAAATGCAATAATTAGGGATTACAACACAGTAGTGAAGGCAGAATGCCTATATGCAAGCGAATGCCTGGCATTAAACTACAATTTAGATATATTAGAAGTACAAGGAAGGCAAATTACAAGGAAACTACGAGGACCACAAAACAAAGTAGAAGGTTAGAAATTACGAAGAAATGCTAAAATATATCAAAATACAGAAAATATTTCAAATGTAATGAGAAAAAGAAGACATCTATTTCCAATGCAAGACAGCAGATTAACTAATAACATTTGCAAATATTTGTGGAGTAGGAAGTCCACAACATAGTGGGTCAACGAAATAAATAAGGATTTAGGAAGAAACAAAGTAGAAATAGAAGATGTAAACAACAGAAAAGCCTTTCGGTAAAAAGTATTGTAAGTAGAACGATTCCAAGGCAGGATAGCTAAAAATACTGGTTCAAAATGGTCTGGAGACAGAAAGGAGAAACATAGTGAAAAGATTAAGGCATACTGCAAGAAAAGAAAAGAACAGACAACGAAGTATTGAAATTGGAACATGATCCTCAGATAGCCTATTCGCAACACAAAAAACCGTAGCAACATGTAATGTAAGAAGAATTTCCAAAATGAAATAGAACTAGGAAATATACTAAAAAACACAAAAGCGATGCTACAAAAATCACAGGAACGAAAATCAAAATGACAGGAAATAAATGTGAAAAGGATTTCATTATGTTCTGTAGAGGAGTTGAACAAACTGGAAGAGCAAGCAAAGGCGAAACACTACTCCTGTAAAAGAAATTTTGAAACGAGATTAAAATTGCACGTAGACAAGCGAAAGAATACTTACATTCTGAAACCGAGAAGAGCCAACATCACCTTTATAATCCAATATCCACCACAAGAATGAATAAAGGATGAGCCTAGACTCATCTAGAGCCTTCTATGAGTACGTATGCAAGATTCAATAAATGCAGTGCTACTGATTACAATTTTATGATGGGTGATTTCAATGCCAAAATAGGAAATACGCCAGAAGTGAGTATTATTATGCCAGTGCCCTTTAGAGACCCAGTATATAATGAAAATGGAAAAAAATGTTGAAAGATATTGCTATTTATAATAATATAAAATAACAAACATACATAAGTATACTTGGACCAGCAGAGCTCTGAGACCAAGCAGTGACTACGTCTTGGCAAATGATTAGCTAGCGTTTCATGTAGGAGATAGGAGAGGTTGTAGAGGACAAGATGTAGGAATTTTTTGTGATCTCCAGAACTGATTTTTTTAGGAAATGGAATAAAATAATAAAACGAATCAATCACTTACAAGATAAAAGCGTTTATAAAGATAACTGCCTGAAATGAGTAGAGGCAAACATCTATACCAAAGCAGATTAACTAAAGAACCAGCAAACTTGCAAAATACAGATAATATTGAAGAAGAATGGCAAACTTTGAAGAATTTGGTACTCAGAGTACCAGCAGAAGCTCTCTGTTAAAAGAAAATATTTAAAGAATAGGCCTAAAAATTTTGAATGAAAGCTGTTGAAGAAAAACAGGAGGCATGTACAAAATACTTAAACAGGCTCATAGCTGGGAAAAAACTATACTGTAATGAGAGAAGAAAAATCAATAAATATGTAGTAGTGATGAAGTGTAGGCTGAAGTTTATGACATTAATCAGGACGAAGCAACACGCAACGAAGTGGGATACGGAAGTACTAAGGAATGACGAGATAAACTTTAAGTTCTCTAAGGTTACAGATACGTCAGTAAGGAATAACTCAGTGGGCAGTACAGTTGAAGAGAAATGGGCATCTGTAAAAAGGGCCATCAGAGAAGTTCGAAAGAAAAACTTGGGTACAAAGAAGGTAGCTACGAAGAAACCGAGGGTAACAGAAAATATATTTCAGTTGACTGATGAAAGGAGGGAGTACAAGAATGTTACGCTAAACTCAGGAATACAGAAATAGAAGTCGCTGATGTATGAAATAAATGGGAAATGCAGGGAAGCTAAGACGAAATGGCTGCATGAAAAATATGAAGAAATGGAAAAGAAATTATTGTCGGCAGGACAGACTCAGCATACAGGAACGTCAAAACAACATAAAAATCAAGGGTGGTAATATTATGAGTGCAACGGGAATTTCATTGTTAAATGCAGAGGAGAGAGAGAGGGTAGATGGGCAGAATACATTGAAAACCACTATCAGGCGGAAAGAAAAAGTTTGTGTAAATTCCTAAGTAACCAAAGTGCTGAGATCATCGGTCCCTACACTTACACACTTATTAAACTAACTGAAACTAGCTTATGGTAAGAACAGCACATACACTCATGCCCCAGGGAGGACTCAAACCTCCGGCCGAAGCGGGCGCGCAATCCGTGACATGGCGCACTAAATCGCACAGCCACTCCGCGCAGCAAGAGAGGAAGAATTGTCTGATATATAGAAGAAGAAACGGGGGTCTATTTAGAAAAGGTCTGGGATACAGTATTAGAATCAGAATTTAAAAGAGCTTTGGAGGACTGAAGACATATAAGCTAGAATGGATAGGTAATATTCCATCAGAATTTCTCAAATCTTGGGGGAAGTGGCAACATAACGACGTTGGTGCATAGAATGTATGAATATGGTGACATGCCACCTGACTTTCAGAAAAATATCATTCACAGAATTCGGAAGAATGCAAGAGATGACAAGTGCGAGAATTATCGCACAATCAGCTTAACAGCTAAGACATCCAAGTTGCTGACAATAACAATAGACAGAAGAAAGGAAAAGAAAACTGAGTATGTATTAGATGACGGTCAGTTTGGCTTCAGGAAACGTTAAAGCACCAGAAAGGCAATTCTGACGTTGCGGTTGATAACGGAAGTAAGGCGTAAGAAAAATAAAGGCACTTTCATAGGATCTGTTGACCTGGAAAAACGTTTGACAGTGTAGAACAGTGGAAGATGTTCGAAATTCTGAGAAAATTAGGTGTAAGCTGTAGAAGGAGACGGGTAATATACAACACGTATAAGAGCTAAGAAGGAATAACAAGAGTATACGAGCAAGAACGAAGTGCTTTGATTAAAAGAGGTATAAGACAGGGATGTATTCTTCCGCCCCTGCTGTTCAGTCTGTACATCGAAGAAGCAATGATGGAAATAAAAGAAAAGTTCATGAGTGGAACTAAAGTTGAAGCTGAAGGCATATCAATGATACGATTCGCTGATAGTATAGCTATTCTGAATGAAAATGAAGAAGAATTACAGAAGAATAAACAATCTAATGAATACATAATATGAATTGAGATTAAATCAAAGGAAGACGAAAGTAAAGAGAAGTAACAGAAATGAGAACAGTGAGAAACTTAACGTCAGGATTGATGGAATTCTGCTACACAGGCAGCCAATTATCCAGTGACAGACGGAGCAAGGAGGACATAAAAAGCAGACTAGCACTTGCAAAAAGGGGATTCCTGGTTAAGAGAAGTCTAGTAGTATGAAACATAGGCCTTGATTTGAGGAAGGAATTTCTGAGAATGTATGTTTGGGGCACAGCATTATGTGGTAGTGAAACATGGACTGTGGGAAAACCGGAACAGAAGAGAATCGAAGCATTTGAGATGTGGTATTGGAGACGAATGTTGAAAATTAGGTGGACTGATAAGGTAAGGAATGAGGAGGTTTCACGCGGAATCGGAGAGGAAAGGAGTATGTGGGAAACTCTGATCAGGAGAAGGGACAGGATGATACCACATATGTTGAGACATCACGGAATGACTTCCATGGCACTAGAGGAAGCTGTAAAGGGAAAAAGCTGTAGAGGAAGGCAGAGATTGGAATACATCCAGCAAATAATTGAGGACGTAGGTTGCAAGTGCTACTCGGAGATGAAGAGGGTGGCACAGGAGAGGAATTCGACGGGCCGCATCAAACCAGACAGAAGACTGACGCGCAAAAGAAAAAAAAAAAGAAAAAGAAAAAAAATAGAAAGATGGCTGCACGTTCAGAGACCGTGAATAGTTACAATTGAAAGTAAATCAGCCCTCGGTCACTATTTTTAACAAATTAACCTGGTTTCGACACTTCGAGGAGTGTCTTCCTCAGAATTTAAAACAAAGAATGGACTATATGCTATAACATGGTCAAGCACACCAGGAACAATGGGATGTATTGGTCTCTAAAATCATGAATGAGGTTCACGAGAACAACAGATGGCATATAAGGTTTTAAAACATTAAAGACAACAGGAAAAAAAAGAAGGTGCACATAAATAATATAGGTGATAAACGATGGGTAAATTCCAATAAAGGATTGAGGTTTGTTGATACAGCACGAGGGACTGACATTGAGCCAATATATAAGAAGGAATTACATGAAATATGGTCTGACGAAACAACATGTGCCTTAACACAGTTAAGAACAGAAAAGTGACAGGGAAATATGGTATTAACGCTGAAATGTTGAAATATTGAGGAATGACGCCGCACGTGCGACTGTTACACATCTTTAAGGAGTGTATGAAGAGCAAGAGTATCCTCAATGAGTGTAAGATTATTAGAGTGATATCAGTCTTTAAAAAGGAAATAAATACTTGTGCAGTAACTGCAAAGGAATACGTTTACTGGACTCAGAGTACAGTATACATGCTACGATATTAAACAGTAGATATAAAAACATAACAGAAGTGGTATGCTGCACGAGGAACCTGGATAGCAGAACGCTTTTAAATAACTTACTGTGTGCTGACGATACAGTTCCTAGCAGATAAAAAAGAGGACCTTCAGAAAGAAATTTACTTACTGAAACAATTAAGTGCAAAATTTGACATGGAAATCTCAAAAGAAAAAACAAAGACAATCATGGGGAAAGAAAACATCAGGATCAAAATAATGACAGATCATTCGCAGATGTGCCGCAACAAGACGTGACATGGACGCAACTAATGTCTGAATTACGGCTGGAGAGAACTGACACCACAAAGCCTACAGAACTGTTCATAAATCCATAAGAGTTCGAAAGACTGAAGATCTCTTCTGAACAGCATGTTGCAAGGCATCCCAGATATGCTCAATAACGCTCATGTTTGAGGAGTCTGGTGGCCAGCGGAAATATTTAAACTCAGAGGAGTGTCCCTGGAGCCACTCTGTAGCAATTCTGGACGTGTGGAGCGTCGCACTGTCCTGATGGAATTGCCAAAGTCCGTCGGACTTCACAATGGACATGAATGCATGCAGGCGATCAGACAGGATGTCACCTATCACACTTGTATCTAGATGTATGAGGGGTCCCATATCACTCAAACTGCACACGCCCACACGCCCCACACCATTACAGAGCCTCCACCACCTTGAACAGTTACCTGTTGATATACAGGGTCCATTCATTCATGATGTCGTCTCCATACCTGTACACGTCCATCTGCTCGATACAATTTGAAACGAGACTCGTCCGACCAGCCAACCTGTTTCCAGTCACCAGTAGTCCAGTGTCACTGTTGATGGGCCATGGCGAGGCGTCAAATTTTGTGTCGTGCAGTCGTCAAGGACACACTAGCGGTCCTTCGGCTCCGAAAGCCCATATAGATGATGTTTCGTTAAATGGATCGCATCCTGACACTTGTTGATGTGCAGCATTGAAATCTGCAGCAATTTGTGGAAGGGTTTCCCTTCTGTCACGCTGAACGATTGTCTTCAGTCGTCGCTGGCCCCGTTCTTGCAGGATTATTTTTTCTGGCCGCAGCCATCTCGAAGATTTGATGTTGATATGATATTCACGGTACACTCGTGAAATGGTCGTACGTGAAAATACCCACTTCATTGCTACCGCAGAGATGCTGTGTCCCATTGCTCGTGTGGCAGCTATAGCACCACGTGCAAACTCACTTAAGTCTTGATAACGTGCCTTTGTAGCAGCAGTAACCGATCTAACAACTGCACCACACACTTTTTGCCTTACATAGGCGTTGCCGATCGCAGCGCCGTATTCTTCCTCTTTACTTATCCCTGTGTTTGAATAATCATGACTGTACCAGTTTCTTTGGCTCTTCAATTTAGAAGAAGAATGTTCGCATAGTGTGCTGACTTGCCTTACACCTTTGTTTATTTCTTCTATGTCAGCTATTTGGAATAAGTAAGGATATGGTTCCTCAAACCTCTAAGTGCTGTCCACGTAGCTTTCAACAAAAGTGGAGAGCTCAAGGAAAATCTGCAAAAACTGTTTCTTGGCTTTGACCGCTCTCTGAGAATATCTTGAGGTGAAGTGAGAGTGTGAGTTTCCTTTGCTAGTTACGTGTGATGTCAATGACATCCATTGCCGAAAAAATTATGACCATTGCTTGCTGGGGGTGCGGACAAGTGAAGCGAAATGAAAAGTACACTAATACAGCAGAGGCGAGTAGGGAACCATTATAGCGACAATATGGGCTACACATGAAGAAATCCACTAAAATAAGCTTCTTTAACAAAGGACACATGGAATGAGCATACCGTTCAGCGTACATTTTTAAACATGTGGCTTCACAGCAGGCGACCACTACGCGTTCCCATCTTGACGACTTTATATTGTCAATTACGATTACACAGGATTATCGACACTGGATCATAGATCAATGGAAAAGAGTTGCCTGGTCGGATGAATCACGTTTCTTGTTACACCAGACCGGAGATTGTGTCCAGACACGTCGTCATGCAAGCGAACGGCTACTCGAAACATGCACCGTACACAGACACACGATTCATGCTTCATGTCTTCCCCGACAATGAGAGCATCCTGGCAGCCACTGTTTAAGGAGATAACAGTGAACCCACATTGATGTTTCGTATCAAATTTGCCTAATCTGAAACCGATGAAATACGTCTGAGATGACGTCGGGTCCAGTCCACACCCGTAGTTTACGAGAATCGCGTGACTTGTGCTTAGACACTCGGTCCCATTCCTGCGGAAACAAAATGACTCTGAGCACTATGGGACTTAACTGCTGTGGTCATCAGTCCCCTAGAACTTAAAACTAATTAAACCTAACTAACCTAAAGACATCACACACATCCATGCCTGAGGCAGGATTCGAACCTGCGACCGTAGCGGTAGCGCGGTTTCGGACTGTAGCGCCTAGAACCGCTCGGCCACTCCGGCCGGCTCCTGAGGAAACCTACCAAAGGCTTGTCAGAGCAACGCCAATCAGAGTCGCTCCTGAACTGCGTTCCCAAGGTGAATTACCAAGCTAATAAGCAGATGGCAATAATGTTTTGGCTTCTCAGCATACACTAACGTGACAAAAATCATTGGATAGCGAAACCCACATATACAAATGGCAGTAGTATCACATATATACGGTATAAAAGAGCAGTGCAATGGCGGAGCCGTCATTTATATTCAGATGATTGACGTGAAAATGCTTCAGACATGATTACGGCCGCTCGACTTGAACTGATAAACTTTGAATACAGAATGTTAGTTTGAAGTCGTTACTACGGAAAATTGCTAGGAAATTCAGTATTCCAAGATCCATAGGGCCACGAGTGTGGCGAAAATACAAAATATAGGCATTACCTACCACCAAGGACAACCTTTTGTCCGACGGCCTTCAGTTTGCGAGACCGAGAGCAGCGGAGTCTGCGTAGACCTGTCAATGTAAACAGACAAGCAATACTGCGCTAACGGCGGAAATGGACATCGTACGTACGAAGAAAGTATATGTTAGGACACTGAGGCAAATTCTGGAGCGTAGCCGACTGGAAAATCTTGGTCTTGTGACCTAAGTCCTTACTTTAACTGGTAACAGCTGATGGTAGATTTAGAATGTGGCGGGAATCACACGCAGCAATGGATCCAGGTTGTCAATAAGTCACGGTGCAAAGTGGCTCCACAAAGGTGTGGGCTGTGTTTACATGGGATGGACTGGGTCCTGGGCCAACTGAACCGATCATTGACTGGAAATGGTTATGCTCGGCTGCATGAACTTCTTGTTCCCAATAACGATGGAATTTTTGTAGATGATAACGCTGCGAAACACAAGGCCACAGTTATTCGCGACTGATTTGAAGAACATTCTGGACGATTTGAGCGAATGATTCGGCCACTGAGATCGGACGACACGAATCCCTTCAAACATTTATTTGACATATTCGAGAGGTCAATCCGTGTATAACATCCTGGGCCAGCAACACTTTTGGAATTGTAGACTGTTACAGAGGCAACGTGGCTCAATATTTCTGCAGGAGAATTGCAACGATTGTTGAGTCCATGCCACATCGAGATGCTACTCTATTCCAGGCCAAAGGAGGTCCGAAACGACATTAGGAGGTATCCATAACTTTTGTCTCTTCAGTGTTCCGTGCTGATACACGGTGCTCATTTTGATAGAAAGATGTCATGTTTAACTAACGTAACCAATGCGCCATCCGGACACAGTGTTTATCACAAATGCACAGACTATTTCGGCACGCTGCCCGGCCAACCCACCTGTCCGGAGTACCCACCCATGTCCGCGATGATAGCTAATTTTTAGATATTGCATATGTTCTATTATTAATGGAGGGCTGATTTATAAAGTTCATTTATATTTATGAAGTTATGCCGTTACCGTAATATTGTAGGAGCGTTGGTTGTGACAAGGCGGAGAAAAATTAAAGAGACATTGTATGTCCCCTGCCGCCAGTGTTAAATTTTGTGACCCATTATTTTGGAAACTTTCTATGACACCAACTTACAATTTTCCATCATTATGAATGCACCCTTCTAGATACATTAAACTATAATTATTACTAAAATTGTATTGTGTGGCATGTTATCTTTTTTTCAAACACCCAATTTTCTCATAGAATTTTGTAAATGAATGAATATCAAAACAAAACAACTCAGATTGTTTTAATTAAACTTGTTCCGTATGTGTTGAATCTCACACTTGGCATGCTGTGAAAATTTTATGTCTCTACCATCAGCACTTTGCTAGAGATATTGGGGTTTAAAACATTTGTATTACAAATTCTTATAAAGACTTACATTTCTACGTCTTTTATGCACTAGAATTGCCCTGGCCCATAGTCTGTGTCTTCTTCAGTGTCACAACAGCCCAGTGCTTGCCGCCTCCTTTTCTTTCTTGCTTCTTTAGTCATTTGCTGAGCAGCTAACTCTGCTTCTCGATCACAAAGCTCATCCAGTTCCCGCAGTCCTTTAGCTATGTTCTGTCCAAATCTTACCCATAACTTCTCCAGAACGTTATGTCTGTCACAGTTGCCACCATTAAAAGTTATTACAGCATCAGACACTACTAACTTTAGAGTCATAAGGCCAACAAATACATTTTTAGGCACACGGCACCACACAACATTATTGAAGGACTCATTCACATTCTGGGTCTTCCCACGTAAACAATTCTTTAGTAGCTCAGAATTTTCCAAATTTCTGTAAATGGGTTTGATTGCCTCCATTGCTGGCAAAGTAAGAGAATGTTTTTAGTCAAATTCATGCAGGGTGACAAAAAATTCAGCTTGCTTATATTTACCCCAAGTGCTTGGTGGAGGTGGACACAAAGCATGAGATGGCTTTTCGTCGGTTGATACTCGAAGACAGGAAGTACTCCACACAGTTCTCTTCATCTTCTCTAAATTGTCACAGTTATCTCTAATGGCCTTCCCATCTGTAATTCGTTACTTTGTCCGTTAGCCTTAGAGCACATTTTATTGTCTTGCCATCAGACAGTTGTGTGTTACCCAGCTTGGTTTTTAATGACAACCTCTGAGACTTAGCAGTAGGCACAAAACAAAGCAAATTCACAGCCTTCTAGACTGTGTAGGTCCAAAGATATGACTGCTCAACTGTGGCAGTGTACGTGTAGCCGCGAAAGTTGGCAATTACACACCAACATTCAAAATATTATTTGAAGGTCTCAGAATTGTCTGATTTTAATGTACTATTTCCCAAAACGTTCAGGAAAGTGCAAAGTACATTATTGAGTAAAAAACAGAGTATGTCAAATTTCAACGAATGTCACGTTCAATGTCCCCTTAAGTAGTATGTTTTCAATAGAAGAGTTGAACAAAACAACGAAAGCTAGAACGTTTCGTCGTAAAACGTACAATATGCTGCTCCACAGGATTCCTCAACTCAAAGTTAATAAAGAGACAGTCAGTCATTAGTAAAAAATGTTTACTGACAAACTGGGCTTGTCCCGAGCTTCAGACAACCTATTGATTTGCGCAATTGAGATAGTCTCAAAACCACCGCGGTACGTAGAGGCAGGTGGCTATGAAATATTTTAACTTATTATTTTTTGTTAGGTGTTGTTTTTATTTATGTTATGTGCCCTAGAAATAAATGAAGTTGGCATTTCACTGTTGCTATTGCCATAGTTCACTGGAAATTAACGGAATTATTTCTTTCTTTTAATAAGAAGTTAACTGTACATCTCCAGAACCCAATACGACATTACACTGATTAACTGATTGAAAGTAAGAGAAGTAATAAATGAAAATAAGTGATCTAGAAAAAAACTGTGAAAAGCAAGTAACTATTCAGTTACAAACAAACGTTAAAAATAATGAAAGAAGATTTACAATAATGTAAAAAAAGTAACAATGTTAGTAGTATAACGCTAGACGGACGTTATAATTGTTCATAAGTACGTTACTGATTTATCTACAGTCTACGAACATCAGTTCGTGACTCCATATCCATATTATAACAGCACCCCAGAACACTGTATTGAACACGGTCTGCTTCATTCTGGTAGGCGTTTACCATGGTCCACCTTCTATTCCTCCGCTGGAGTGCGCACTATGGCGGAACCCTTGGTACGTATCGCGAACTCAGGCAAAGTAGTGAAATATGAAGGCCATCATATTTTCTATTAATCAATCATTAGCAATAGCTTTGACAGAATTATGGTCACACTGTTAATCATAAGTCATTATGTCTTTATGGGTTGATAGAGTAGCGAGTAGCTTGACTGCTGACGTCAGGCTGTGGCACTGACGTAACCGATGACGATGTTCGCCTGAAAAAGATTAATATTTCGGGAGAGATATTGGTCCAACGATTTACGTCAAACGGTCAGCGTTACATGTAAATGCCCCCCTGCAACGCAAATAGACGAATTCAAGCAACACATTTGGTAATCATTAAATCAGTAACTACGCATTTGTAGGATCAAGAAGCTGATCGATAGCATGACTAGTAACTAACAGAGGTTAGTCGAAAAAGTTGTCCTCTGTTTCTGGCAAAGCCGGCACGCGGCTGAGGCTGACCTCGGCATCTCACCAATAAACGTGACTTGCGATACGCAGGCGGCCATGCATTGTGTGTGTGGAATTAACCTGAAGGTCACTTTCTGCCTCCTGACGCAGTTAATCGGAACCTACAAGAATACTTTCTTTTCCTTGAGATTATTTCGTTTACGAAAGCATCTTTCTTTCGTTAGTCACATATTACGACCATGTCCATTTACGAGGCCACATGTGTAGGATCCATAATCACAATTCGTCGTCCAACATATTTAATCCCTACACGTATCTTTATCAGATTTTCTGGTATCTTATAATTCTTGACGGGAAGTATGTGTGTCTTGTTATTTTAAAATTTATCTCGATCTCTTGACAATGTTCCCGCCTACTTGTTTCAGGTCAGTATTCTTTTTTTTACTCTGTGTCTCAAGCTCCTATGAGGAGTATTTAAACCGGTAGTGAAAGATTTCTCTGCCGGAAACTTAATTAAACCAACAAACACTTCTCCATTTTTTATGACTAAGAGACAACAACTAGGTAGCAGATACGGCCCAATTAAACAGTCACCAACAACACCGACCCACACATTAACGAAGAACCGCACTTGATGAGTGCTAGTAACTGTGGCATGTGGGTTATCCTCACTCCAAACATGCTAATTGTGCATGTTGAAGACTCCATCACCCGCGAACGTTGCTTCATCGGTAAACAACACATAGGATGGAATGTAGGATGCATTTCACACAGTTCCAGGTACCACTGCGAAAACTGTGCTCTGGGTGGATAATCAACTGGTTCCAGGTTGTGACCATGCTGGAAGTTAAATGGACGTAACAATTGCTCTCGAGGGACTGTTCTTACATTCGTCTGATTCGTCCCCATGTTACGTGCAATTTAACGAGTGCTGACAGAAGGAACCGGCTCCACATGCTGCAAGACAGCTTCCTCAACTTGCAGCGTTCTTACGGTGCGACGGCGTCCCTGTCCAGGTAATCTGCTAAATGACCCGGTTTCGCGCAGATGTTGGTACACTGCAGCAAAGGTCGTATGATGCGGAATACGGCGATTAGAATTTTGCTGTTGATAAACCCGCTGTGCAGCTCGTCCGTTGTGGTGCGCTACGTAGTACGCACCAACCATGTCAGTGTACTCACTCCAGGTGTATCGCTACATTAGTAAACAGAGACAATGCGCTACTGCATTGGTGGACAGCAGTTTCCTACATCTGAAGATCGTAATACGGCCTCTAACAACTGAAGCGCGTAATACGGCCTCCACCGGCTTAAATAATCCTCATAGGAAAAAAATGACGTTAGGGAAAAATATTTATTTTGGGTCCCCTGCAACGTCCCAGAGTCTGTCGGTTTAAATACTTTTCACCCTGTAATGTGGCTAAGCTTTGGCACCGCATGTAGCACACTCCCTAAGACACCGAAGACCGCGATTGCAAGCGGCACAATTCCATCTCACTCGGCTGCATTCGGCGCTTAGAGCCCGGGCATATCCAAAAATAAAAATGATGCGCTACTTCTCCAGTTGCAGAGAAAGCTCAAAACACAAAGATACATTATTCCTGGAGGTAGCTCAAACCTGCAAACTTGTTCAGGAATCGCCTCTGGCTTTACCTCACCTGCACATGTACACTCTGCTCTTGCCTGACAAGGCTCTGGCGACCGAATGACTCACAGAACAAGGAGTCGCCGCTAAAATGCCAACGGCTCTGTAGGGATGCGAATGGGTTGAGAGCGGTTAGGGTACTCTCTTACCATTGGGAATCTTCCCCCCCCCCCCCCCCCTAAAGGTGGATGAAGCACTGGCAGTCAGTACCATAGCATGTTCCCAACGGTGGACCAGGCGTTAGGGCAGTAAATCTTATCTCACCTTGAATGGCGAATAAATGCTGCAGTAGACTAAGAATCCTTAAGTTGTCTTGCATCTGCCTGCCACTGAACATTGTTCCTTGTTCATCAAGAAAGGTGCGCTTGTTGAAGTGCAGCATCACTTTCATCCTAGAAGAAATTACTCTCAGTAGTCTTTAACAACATACTAACTCTCTTCCAAACGTCTTATGGCGATTAGGAATCTGGGAGGAGGAGGCATGATTATGAGGTCTTGAAGCGTCTGGGAATATTTTGGCACGGAGGCAAAAGATTTGTGATCCATCGGCTTGTTAGGATTCAGGCTGTAAAGTAATTCGAATGCTGCATCTACGACTGATGAGTCCCATTTAGGATCCACTGTGATCATCTCATATGTGTAATGGGCTAGAAAAGGTGTCCTAATCATCGTCAGACACTGTTTACTACCGACTGGATAGCTTTGTCCAGTGATATCGCCTCACTATGGTCCAATAAATAATAATTTATATTTTGCAACATGGAATGTCAGAACACTAACTGATGACCCAGGAAATAAGAGACCCGATAGAAGAAAATTTGGAAATTTGTGTTAAGATCTCTGGGACCCAACTGCTGAGGTCAACGGTCCCTAAGCTTACGCACCACTTAACCTAACTTAAACTAACTTACGCCCACACCCAAGCTCGAGGGAGGACTCGAACCTCCGACGGAGGAAGTCGCGCGCACCGTGACAAAGGGCCCAAGACCGCGCGGCTACCCCGCGAGGCCCGAAAGAAGGACAGCTGTTGTGGGCAGAAATTTAAGATGCTATAAGACTGAGATAGTAGCACTCCAGGAAACCCGTACTGTTGATGAAGGTCATCTGACTGTACTAAGTACAGGACACTTCTTTTTCTGGAAGAGTAAAACTGCCAATGAACTTCGAAAAACGGAGTGGGCTATGCTATCAAGAACAGTTTTCTCATGAACATGTCGCAGTTTCCAACTGAGTTTAGTAAAAGGCTCATAATGTTCAAACTTTGGTTTAATTGGAACCAGCATGCCACAGTGATTGGCCTATGTACTCCCAGTTTAGATTCTGATGATATCAAAGAAATACTCTATTCAAATCTGGATGAGTTCTTGTCAGATATCAATCGCGAAAACAGAATAATTGGTGATATTAATGCTAGAGTGAGTAAGGCCCACAAAGGGTGGAAAAATGTCACTGACAAGGAGGGAATTGGCGGCGAAAACTCCTGTAGTGTTAGACTCCCCTCAAAATATGATGAACATAGTTGAACAATTACCAACTCAATCTTTCGTCAAAAAGATTGCTTCAGAACATCATGGCAGCACCCTAATTGCCTATGTAATTGTCGACAAGAAAGAGCTATACGATGTTCGCGATGTTTTCAACAACAAAGCGATTTATGAGGAACTTGTTTAATCAGAATATGCCTCACAGCAGGGGAGTGTGTTGTACGTGGAGGGTAGAGTACATAGGACCAAATGAAGTTTGCTGGCCGGTGTTCAACATAGTGAATTATTTTATCATTACATGAAACAATGTGCACTAGAAAGCACTGCAAAGAGTTTCCAGTATTTTCTTCCACTTTTGTTGTTGTGAGACATGAGGTTGTGTTTTGCACGGCGTTTGTAAATATTATGAGTTATGTATATTTAAGTGCTGTATAACATATTACATCTATTTTGAGGATATTTTTAATCTTTCAGTTATGGAGATTTATGGTAAGTGAAATTCGGTGTATCTCAGAAACTAGTTACATTCCATGTGGGTGCTTAAGACATACTTCGTCTTTCATGCACCATCTTGTTTCATGAAGCGGAAGGATGTCTTCCACCATGGAACAAGTAGTATTTGTAAAGGAACTTCTTTAATGTCTTAATTTTACCCATTATATATTACAGACTTTCTCATCAGTTGGCGACACGAGAATAGTTATGTTTGAGAAATACTTTAGAGCCAAATATTTATATTTCCACGCGAGCATGTGTGTAATCGCACGTAGTCGACGAAAGTTGCACGGTAACATAACCATAACTAGTATTTTTATTAATGAGATGCTGTTGGGTTCTGATCTACCTGCTGGTAGGCTTGCATTTCCAAACTGCTTAAATTTTCAACACTGTAAAAGCACATGACATAATTTTGAAAAAAAAAGGAACCGAAGATGACAACTAAGTATTGTTGAAACCGGACATCAATTCGAAACAAACATTTAATGCGCTCTTGGTTCTGAAGTATTTCTTCAAATATCACAATTTTCCCTGTCATAAAAATGGAAATTTGTGTTAGTTGCCAATAGTTTCTACTGCAAAATCATTTTAGCTTGTGACTATTCTTTGTAATGTTTCTTCTCAATTTGTTTTTACTTGCTAATTATTGGTGCATAGTAGATTAGTGGCGTAACAAACAGAATATTGAATTCAGTATCGAGAAGATTTTCTCGATAGTAATTCTTTTAATTGCATTATAGTATTTGTTCCTAAGAACATGGCCATGTTGTAGTTTGGAAAAAAAAGATTGCAATGCACATTAAGTGTGTCATTTCAGTATGGAATAAGAAAAGACATTAAACTACTACTATAGGACAGGCTAGAGGCAAAGTGTGAAAAGTGTTACAATATAAATGCTCTCTCTTACAGAAAGCAGCTTCATCAGACACTGTCGAAGAAATGGCATCGTGGCGCAGCAAAACACTCGAGAGCTTCAATACGACTATTCTGGAAGTCTGCAAAGAAACCTTAGGACATAAAACCAAGTAACATCAGCACTGGTTTGATGAAAATAGTGAAGTAATCACATTGGTCTCCCACATAAAGAAAGAAACATTTCGTCTTCCAAAGCAGTTGTACGAGGAACTACCTGTGCGTTGAAGAATGGATTTCGGACACCAAAAGCTAAAGAGTTTCAATATTCGCTGATAAAGATATACGACAGTTTTTCCACAAAATCCCGGGTTCGATTCCTGGCGGGGTCAGGGATTTTCTCTGCAACGTGATTACTGGGTGTTGTGTGATGTCCTTAGGCTAGTTAAGTTTAAGTAGTTCTAAGTTCTAGGGGACTGATGACCATAGATGTTAAGTCCCATAGTGCTCAGAGCCATTTGAACCATCTTCCACAAAAGCAATGTATGGTCCTACAGCCTTTGGTAGAAATCTAGTCTGGTCCAATGGAAAGAGTACACTTTTAAATCATTTATGCTCCATCATGAGTAGTTGTAAGGAACATTTTCAAAACCGTCTGAATTAAGAATCAGACAAGTGTAAGAAGTAATAGAGCAAGTACCCTTCAAAGAAGAATTTTGCTCCCCACCGGCATCAGAAAATGTTAAGGCTACTCTTAGTCAAGCAAAGCAACACAACTCCTTTGATTCTGATATTATACCAGCGGAAACTCTCAAAGAAGAGACTGCGGAACTTGCGACACACATACATAAACCGACTTTAATTATTTGCAACACTGAAGCAATGCATTCTGGTGGTTTCCATATTTAAAAAAGAAAGAAAGAAGGTATCCACAAGGTGCAATAAATAAATGACATGCGGTAGGGAGCTGGTGTTGAGTAAAAAGGTACTGAGTCATAATGGATTTATTGACGTTTCTAAAAACACTAATGAACTTTTTTTTCAATGCAAACATCCTAGAATAGCATTACCTGGAAATACTAAATTTCAGTAACCAACTGATGGCCATCACCACAAAAGTGATACAGTATAAAATCACTTCCTTTTCGTAAAATACATTTACATTACAAATGGCAAAACATATTATCAAATGTTTCGGTCACAAATATCAGCCGACCGCGGTGGTCTCGCGGTTCTAGGCGCTCAGTCCGGAGCCGCGCAACTGCTGCGGTCGCAGGTTCGAATCCTGCCTCGGGTATGGATGTGTGTGATGTCCTTAGGTTAGGTTAGGTTAGGTTTATGTAGTTCTAACTTCTAGGAGACTGATGACCACATATGTTAAGTCCCATAGTGCTCAGAGCCATTTGAACCACAAATATCAACCATCGGCTATTGCCAGTGATTATCAAAACGCCATTGCATTTGAAATAGCCAAAATGACTAACAATGAGGGCTCCAATTTAAGATGGAAGAGACGGTGGTAGAGGCGACGCAAGTAGCAATAATTCCTCCTCTTCTACTAACAATAGACGGCGGTTGCCGCTACCAGAGAACTAGAAACCTTAATTAAAAATTTCAGTAATGGTACTCAGGCATCTTTAACGATATCACAGTCAACAAGTGGTAAAATCACTTATCCTGTAACACAGAGACAACTTGTTAATTATTTAGTAAATATTAACATACTACAAACGCAGAAATTATTCTTTGCGCTTTTTGTAGATGCACACGTTTTAGTAAACAGCTCGATCACGTGATACTAATCAGCAGGTTACTATAGACATGCCTGAGAAATAAGGTAGCTAGCTTCAACAATTTTCACTGTCTATAAAGTACAATTCGTACGTCAGAAGAACTACACCTGCATTCTATACCCTTAGATTCTAAAATCAGGAGTCAAAATGGCCACCATACGACACCAAGTGATGTGCGTACTAATCGGATGATCACTGTGATTTCTCGTAAAATCTAGCGCCCATTGACAAACGCTTGCTTAGAGAGCGCCGAGAGAAACATGTGACGAAGATTATTCGTAGTCGGAAACCCACGAGTATCCTCCAGCAGGCGCCACCGCGTCCAGTACTTGCTAAGGTCACACCGGCCTCCAGCCCGGCATCACAATGGACACAAACTGCTTGCAACTTCAATAGCAGAGGACACGTCGAGTAATGTGCGTCCTGCCGAAGTAGCCATTAACGAGCAATGTTCACGGCCGCGACGAACACTCGGCTCCGCCAACCCTACAGTGAGCAAAGGCACCACTCTTGCCAACGGACCACGGCAGACGCTTAAGCCATAACAACGCGCCGCCTCACTTGCGCTCCTCGCCGCTTGTGTCACACACTTCTTTTCTCCCGGTCGCCGCAGCCCTCAGCTACCTTCTCTCTACGACATGCCCTCAACCGGCGACAGTAACGCTCCATGCTTTCTTGAGGCCAGAGGAATTCCAAATCCAACGGAATTAAGAGAAATTAAAAGTGGGTGCACGACACAATAAAGTGGAATCGTAGCTCTCTAGTTTGGGGTTGCTAATTATTCAATTTCAGGCAAGTCATGCTATGCTCTTAGAGGAGTAATTGCTTTCAGGAGCCTAGTGTGACTTCAGGAGACAGATTTCGTCAGTTTCAGAAAAAATGTAGAGAACAAAACAGACCTCTGTACATTGCGTTATTAACTTCATGAAGCCATTGTGCCATGTCGAAAGGCACGCCTATTTTCGTTGGCGCCAGAGGTCTAGGTCATTGGTCTGTGGGGCACTGGCGCCGCTAGAGGGCGACTGCGGTGGGCACGTGATTGCCGAAAGCGCCGCCGGAAGAAAGGACGGACCAGGAGGGCAGTGAATTCCTGGGGTGACACGAAAGAAGACAGTTCTCGGTGGGTCCAAGTCCGCGGGGTCTCAACGAGCTGGCTGTGCGGAATGGTACCAGACGAGACGAAGGTCAGCAGGGGTGGCGCTGATGTGTGGATAACGATATGATGGGGTGCTTGCTGTCCTTCCCAGTCGGATGCGCAGGTTTGCAATGGAGGCAAGGTCATAAGAAGCATAACCTATGTGCTTTTGCATTTAACAATTGCAGCCTGGTGGCCCGGTGTTTAAGGCAATCCAATGTGTTACAAAGGACGTGTACTAGCACTGATTGTAAACATCTTCCTGAACGGAAGCCTGGCAGATTTCTTTTTTGTGTTGGAGGCACGCAGATAGTACGGCAGTGTGTATAGTGCGAATGAGCAGATGTAATAGTATCAGTACATACCATATGCGTCGGTAGGCAAATGAAATGGAAGTCAATGGTTTTTCGCAACGTCTGTGAATCAGACAGAATTCTTGTGATTGAACCAGTGAGCCACTCATGTGTCGCCAACTTCGACATAATCGCGTGTACAAACAGTGATCCAATACTGTAAAATGCTTTTTTATTCCAGTCTCTGATCACAAATGAATTCTTTAGACGATGACCGGTTTCAGTCTGTAATGACCATCTTCAGATCTTTTTTACACCATGTCCTAAAGTGATACGGCCATAATGGCATCGTTAAAACATACAAATATAATCTATGTGACGATGCTATGCTGATTATATTTATATGTTTTAATCCCACGCTACAGCATGAGATTCGGTAAACCGTGAAAATTTAGGGAAGCTTGTAGCCCTGTGTGGATTTCCACAGAAATGTTAGTAGCTATCATTCATAACGAACTATTGGTGATCCACTTCATAACGATACAAATGTTTGTTCCCACTCTGTTTTCCTTGTATGTTACCGCTGTCATCCAGTTAATCAAAGATGATCTTTCTCCAAGAATACCAGTCAACAGGTAGGATGGCTGAAAAAAAAACGGTTTAATTTGAACAGTATGAAACAAGGACTATTATTTTCTGCAACATTAGTTGAGTTACAGAACGGTGACGATAAGGCAGTTGTAAGTCCGTCTGAAGAACGCTAATCCCGAATACCTTCTCCACAGAATAGAAAATATTGGTCTCAAACTGAATACCAGTAAAATACAGATTTTCCAACAGTCACCAATTCACGAACGCCGGAGAAATATCGATGGAGTAGTTGACACTTCTCCTTATCTTGGAAGCGTCCTCTCATGAGGTGCAAACACAGATTCCGAAATTCAGTACAGAAAGAACCGCGCTGAAGGATCATTTACCAGGCTAAGATCATGAGTATTTGACAATCACTATGGCTGTTTTGCATCGAAGATAGTAATTCAGTTCAGTTGTAATTCCCCGCCTTCCTACTTTATGGTTCTGAATTCTGGCCACGTTACAGAACCAACCCTAAAAATCTGAAACAGTATCACCAGCGATGCCTGAGGAGTATTCTGCATATAATCTGGCAAGACACAAAAATGTCAGCGTTCTTTAAGAGGAACATACAACCAGTATAAGAGCGATGGTCTGTAATCGGATTCCCACAGAAGTGTTTTACTCTCAGCTGACAATAGGCAAACGCATTGACAGAAGAGACGATTTAAGAAAGTAATTAAGGCTAACATGGGGATGAGTCACATTAATATGGTGAGATCTTAGCCTTTGGCTTCATCCTGGAGATCACTAGTCCATCACGGGGCACATCATTTTGACTAAAACAGGCGACAAACAGCGAGTGACAAAGAACATCGATGAAAAGATGGTAAATGCTGAGACGAAGTGGAAGGATAGTAGCTGCTCCACCAAGAACTACCTTCCATCAACTGTGTTTCTTGCGTCGGAGTTTACAGTCACTTCTGGACTGCCAGATGCTTGGAATAAAATCCTTCTCGAGTGTGATTGCTGGAATGATGACCCTTATTTATGTTTCTGAGAAATGGAAAATATTCTCTGCGTGGGATAATAGTATCAGATCAGTGTTGCACAACTTGCAGTATGATATATTTTGAAAGGGTACCGTACTGCCTGACAGAGAAAAGATGTTTAGCAATATGCTTCATTGTTCTTGTCAGAGTAGCGTTTTTTGTATAATAACACCATTTTATTTAATACACCAAAGCCGGATACCAATGTAGGAAAGAAGGGCAATTTGTATGTTCAATTATTCAGATGTGCACTTCCTTAAAATAGATCCCTGAATCCAGTTTGGTAATATTTGTGAATTGAATGAATGGCTAGTCGTCTGCTGACTACAAATAGTGAAGGTAGATTCTATAATCTTTGAGACGGTTCTCTGGTTACCTTTGGCCCATCCAAAGAGAAGAAGTATACCAGAGCACTAGAGGGCTTGGAATGTGGCTGACCAATACGGTGGCAAGGTCCTCCCCCACATCTGCTGAAGCGCGGGATGACCTAATGGATGGCCGTGTTTTGGCACTCTGTCGCTGGTTCGTGAGGTGTGAAGACGTGCTCTACGTGTGCTCCAGGAAAATGTTATGCATGTGGAATTTTTAATAGTAGATAATCTAATAATTTCTCTTTTCAGAAGTTTTTGGTGGGAGGCTCATGTAAATTCTTCGGAAAAATATAGGCAAGTAAAAAAAATACATGGGGAACATAGAATTCTTCGGAAGTGACAAAGAATCCATGTGTTGTAATTATACCAGCATGTGGTAGTATTAAGATGAAATACTTGAGTGTGTAAATCTAAGTTGAAAATAATTAAGATTTCCGTGTGCAGAACTTGAATTAGAGATAAGCATTTCCACGTGATGAGTACAGTGTGAGTCTCAACCTGACTATGAGGCAATGAAAGGGATTGGAAGTGCTTGTCCTAGCATTCTGTTGACGATCTGTGTGTGAGATAAATAAGATACCAAAACTTCCATTATAAGATACATTCGTGTGACACCAGCATGATATTCAGATTCTCTGAGAGTGAATTAAGGTGAGTCAGCCATCTACCCGGCAATGCCACGTGGGTTGCATTGCACAGCGAGATGTGCATAAATTCTCCATAGTCTGTGGTAGGAAAATTATTACGTGGGTCAGTGGCATGCCAATCTGGGATGACTATTCTTTGATGGGGGGAAAAAAGAACTAGAAGATAACCAAACAATTTGTGTTTCAGATGTGCTTTATGTTGTGGTTGGCAGGAGAGCCAACACCGTGTTACTAAAGCAGGCCGAAATGCACGCGTTTTAGCTCACGCAGGCTGGCGTGAGGTCTGGAACGTGACAAGGGAATTAGAAGTGAGAAAAACGGACGTAGCTGGTGGAATACTTAACTGTAATCCATTAATGATGAACGTCGCTCGTGACAGTACATGATTCACAATATCAATGGTAACTGAATATGGCGCTTGCTAGGTCGTAGCAAATGACGTAGCTGAAGGCTATGCTACACTATCGTCTCGGCAAATGAGAGCGTAGAAGTCAGTGAACCATCGCTAGCAAAGTCGGTTGTACAACTGGGACGAGTGATAGGAAGTCTCTCTAGACCTGCCGCGTGGCGGCGCTCGGTCTGCAATCACTGATAGTGGCGACACGAGGGCCCGACGTATACTACCGGACCGCGGCCGATTT
Source organism: Schistocerca gregaria (assembly GCF_023897955.1). NCBI lineage: Eukaryota > Metazoa > Arthropoda > Insecta > Orthoptera > Acrididae > Schistocerca > Schistocerca gregaria. The sequence goes on along the minus strand of NC_064920.1, from coordinate 447,185,598 downwards.
AAAGGCTACCACCTAGCAAGTGTGGTGTCTGGCGGAGACACCACACTTTATGCTGCCAGTGTGATTTATTTTGCGTATTTAATCTGTGTGATTTGCATGAGACAGTAGCAAATTAGTTTCAAATACGGTGGGTCAAGTATGATTTTTTTTTCTAGTACACCACAGAAGTAAGTAAATTCGTTATGTTGCTAATGAATGAGATTAAGAGAGAGTGGGAGAGAATGAAGTAGCGGAAGATTCCTTACCAATCCAGAAAGTGCACAATAGCAATAAACAGAAACATTACGAGACCATAGAATAGTGAAATTCTTATGTTATGTCATGCCCACTGGATGGAGAATCCCTTGTTTAACTATTGTGTTTCAGTGTAATGCAAGAAATTTTGCAACATTAGCGTGAAAGAATTTAGTGTAATAAAAGAGAAGATATACGAAACAAATACTAGTCTTGATTATTGAGTTGTGGGTAGCCATTTTCTTGACGTATTTTACCATAACCTCCATTTTCTTGCTGGGATGTCCAAGCTTTGAATAAAATATATAGCACAGGAAGGTAATGTGGTCTTGCCAGGGTGGAGTGAGTCCATCAGAAATGTGCACTAGCTATTTGTCAGATGTGTTATCCGTTCCGCTGAGTTAAGAAGTAAGGACGAGAATAAATTATAGCTTAACTGATAGGCACTGGGGTTCATATTTCAAGCATAGTTTCAGTGGGTATGATAATCATGAAAATATTTCTGATATACGAATAACAATTGCACTCATTTGGCAGGCCTCTCATCTGGTAGGCCTGATTCCTAGATGCCACAGAATGGGGTAGGAATCTCCCAATTTCAGATCATTTTCTTTTTGATAATAGGGAAATGCCTCGTTGGTAATCCATAACATACTCACAACGCACTGATAGAACTGAAAAAAGTAGTGTATTTTCATTTAAATTCTAGTTAGCTAATCCATCGATGTGATGCAGTTATTAGCACACTGGACTCGCATTCGGGATAAAGACGGTTAAAATCCGCGTCCAGTCAGCCTGATTTAGGTTTCCTGTGATTTCCCTAAATCTCTTTAGGCAAATGCTGGGACGGTTCCTTTGAAAGGGCATGGTCAATTTCCTTCCACATCCTTCCCTTGTGCTCCGTCTCTAATGATCTCATTGTCGACGAACGTCAAACGCTAATCTACTGTTAAGTTATCAGTCAAACAATTTGTGTGTCAGTGCAGTCCTATTGTGAATATTTTCGTACAGTCTGCCTGTGGATCGATTATTTAAGACATACCAAAAAAAAGTTGGTGCAGTGTTCTGCTTTTAAATTGACTGAAGTAAACAGTATGGTGAATATGGCAATAGTCGCTGTTTAACACTAGTTAATGAAATAAATGATTTGTGGTACATCGTATACAGTTTCCATACTGTCCTTGAGTTAAGTATTTATATAAAGAGTATACCAAACCCTTTGTATCCAACGTCTAGGGGTGATAGATCACGCCATAGGCAACAGCTTCTGCTAGAGACAAAACATTCACTGCCGCTTCCTGGCGACGCAATGCATTCTGGAATGGCGACATTTCACCTAACTCTAATTAGCAGGGTCTACTAACTAGGTGTCCTGTATACTGCCTACTCTAATACACTGATAGAGTGATTTTCCACAAGAAAATAATGATGTCTCTTTGCATAGGAAGATAGAGGCGAACCAAGAACTTTTATTTTCCTGGGTCTACTCCCTTTCACATGAAGCAAATGACTGGGCTATAGACAATACACGTGACGTATGTGCATCACAGAGTAACACCTGCTGCGTCTCAGGGGCATAACTAACACAAAAGGATAACACAATAGCGTCGCCAGGAGGCGTCAGCGAACATTTTGTCTCAAACAAAACGTGTTCCACACGACATTGTCTATCATACTTAGATTTTTGATGCAAAATATTTGAAACAATGTGCACATAATTCAAATTCTCCCACAGACGATTTCACTCTGTATGTGGAGGCTAGTCTCATGAACTACTGTAGGGATTTTGATTAGTAAAGAAGGCTTTATATACAATTTATAAATATTACGTACGAATTGGGAGAACTATGAAGAATTACATTCCCCCGCCACATTTTCCGTCCCCTCTTGAAGTCTAATATCAGGCATTACTGTAGCGATTTTGATTCAGTTTTCACTTAAAGACATACTGGTTCGAGAGGGAGGTTTGTGTATGTAATTCATTGCTGCTACACCTGACAAGTCGTCCGGGTGTAGATAGTACTACCGACGATAACATGGGGACGTCGATAATCCCAAAAAAAAGATTAGATTTAGTAACCTTGTCTTTTCCGGGTTCATTGGAGGCTGAGGAATGACTAATTTGCACAAGGCCGTGGATGAAATACAGCCGTGATCCTTCTGAAGTAATGCGTTGTAAAGATGTGGGCATCACTCTTAACAATGTGTCACACCTTTTTCTGTAGCTGTTTGCTACCAGTGCTACATTGAAGCTTGAATATGAGCTCTTTTTCTCAGATGAGAGAAGTTTAACAGGAAACAGACTAAAAGTTCGTACCATCATCGAACACTTCAATAGTAGATAGCTCAACCAATAGGCGGTCTATTTCGATGGCGTTCACAGAAATATAGAAACAGTTGTCCGTGAGTACAGATCATTTCGTCTATCGTCACAATGGGCCGTGCTGCTGATCTATAGCCCAGTAGATAGTGGAAATGGAAAATAAACCTAAAGTTCAATACGCCATCGATGACGAACTCATTAGTGATGGACCACGAATTCGAATTGTACAACGATAGGGGAGGAAAACAACCGTTTTCTTTTTTAAAAAAACCGTTCTGACATTTCCGTTAGGCGCTTTCTACAAACCACGGAAATCTAAAATGTGCATGGTGGGATGGGGATTCTCACCTCATGTGAATTCAGAGCCTGAGTCATCGTACCACCGCACTGAGTAACACAGACTGATGTTTGTTGCGGAAGCTGTATGCGGATGCTCCTATGTCAACGTGGACAGTGTCAAGTTAATTGACTGCAATACCTTTGCTACCACGACGTCCTTTGTACCCCAAACTCTGTCACGCTAGAACCATTTGGTACGTCCTAGCAGAAGATCAGTTGGTGGGGAAATTATTAAACAGGATATTTCCAGCGGTGGAGATGGCAAAGTCCTATTCCGAGTGATAGACCTGCAAATCACTCCCGTCTTTCTCTCTTTGACGGAACGTTGCAAACGTTAATGTTTGATTAATTGTTGGGGGCAAAATGTAAGAACTAAGTTATTACCTTTATTTGATTTTTGATCTGAGGCATCACAGATAACGTAAGAGAGAATTGCTGTTCAATATGATCATTAGGAAGGGTAATTTACAACGTCCAAACTTTCCCGCCAAATTCCAATTACGAACATTCTTTCATTACTGGAGTACGGAGAGGTTACGTCCAATTCCAGATTCAACGTAACACGAAGAAACAACTGAAGTGTTCTATTACCGGATAAGACACTAACTTGAGAGTCAAAAGCATCAATAACAAGTGAGGTTAACATTTAGTGTTCCGCCGAGGTGAAGTCGTTAGTAAAGGAATAAGTCCCAACTGGTACTAGGATAGGGAATGAGATTCATATTGTTGTTTTCAAAGAAACTGGCACAGTAATCAAATTTGTTCAAATGCCTCTGAGCACTATGGGACTTAACATCTGAGGTCATCAGCCCTCTAGAACTTAGAACTACTTAAACCTAACTAACCTAAGGACATCACACACATCCATGCCCGAGGCAGGATTCGAATCTGCGACCGTAGCGATCGAGCGGTTCCAGACTGAAGCGCATAATCGTCTGATTCAAGAAAATCACGGAAAACCTAATTATGGATGACCAGTCACGAATTTGAATTCCGGTTCCCCGTAATGCGGAAACAATACATTAAGCATTGCGCCGCTTTGCTCGATTCACAGTTGCGACGGCTGTGAGATCTTCCTCTGACTCATTTCGTAGGAAAAAAAATAAAAATAAAAAACGGTACCTCTGCCTACTGCTACGTATATGAATGGCGACAATGAAAAACAACGCTAAACAACGCATGGGGCACTTTTATTCTTGTTCGATAATTATGGCATTTTTTTCATCAGTCGTCTGAGTGGTTCGATACACCCGCCACGAATTCCTGCCCTCTGCACCCTACACCCTCAATTATTTATTAGATTCTTCCTCTACACTTTTACCTCTACAGCTCCCTGTAGTACCAAGGTAGTTATTCCCTTATGTCTCAAGACGTATCACATAATTCTGTCCCTTCTTCCTGTCAGTGTTTTCCATACCTTTCTTTCTTCTCCGATTTTAGGAGAACTTCCTCATCCCTTACGTCATCAGTCGATCTAATTTTCAACATTCTTCTCTAGCACCACATCTCAAACGCTTCGATTCTCTTCTGTTACCGTTTTCCTGCAAATCCATGATTCACTACCATACAATGCTTTTGCTCCAGACTCATATTCTCAAAATTTCTTCTTCAAATTAAGGCCTATGTTTCATACTAACGGACTGCTTTAAACCAGGCTAGTCTTCCTTTTATGCCCTCCTTGCTTTGCCCGTCATGTGTTGGTTTGCTTCCAAGGTTGCAGAATTCTTTAACTTCGTCTACATTGCGATCACAAATTTTGATGTTAAGTTTCTCGCTGTTCACATTTTTACTACTTCATTACTTTTGTCTTTCTTCGGTTTACTCCCAGTTCATATTCTGTGCTCATCATACTATTAGTTCGTCTCCGCCTTCATTAAGAAAAGCAATGTCATCAGGGAATCTTATCACTTATATCCTTCCACCTTGACTTTTAATGCCACACTTAAAACTTTGTGATATTTCCGTCATTGGGTGCCAGAACCCCAAGCTAATACTAAACCTTCAGTAATGTCTCAGTTTAGCCGGTTGACCCCGTAGACGGTGGTACAAGGGACGCACAGAACTGGCAACGCTGCCCCAGTCGAGTTTTGCGATAATTAGGCCAGTTCGTCCTTGAGCAGACTTAGTGAGCCGCTATGTGGTAATTCTACCTATGTGTTATGTGGAGATGCTCTTGTAGTTTTACGTCCCCTTGCAGAGCCGAAGCAGCACTGTTGGATTGTGGAACTGTATACTACTTACTGACTACGTTTTACGTAATGAAGCGGGAAGAAATTTTTTGTGCAAAACATTTTTACACGGGGTTCCATTATGATGCATTTATTTAAGAATTATCATAAAATGAACTTGTTCACACTGATTATCAGCTGATTATTAACAGTACGAGGTAATACCCTATCACATGACTAGATCAAATAGCATCCTACCGATGACTGCCAACTACGGCGCACCATCTGTTACTTGAGTGTACAGTCGGTACAGTTCGTATAAGATCGTACATCTGTGGTTACGCCGAAGTTATTCATCTATTTATTAATATCAATGTTTCCGGGCATTGTAATATTACTGAATGATATTATCTATGACCCGTAGACTCCTCTCAATGTCTGAATAGCAAAAGGTAACTTTTTTAGCAAATGTTTATCAATAATAGTTACTTGATTCGTGTCAGAATAAATGTACTTTCACTGCGTATCTCCTTGCTTGACGTCATGAGCGATTTCTGCATCGGCACCTCATCCCACTTGCTCTGTAAGAGCCAGATGTCCATCCGCCCCTGACAGCGTGGGTACCTACCGCTCGCTCCTTACTTCGTATGCATTCCTGTCCTGATACATTCACCTCACGTATGTGAAATAGCAGAACTGGAAATAAGATAAAATGCTCTCTTATCTGCAAACAAGGGATATCTTACAATTGCTTCTTCGATGTATAGATGAACAATAGGGGCATTTCTTTCTTTATCCTCATGCCATTGATCACTGCTGATTATTAAGCTTTGAGGTTTTAACGGCTCTATAATACTTGTTTTTTATTTATTGATGATTCCACGAAGACCACTGAGCCGGCCACTGTGGACGAGCGGATCTAGGCGCTTCAATCCGAACCACGCGGCTGCTACGGTCGCATGTTAAAATCCTGCCTCGGGCATAGATGAGTATGAAGTCCTTAGGTTAGCTAGGTTTAAGTAGTTCTAAGTCTAGGGGCTGACGACCTTAGATGTGAAGTCCCATAGTGCTTAGACCCATTTGAACCATAATTTTTTGAAGACCACTGACTGTCGAAACCAGTTACTGCAATGAGAAGCTCTTTTGGGACTGTTGTCGGCAGAAAATGAAGCAACTAACAACAGCAAAAAAGTTTCTCATTTTCAAGATTCCTATTCTCTCAACCAACAACACTATACAAAGTAAAATTGTGTGTCTGGTCGTGGGAAGTAGTCATGGTAGTAGATGTCATTCCATATGTGTATGTTTTGCTAACAACTTCCATAACCTACAATGCTACAAATGTTACCACTTCGACGCAGCTTAGTGTCCGTGAGTGAAAGTTACATAACGTCCAGTCTGTATTTAGAGTGAATCATAATTAGCAAGAGCGAGACGTTCTTTATATGATCAAAAAATAAAACATCGAACTGAAAAACAACAGCAGTACTGGCTCGTTGTGAAGGCCATCCAGTTCAAAGGAAGTGAAACCGTGTAAGTGTAGGAAATAAAACGACTTTCTTACTTTTCATATCTGCTTGTCAGCAGAGACACTAAAGAAACCATAAGTAATTAGCGTTATGAATGAGAAGTTTCATAAAAACTCTAGATAGAAGCGTGACTGTTTGTTTGCTGACCATTCAGGCCAGACTTTACATATGACGTAGAACTGCTCTAACACTAACTCCTGTTTACTGTGTGAAGTACATGCTGTTACTTTATCCTGTGTAAGTTTTGCAATCTGTGTTAATGAATCTTTGATAGTTCAAAGCCCATTAGTTGCCAATTAGTAGCCCAGTGAAGTTGCTGTCGCAGAATTTCTTAATGAAACCAATATTCAAGTTTAAGTTTAGCCATAAGTAGTTGCTATCAATGTCACTATAGAACGTAGACAAAAACCTCATGAGAAATAATTTCATGTAGTATCAAGCGTGTTTTACTGCATTAAGCGATAATTTTCTTTTCCTGTGAATCTGGCGTGGGACGTAATTTATTTACATTTTTTCTATTGTTCTTGACATATTCGATACCGTCGAAACTTTATGTTACGAAAATTTTATGTATTATATGTCGAAAAACGCAATTCACCAAGGAAGAAGGAGAGGAAAGGAAAAGAAAATGATTATTGTTGTCGGTAGACATATCTTGGATCAAATAGCACAGATTAGTGCTCGCACCACGAGACGCTCAAAGCACCCACGTTTACATATCGGGTCTGAACTGGCGAAGAAAAGAAGATTATGGGCTATAATTGGATATGAATTTAAAAATGTTCTTCTACTACTCATAGGAACATCAATGAGGGAAAATCACAGTGGCTTGACCACTGCACCACCTCATCAGGTCAGAGCCGAATCACATCATACGCGTTAGATAAACTCTCGCTATAAATACTCAGAAACTTACCGGTTTATGTTTGCACGAATCCTAATCGGGGTTCTAATTAATAGTAATATACCTTTCAGTTCCCCGGTGAGGCAATTGGTACGTAGAGGTAAATCATACAAGTTCTATGGATTATATCCAACTACAGTGAACTGTTGCAACAATATCCAGACAGCAACTAATTTCATTTCCTTGGCATCACTTTAATTTTATATGAGAGATTCATTACAACATCTCTGCTCTGGTCTGGTCAAGTGCAGGTACATATTTACTTACATTACCCATCTTCTTAGCTGACGTCGCTACTGCTAGAGCACTTTATTCAGTGGCAGCCACTTCGTATCCTGGTGACGTAAGACATTTTTCATACCTGTGTATTAGATCAATCAACGATGTCAAACAATTCTTCTTTTTCCTCTTCTTCTTCTTAACACTTTTTTAATTGAAGAGTCACATAAGTGGAAAAAATTAGGCCAATACTGCCTCAGTTCACGTCTACAAACTCAGTAGGAGTGGATACAAAGCTCGAGAGAGAGGGGAGGCGAGGCGTGTAGAGGAATCTCTACCTCCGTACCAAGGAAAATTTTACCAAGAGCGTTTATATTTTTACACACTTCAGCTTCCAAGTTTCTTAGGCAACTCCTGAAAATTAATGTAGTTTGAAAACCAAGAGCCTCGAAAAGGACAAGAAATTCCAGAAAATTGCAAAACTGTATTTAACGTAGGCCAATTCTTGGTTGCTCGCCTTGGGGCTAGTACACACAGCTGCATTCGTAGACTGACCGGCTGCAGAGAAAATTCCAGCCAGGAAAAGTTCACTGTCACGGACTGACTGTCCTTGCTGCCAGCAACTAGTCCGACATCGTTTCTGAGTGTACCACAGGCAGAAGCAGCAATTTCATTTAGTCAAGACATAAAGGGAAAGACCCTCCACCATAAAAGAGCGGAAACCCGAGCAGTGAAACGAGCTCGTCAAGAATCTTGAGATAGGTTTATAAGCGTAATGGAAGACGATATATAATGAAGGGTAGCTCATTAAACAACGAAAATGCTGAATCTAACAGAAAAAGAAGTTTCTCGAATAAATCCGATGCAACAAGCAAACAGAAAGAACCTTCCAAGAACATGTGGTAGGGACAAACAGTCTACACAGAAGATAAAGGGGATGAAATTGAAACAAAATGTGTTCACGGTTTATGTATGGATGAATGAAGAGAAGCCTTCAACTCCATAATATTTCCGAACGAGGACAAAAATTTGATAGTACCGCCCCTGCTCCCCCCCCCCCCCCCCTCCCCATCCCTCGATCATTGGAGATGGGAAGTAAAAAAATCGAGTTTTCAAAAATATTTTCATTTTGTAGCGCACATATTTCTGAATAGCTTGATATATAAAACATATATGTTTAAGGAAATGTAAGACATATTATTTGGTCTTCATTGTACTAAAGTGCGGTGCCATCCCTCTTCATACAGGATTCTTCTATCGCACGTCACTGTGCTTCGCTCTGTGGAATTCAAACGTGTCTGTTTTGTAATGGAAACCATCAAACTTATATTCAGGACAGTGGAAATTAAAATGTCCTGTAGTGTGGCTGCCGCTCCTAGTCGGCCTGTTTGATATCCTGCTCCGCTTAAAAAAAAACTAATAGTTAATACCGGGTGGTGGTTGCTTGTGACCGGGAGAATAAGAACTCTTCAAAAATCTGCACTCTTTATTGCGTATTTACTAATAAATTTCTCTTTTGTTTGGCATAAAATTAAATTTACGAAACATAAAACCAGTAAAGACAAGATATAAGCAAGACAGTACACATTTCTTCAGTCCTTAAATCCCAGCACTTTTATTTCTCTCTAATCTTGATACAGCTTACACGGCGTGCTTTCCTTTCTGCGAAAGAATCTATTACTGCACCTCATCAAAGTTCGTCAAACGTTTTGCTACATTGACATGTCGTTGTCCAATACTGAAATAGCTGTTAATATGTGTAACCGTAGGCTTCCGCGGCCGTTGTCAATGTCAATAAAATTCTTCTGGGTTAGAGACCGCATTGTCATTTATAAAATTCCAACGTTTCGGCGTCTGTTGCAAGACGCCTTCCTCAGGGTGTGTTGCTAACTGAGGAAGGCGTCTTGCAACAGACGCCGAAACGTTGGAATTTTATAAATGACAATGCGGTCTCTAACCCAGAAGAATTTTATTGACAGCTGTTAATATGTTTGATACCCAAGACTGGTGTAGTTTCTCCATTTGATTACGTCTATTTTGGCACTGTCTGCTAAATAAAACGAAGTGGCCTTTCTAATATTGCAGCAATTGTAGCACACGCCAAATTAACGAGACTGTTATGTCACAAATGGTTGTTTTTATGTGCCTTATTTACTTAAATAACACGAGACAGTATAATTCATGAAGTACCTATTTAATTGCCTATTTATGCTAGGAAATACCTATTTATCAAATGGATATTTAGGTTAGGAAACAGTTTCACATTTCATCCATGTGCTCCAGTTTCTCAAGCATAAGTTCTAAAAGTAGTGGTACGAAATTTTTATATAAATTTGGAATCATCATATTCTTTCATATAATTTGTGTGATGGCCCCGTTACTTCTTACTCGTTTAACAAACAATCCTGTCATCATTAATTCTGTAACTATTCCTGACGTTATTAAAACTTATTCTCTTGATAACTTGTCTAACCTTTCGAAAATCACCGGTCAGCTATTCCGCGTTTATTTTTCGGTTAGGCGTTTTTACGTGTATGTACAACGCGTTTCCCTCGCTTTTCCGATAACAGAATTTAAGCGGCTGCTAACTGGTTATCGTACAACTGGCCATTAGTAGTGTAGCCTTCCGGCAGTTTCGTTTTCTTAGACGCAACGAGGAGATAATATGGAGTCTTTATTATCTTTTACTCTTGGTAGTCGTTTATTTCCACTGTGGCTCTCAGAATCTATGGATTTCGCTAATAATTACAGCAACGCTGATCATTTGCACACCCAATCAACCACATAAACAAACAGCGATTGGCATTCACCCGTTCGGGTTTATTTGGCTCATCGCGTATAGACCAGTCCCCTTTTGTCTACGGGAAAGCTTTTTATTTCTAGACGCGAAAGGGATTCCCCTAGCAGAGACATCACTTATACTATGCACACTTTCAAAAATCAACTTATGGTTCTTCCAGAAATCAACTTACAATGTGTTCAAAAATGTAGAAAAACCAACAAGGATGCGTTTCAAAATAATCTATAGACCAACGTGAGCTGGGTTCTAGTCGATTTGTGAGATAAGGTTTTTTTCCTTCAAGAATATGAATTTGGCTCCCCCTGAAACTGCCGCACGGGACAGATACCCTGGTTTCTTCTCTCTAGATCCGGATCTACATTTATTTAATGTCTACTGGAAATACGGAGCTATTCAAGAAGCGCGGGCACAAGCATACTTAACATCAGTGTTTGAAAAAGGAGACCGCATTATCTGCGAGAGCTATAGAGGAATCAACTTATTGGACACCGCATGCAAAATTTACGGTAGCTCGTAGAATATTAGGTGAAGAAGAAATGGGATTTCGGAGTGGCAGGTCAATGATAGAAGCAGTATTTACAGCTAAATAAATATTGGAATAATAGAGAGAATATAGCAGGAAAACTACTTAGCGTTCATTGATTTTATTAAAGCGTTCGATGAAATGAAATGATCGTGTGGCGTTGATGGTCGTGATTCCCCATCCGGAAAAGTTCGCCCGCTGAGGTGCAAGTCTTTTTGGTTGACGAGTGTTGATGATCACGACATGATGGCGAGGACAACACAACACCCCAGAGTGGAGATATCTCCGACCTGACTGGGAATCGAACCCGGGGCTACTGCACGGAAGTCAGATGCGCTTACTACTCAGTTAAGGGACAGACAACATTATTATCTCATTCTGATAAACGTAAACTGAGGAAAATTATGAGAAAAGGAGGATGCCGACAACACCGAGTAAACGTTTTAAAATGTCTGTACCAACACACGACTGTAATTTTAAATATAAATGGTACTCCAACACTGCCTATATCCACAAACAAAGGAACTATAGAAGGAAGCAGCATTTCGCACACACTTTTTAATATCTGTATTGATGACGCAATTCAGAATCGGTGCTGAGAGTGGTAGCCGCGCGGTCTTGGGCGCCTTGCCACGGTTCGCGCAGCTCACCCCGTCGCGGAGGCACGAGTCCTCCCACGGGCATGGGTGTGTATGTTACTTTAAATTAGATTAAGTAGTGTGTAAGCCTAGAGACCGTTCATCTCAGCAGTATGGCCCAAAGGAACTTACCACAAATTTCCAAAAATGTTCACAATCGGAAGGAGAAACTAAGATTAACAAAAAACCCCGCTGTAGCTGCGTTTTACACAGGGACGACACCGCAATGCAGGCGGAGAATGAAAATGATCTACAAGGGGGAATACATTTGTTATGTAAGATTTTTTGAGAAGTACCATCTGATTAGTTCAGGAAAGAAGACAAAATGAATGGCTTCTAAGTAAAACATCCTACACGGACAAAAATTGCGGTTAATAATGGAACGGTAAAACAGGTCAAACTTTTCTGACGCCACAAATAAGCGTGACGAGGACATAGACAAGAAATTAGCAAATTGTTGCAATATTTGTTGAACAATTTTTTTTTTTTGTCATCAGTCTACTGACTGGTTTGATGCGGCCCGCCACGAATTCCTTTCCTGTGCTAACCTCTCCATCTCAGAGTAGCATTTGCAACCTACATCCTCAATTATTTGCTTGCTGTATTCCAATCTCTGTCTTCCTCTACAGTTTTTGCCCTCTACAGCTCCCTCTAGTACCATGGAAGTCATTCCCTCATGTCTTAGCAGATGTCCTATCATCCTGTCCCTTCTCCTTATCAGTGTTTTCCACATATTCCTTTCCTCTCCGATTCTGCATAGAACCTCCTCATTTCTTACCTTATCAGTCCACCTAATTTTCAACATTCGTCTATAGCACCACATCTCAAATGCTTCGATTCTCTTCTGTTCTGGTTTTCCCACAGTCCATGTTTCACTACCATACAATTCTGTACTCCAGACGTACATCCTCAGAAATTTCTTCCTCAAATTAAGGCCGGTATTTGATATTAGTAGACTTCTCTTGGCCAGAAATGCCTTTTTTGCCATAGTGAGTCTGCTTTTGATGTCCTCCTTGCTCCGTCCGTCATTGGTTATTTTACTGCCTAGGTAGCAGAATCCTTTAACTTCATTGACTTCGTGACCATCAATCCTGATGTTAAGTTTCTCGCTGTTCTCATTTCTACTACTCCTCATTATCTTCGTCTTTCTCCGATTTACTCTCAAACCATACTGTGTACTCATTAAACTGTTCATTCCGTTCAGCAGATCATTTAATTCTTCTTCACTTTCACTCAGGATAGCAATGTCATCGGCGAATCGTATCATTGATATCCTTTTACCTTGTATTTTAATTCCACTCCTGAACCTTTCTTTTATTTCCATCATTGCTTCCTCGATGTACAGATTGAAGAGTAGGGGCGAAAGGCTACAGCCTTGTCTTACACGCTTCTTAATACGAGCACTTCGTTCTTGATCGTCCACTCTTATTATTCCCTCTTGGTTGTTGTACGTATTGTATATGACCCGTCTCTCCCTATAGTTTACCCCTACTTTTTTCAGAATCTCGAACAGCTTGCACCATTTTATATTGTCGAAAGCTTTTTCCAGGTCGACAAATCCTATGAACGTGTCTTGATTTTTCTTTAGCCTTGCTTCCATTACTAGCCGTAATGTCAGAATTGCCTCTCTCGTACCTGTACTTTTCCTAAAGCCGAACTGATCGTCACCTAGCGCATTCTTAATTTTCTTTTCCATTCTTCTGTATATTATTCTTGTAAGCAGCTTCGATGCATGAGCTGTTAAGCTGATTGTGCGATAATTCTCGCACTTGTCTGCTCTTGCCGTCTTCGGAATTGTGTGGATGATGCTTTTCCGAAAGTCAGACGGTATGTCGCCAGACTCATATATCGTACACACCAACGTGAATAGTCGTTTTGTTGCCACTTCCCCTAATGATTTTAGTAATTATGATGGAATGTTATCTATCCCTTCTACCTTATTTGACCGTAAGTCCTCCAAAGCTCTTTTAAATTCCGATTCTAATACTGGATCCCCTATCTCTTCTAAATCGACTCCTGTTTCTTCTTCTAACACATCAGACAAATCTTCACCCTCATAGAGGCTTTCAATGTATTCTTTCCACCTATCTGCTCTCTCCTCTGCATTTAACAGCGGAATTCCCGTTGCACTCTTAATGTTACCACAGTTGCTTTTAATATCACCAAAGGTTGTTTTGACTTTCCTGTATGCTGAGTCTGTCCTTCCGACAATCATATCTTTCTCGATGTCTTCATATTTTTCCTGCAGCCATTTCGTCTTAGCTTCCCTGCACTTCCTATTTATTTCATTCCTCAGTGACTTGTATTTCTGTATTCCTGATTTTCCCGGAACATGTTTGTACTTCCTCCTTTCATCAATCAACTGAAGTATTTTTTCTGTTACCCATGGTTTCTTCGCAGCTACCTTCTTTGTACCTATGTTTTCCTTCCCAACTTCTGTGATGGCCCTTTTTAGAGACGTCCATTCCTCTTCAACTGTGTTGCCTACTGCGCTATTCCTTATTGCTGTATCTATAGCGTTAGAGAACTTCAAACGTATCTCGTCATTCCTTAGAACTTCCGTATCCCACTTCATAGCGTATTGATTCTTCCTGACTAATGTATTGAACTGCTCCTGGGTACGCCTTACAATCCAGTATCTGATTTCGGAATCTCTGTCTGACCATGATGTAATCTAATTGAAATCTTCCCGTATCTCCCGGCCTTTTCCAAGTGTACCTCCTCCTCTTGTGATTCTTGAACAGGGTATTCGCTATTACTAGCTGAAACTTGTTACAGAACTCAATTAGTCTTTCTCCTCTTTCATTCCTTGCCCCAAGCCCATATTCTCCTGTAACCTTTTCTTCTACTCCTTCCCCTACAACTGCATTCCAGTCGCCCATGACTATTAGATTTTCTTCCCCCTTTACATAATGCGTTACCCTTTTAATATCCTCATACACTTTCTCTATCTGTTCATCCTCAGCTTGCGACGTCGGCATGTATACCTGGACTATCGTTGTCGGTGTTGGTCTGCTGTCGATTCTGATTAGAACACCCCGGTCACTGAACTGTTCACAGTAACACACCCTGTGCCCATTCTTCCTATTCATAACGAATCCTACACCTGTTATACCATTATCTGCTGCTGTTGATATTACCCGATACTCATCTGACCAGAAATCCTTGTCTTCCTTCCACTTCACTTCACTGACCCCTACTACATCTAGATTGAACCTTTGCATTTCACTTTTCAGATTTTCTAGTTTCCCTATCACGTTCAAGCTTCTGACATTCCACGCCCCGACTCGTAGAACATTATCCTCTCGTTGATTATTGAATCTTTTTCTCATGGTAACCTCCCCCTTGGCATTCCCCTCCCGGAGATCCGAATGGGGGACTATTCCGGAATCTGTTGCCAATGGAGAGATCATCATGACACTTCTTCAACTACAGGCCACATGTCCTGTGGATACATGTTACGTGTCTTTAATGCAGTGGTTTCCATTGCATTCTGCATCCTCATGTCGTTGATCATTGCTGATTCTTCCGCCTTTAGGGGCAATTTCCCACCCGTAGGACAAGAGAGTGTCCTGAACATTTATCCGCTCCTCCGGCCTCTTTGACAAGGCCGTTGGCAGAATGAGGCTGACTTCTTATGCCGGAAGTCTTCGGCAGCCAATATTGATTATTTATCAAAATTTAGGCATTGGCGGGGATCGAACCCGGGACCGAAGACGTTTTGCTTATGAATCAAAGACGCTACCCCTAGACCACGGGTACATAGTGAACAACATACAGACCTCTAAAAAATAAAACGTGGGAAGAAACAAGATTGAAATTTTATAAGGCACTACCACTTGCAACGTTTGTTTACGGAAGTGAATCGTGGGTTGTGAGTAATAGTCAGGAAAGTCATATACAAGCAACAGAAATGAGGTTTTTAAGAGCGGTGAAGGGATGAGCAAGAACCGAGAATTTCAAAATTCGTAAATTAAAGAAAAACTGAACTTCTTTACAGCCATGCAAAGCCCCATATTCAGGATATGAGCATAGGGGAGCATAGGAGGGAATACTGCACCGCCGCTAATGGAAAGGCCCAGTGGAGGTGGTTTGTCGTGGTCTTCCTCCTACCTGATGTGTCCAGAGTGTATCTGTGTCGTGTACATGACTGTGGTGCGTGTTTTGTACAGTGTAGTGTTGGTTTTCTATTGTTATGGATGAAAGGAACTTAGAGGCTAAAACTCGGTGCCCCCACGTAACCTACTCCTCGTGAGTAGCACCAAGGGTGCCACCGAACTTCACGTTCCCACCTGACGTATCATTGTCGACAGTGTCACATGGCCTCACTTCACGAAACACTGTGGCGACGTTTGCAATTCAATCCAGGCCATTGGCGCAAGGCCTGGTGATCAGGGGCTATGCTCCACCGCCGCTCCCTCCTTGGCGGCCAACGAGCAAGGTTCTGCAGTGCTTAGCACCCTGGACTCGCATTCGGGAGGGCGACGATACAAACCCGCGTCCGGCCATCCTGATTTAGATTTTCCGCGATTTCCCTAAATCGCTTGAGGCAAATGCCGGGATGTTTCCTTTGAAAGGTCACGGCCGATTTCCTTCCCCATCCTTCCCTAATCCGATGGCACTGATGATTTCACTGTTTGGTCCCCTCTCCCAGATCAACCAACCAACCTTGCCAATCAAATACTGGTAGCGAAAATTGCATCTCCATCAGGATTCCAACTGCCTTACATACGAATCGAGTGCTACTGCACTAACGTGCTTTAGTGATATCGGTCACAGAGGCGAGTGAATGTATGACGAAATAATTAGTGGAGAAATATTAGCCCTCCAGGTAAAAAGATTTAAACCATTTCGGTGGTGAAGTCAAGGAAGGTGGAGGAAGCGAAGGTTGCTATAACGGGCAATACAAAATAAGGCCTAGTGCTTGAAGC
This sequence comes from Schistocerca gregaria, assembly GCF_023897955.1. Classification (NCBI taxonomy): domain Eukaryota; kingdom Metazoa; phylum Arthropoda; class Insecta; order Orthoptera; family Acrididae; genus Schistocerca; species Schistocerca gregaria. Next base: position 447,168,990 of record NC_064920.1, on the reverse strand, counting down.
GAAGGTGATGACGGTGATGATGCTTCCCAAGAATGATTCTGAATGGTTGAATCCATGAGCGTTTTGAAAGTATAGCGGGGAACTAGAGCTAACTTCATTTTTCTGAGTTTTGGCAAGTTAACCGTTTACCTTGTAGACGAGGATAGCAGAGAATGTGGTCATTGGCAAAAAGGTAACGTTTCTACCGAACGTCTCTGGGTAGGAATTGGCGGACAGTGTAGGTAACGGGTCTTGCTTCCACTTCCTTTCCCTATCGTGGAAACGGCCAGCGGACAACCACGTTTTCTACTGGAGCGTTAGTATACAGATCTGCTCTGTTGAGCTCTACTCTAGCTTTGTAGTCAGGTATTTGAATGTAATCCTGATTCGTAATGACGCATAAATCGTCTCTTTCAGCAGTTTTGTATTGTAGAAAGCTATGAGCGATCAGTTATAAATTTGTCCAATTTATTTTCGCCAACAGAGAGTGACTTGTTGATTCTAAGATGCAACCACTTGGGCCGTTAATTCTTAATGCTTCGACGTCCGGTGATCTTTGGTTACTAATTCAATCGTGTATTTTCTCGAAAATTTTAAAGATGATCATTCTGTTGAGTAGCACGGATGTTGAGACTTGATCTTTCGTCCATTGGGCCACAACATGGGCTCAGTGTCAATTCACTCTAAACGAATTAAATTTATATAGCAAACGCCTACAATTATCCATTTTTGCCAATTCGTGAACCTCCAGTCCATATTTTTGGAGACGAATTACGACGTTGTGATAAACATAAACTTACTCTTGAGATTCTGATCCTGACACATTACCTATGTTTGATCCCACCCTTTAGTACTACAGGTGATCCGGCAATGCACAAAATTACGTATTGAGTGACTGCCTACATGTATAGTGAATTTATTTTCGTTTACCATTTACGGATGCAAAAAACGTTTTGCCACCAGGAAACTGAGTCTCAAACGTATCCCTTCTGCTTACACTCTGACTGTCATTCTTGAAATGTGTTACGGGATAAGATCCATCCATAGCATCCTTGGGTTTTCGATGGCGCGAATATGAGTATGGAAACCTCTTTATCTCACCTTGCCTATCCACTCCCGTTTCGAACGCTGCTTACGGTAGCGCCATCGAGGTTATTGTTTCTAGCTTTTATCTGTATTAAGCGACTGTCTATGAATTCTAGTTTATGGAAAGAAGTTAAATTGAATTACAGTATCTTATGAGTCGTACGAATAAGCCATCAAACTTAATGTCTTTCTTTGTGGAAACCGGTGACAATTCTTTGTGTCTACCAAATAAACTACCGCTCTTTATCAAGAAGAATAATTTCTTTTCTTGACTGTACTATGCACTTCCAATCCCGATCATGTTTCATACATTACCCCAAAGCATCGAAGAAAACATGAATGTGCTTATTCTGAAAGAGTAAATGAAAATGTCTGATTACAATGAAACGTAAGCCTAAATATACCACATCACATTGCGCTATGTGCGTATCTAAATTCCGTTGAACTTCGCATACCATTATAGCTTTGTCAGCCACATTATTTAAACGTTTTGAAGTGAGACAAGGATGGTAGCTGATGAACAACATGTCGTTAAATGTTATGCTACGAGTACGAAAGAACTGTTGATTTTAGCTCGAGTAAATGAATAAGCTGTTCAATGTGCACCCTTTCTACCTAGCGTCCGAGCCTAGGCCCCTTTTTCTTTGTTACCAAGTCAACTTCCTTTAAACCCCTTGCCCCACCCTCCCAATAGATCGGGTATCCCTGCCTATGATACATTTTAATAATATTCGTATTATGTCACCATATAAACCCTTACTCTGTTATTTGATAGAAAGCAAATAAAAGAACCGAGTTAAGGTGCAGTAATCTCAGCGAATCATCTACGGGTAACAAAGAAGAAAAATTTGTGTTCGGTCAAGGGTGAATCTAGCCAACAACAAGTTTATTTCAAGAAAGTGTGACTGCATGCTTCGATTTTACATCTGTGAATTATGTTACTGGCACCACTGTGAGAGTTTGTTCTATATCATTCTTGAATCAGTGGCAAGCCATTTGAGATTTTTAAAATTTTTAACTAATTATTTTAAAATGAAGCATTCTTCTAAATTGAAATTACTTGTATGTCATGCTAAGCCATTATACTTAGCATCAATACAGTTATCAACTTCTTCGTTACTTCGAGGAGTGTTCAATAAGTAATGGAACATTTTTTTATTCACGATTCCAATAGACTATATTATTCCATACACCTGTGGGTACAAAAACCTATTTTTCAACATAATCTACGTTCATTGCGACGACCGTACGCCATCTTACTGGTCGTCGTCGGAGTCAAGTCCTTACTGCTTTAGTGACCGATGTCCGACAATAAATTGTCACGGTTAGCCTCGTAACGGGCAAGGAATTCCGCACAGATGGTCCTTCGTTGCTTTTTATGTTCCGCTGTTAGGCGGTGAGAAACCTAGCGGGGATACACCTTTGAGTACCCCAGTTGTTGAACAAGTGTGCCAACGCTACCAGCGAGGTGTTTGATTGTGGTCCAACGATCACGTCGAATGCGAGAGTACGCACGTTGCAAGACTGCAGCAGTCACAGCTATGTGCGGCGGGCCGGCAGGCTGAAGATCGGACAGGTTTACGCCACCCTGTCGCGATGATGACAGACGTCTCGCCCAACAACTCACCCACTTTTGCTCACAGCCATGTCTCTATAGATATTCTCCAAGCGCCTATGAATATCTGTGATGCTCTGAATTCCAGCCAAAAGATACTCAACGTCAGCTCTCTGCTCGGAACTCCGCCACCTACCGGAACTACAGGGAACTGCGGGTGCTGAAGCGGGAATATTCCAAATTAAATTTTTTGGGATTGTGATGGAGGTGAGGGAAAAGACAAAGTAGGAAATCTCACATCCACTAGCAGAGCCCAACCCTGGATCAGCACCTGAAAATCCTGCCACATTTCTTGAAGCCTGTTACTGGGGAAGTGATCTTTGTACGAAGGAATCTAGGTAGTTTCCAGATGGAGCGTTTTGACTCGCTGACGGTACTCACATAGACATGTTCGTGGCACGTGGCTTCGCGTTCCCTGAAATACGCCAAGAAAACAGCTGAATGGTTGTGGCGACCGCAAGAACGCGCATCAAAACCCGGCGCGTCAGCGTGTTCAGCTGCTGCAGGCACGTAGCGTGTGATCGCCGCCGCGGAGTGAGCCTGTCCTGATGACCTCTGCGTCCTACACGAGAAGCGACAAGTTCTTCAGAAACAGCTGCAGTGCGTAAGGAATCCTGGAAGGCCTAACGTTGTTCGCAAGAATAATAAAAGGAAACTGTGGAATACAGATAAGATCTCGTTACGCGGAACAAGCGTCATGGCACAAGGGGAGCAAACTTTTGTGGTAACACGGCGCAGCTGACCCTTATCCGCGTGTGCTGTGACCTCCGCAGAAGGTCGCCGTGGGTTACCAGCTGCCAGGTTTGCGTAAGCGCCAGCGCTCGTCTTACTAGTCAGGGAGTAATTCCCGCTCTTTCCAGAGCCTTCCGCGCGACACTCAAATATTTACTGGGCGGACTTCCAGTGATACAGACATTCTCGAAAGCGTCATTCGTCACAGACACGTCATCCAGATAAGAAGGAGATGCCTGCCATGAAAACGGTGTCTGAATTTAATGGCAATAAACGTTACGTAACGTCTACTAGTGACGTGTCATTTAGTCAGAGTTCATTCAAAGGATGGTTCACGGTAGTTATGCCAGAAATAAGTAAAATTATTTAAACATTTATAACGTATACTGCGGTAATATGGTATCACAAACTGACGATAGTGTAGGAGTATGCCGCGCGGTATTAGCCGAGCGGTCTGGGGTGCTGCAGTCATGGACGGTGCGGCTGGTCCCGGCGGAGGTTCGAGTCCTCCCTCGGGCATGGGTGTGTGTGTGTGTGTTTGTCCTTAGGATACTTTAGGTTAAGTAGTGAGTAAGCTTAGGAACTGATGACCTTAGCAGTTAAGTCCCATAAGACTTCACACACATTTGAACATTTTTTTGTTGGAATATACTTCCTACCACGGTTGCCTGTCAGCTATAAGCTAACAGGTTTTACTCCACATGGCTATCTTGAGATCTCTAGCAATCACAAAGTAATATAACGGGTCACTTTGTAATGACTAGAAATCTGAAGATGATTGTATAGCGCGAAACCCAATATCTTACAATTAGCGTGCAACCGTGGTGGCAAGTATACTGTTAGTAAACGGTGAAGGTTATTGATCTATTGGAACAACATGTACCCCACAGTTACATGTAATGTTACTTTTGCTACGCTACGTTAAATACATTCATTTCAAGTTGTTCTTCATTCACTCTTCACACCTGTGAACTACTTACTTATTTCGGAGCGTGCTTAGTTTCCTGGTAACAGATTCTTAAGTTAAATTCCTATTCCTCCGGAATTATTCAAGGTCGTTGATCTTTCTAAGATCTATTCGGTGTGAAGTGCCTGTTATGTTAAATTCGTTGTTAGATATATTAATCTATTTACCTTTTCCGTTCTTCAAGCTCATCAGGAATATCTTTTACTGATACCCTAAAACCAAAGTCTTTCCTTCTACACGATACTGTAATTCTAAAGATCTGCTTTTACAGACTTCAAATGTTATTTTTTTATCAATCTTTGTATGTTTTTCATGGTTCTCCTCTGATTGTTCTCCTCTCATCACTAACTTCCACGATTTTTGTTAAGGGACAGAGGGATAGCATACAGTTCCCATTACACTCATACACGTTTATGTTTTCGTAAGTACCAAGGGCCGCGATGGTGCCTTTGAAGAAGCCTCAGCGATATCTGGCCCCAGCCTGTCACGTAGAAGAATGTACTCAGTCCATAGCTTCCTCGTTATCCCCAGTCTTTAAAGACCTTATCTTCGGAGGAACGTTGAGCACTTCCTTCATTTATTGTTCCCTCCGTCTCTCTATTTTTCAGCTTTTCTACCCTAGCCATTTAGCTAGCACAATAACCCTCCCTAATTGGCATAACGACTATCCATCGCATTGAGGCTACCTCCCAAGAAGAACTCTGATGAAGGCTAGCTGTAACAGTAGCTGAAATGCAGTTTATGTACGTCACGATTTAGTCATATATCCAGAGGAATGTTAGCTGAATGACATCTAGCAATGAAAACCAACTTGGAAATTACGCAATACTGTAACGAAGGATTTAATATTTTGATAGATATTACTAAAGCAGGTAAAACGGAGTAGCGCATTATAAAACATAGATTTTTTAAAAAAATTGCTTAGGCTAAATACGGGAGAGGTATAGACTGCACACACCTCGTAGTTTCGACAAACAGTGTGAGCGTGTCGGCACTGCAGTTTCTCAGTGGACAGCATTCGTAATATTGGTTTAGTTGAAGTGAAACAACAGTAAAAGATGTTATAAACGTCAAAACAATCGCAATAATCTCCTTTCAAGTCAGCAGCATCTGCAAACCCTTTTGACAAAATGAACAACACAGCGTTACGTCAGGTCTGTCATTTACTATCTTCTTTGGACAGTGATATTAAACTACCGCAGCCGAAGAATTTCCTGTGTTACAGCAGAGATATACAGATGTTCTACCAGGACCCGAGTGCATGAATTCAACTCCATGCTGTTTTATGAGTCTAGAAAGGAGGAGGGACTTTGAAGATCTGTCGGGCAGGAAAGGATTAATCACTGTTTGGATATGTTGAACAGATGTGTGGCAGGGCACTGGCTGAACGTGACTGGTGGTTCTACTGCTCTGTGAATATACCCTATATGTGTTTAGTTGACGAAATATGGCTCGAATGTGTAGTGTAGGTAAGAAGCGCATGGTGCTACGCTACTAAGAATATTGGCACTTTGGATCTCTTTTGGTACTCACAGGCCACAACATGGGAATGAACACAGAGCAGCACGGCACCGTGGCAAATGCCTTGGAGCATTTTTTGGCATTAAGTCGTATGAGGAACAGACGTGATAATAATCGGTGTCGTTGATATCAACAACGAATCAGTTAGCACGATCTCAACATATCTGCTACCGTTTTCCTTTATTGCTCTGACACCGTTTTCCGGTAAGCCAACATGTCCCGTATGTTTTACGTGATTCATAAATCTAATTCCTAACACAGTTGAAAGATAGCCTAACTGAAAACAAATGTCATTTAGCCTTTCTAGGATGAGGGCAGTCTGATACGCGAGGATTATTCTGTTTCTTAAAATCAACTGCGATTGTGTTTGGAAGTGCTCAGAAATTTTGAGCCCACGAAGGACAAAAAGACAAGATGTTTTAGTAGTCTCTCTAGTGAGTGGTTTGTTGCGGACCGCCACCAATTCATCTACTGCACCAACCTACACAGCTCCTAGTAACACTTGTATCCTGTGTCTTCCGTTATTTGTTGGATGTATTCCAATACCTGGGTGTCTTCTTTAGTCTTTATCCTTTACCGTACCTTCTTTTCGACCTTTTCAATGTACTATTATTTTGCCGATGAAGCTGAGAACCACCTCATTCCTTATCGGTCCACGTGAGTTTCAAAATCCTTGTATAACACCACATCACAAGCGGTTCGACTCTCTTCTTTCCAGATTTTCTCGAAGTCCAAGATGCACTTTCACACCCTACTGTGCTCCAAAATCGTAATAAGAATTTTCTTCCTCAAATTAAGGCCTATGCGTGATACTAGCAAAATTCTTTTAGACAGAAATGCACACTTTACATGGGCGGGCTATTTTTTACTTTCTACTTTCCTCGGCCGTCATGGGTTACTTTGCTTCCAAGATAACAGAATTCTTTAACTTAGTTGTCACCAGTTTTGTCGTTAATTTTATTGCGATCACATTTCTGCTATTCTTCATTACTTTCATCTTCCTTCGGTTAACTTTCAGTCCATATTCTGCACTCATTAGGCTGTTCATTGTGTTCAGCACATCCTGTCATTCTCCTTCACATTCAGTGAGGATAGTAATGTCATCCTTCCACCTTGAATTGCAATCCCACTATTGAACCTTTCTTTTGTTTCCGTCATTGCTTCTGTGATGTAGAGACTGACAGCATGAATGAAAGACTGCATCGCTCCTCCTTTAAACGGATAACTTTGTTTTTGGTTCTCCAATATTATTGTTTCTTCTTTGTTCTTGTACAAATTGTATATTACTGGTCTTCCCTATATGTTGTTTTTCTTCTTCACAGAATTTACAATATCTTGCAATATTATACAGTATCAATCAGTTTTTATAGGTCTACAAATCCTATGAAAGTGTCTTGGTTCTTATTGCTTTCAGCGCAACGTCAGATTTACCTCTCTGTTGCCTTACCTTTCCGAAAGCCAAACAGGTTGGCATCCAACAGATCTGTTCATCTGTATGTTACTTTTGTCAGAAACTTGGATATATGAACCATTAAGCTGGATGTGAGATAATTCTTGCACTTACCTACTCTCGCTATCTTCAGAATTGCGTGGATGACACTTTTCCGAAAGTTTGATGGTATGATTCCAGTCTCGTAGATTCTACACATAAGTTTGAATAGTTCTTTCGTTGCCCCACTTATCCCCGTTTCTTTAAAATTTCGACACTTATGGTGCCTATTTCTACTGGCTTATTTGCTCTCAAAGCTCTATTAAACCCTGACTCTAAAACCCGACCTCCAACATGGACTCCTACTTCTTTATCCATCACATCAGACAAGTCCTCCTATTTCAATGTACTTTTTCCATCTGACCGCTCTCTCCTCTATATTGAACAGTGGAATTTCCGTTGCATTTTCAATGTTGAGGCTCTTGGTTTATTTTTACGGAAGATTAGTTCGACGTTTTTCTATGCTCAATTAACCTATCCACGATCATTTCTTTTTCGACTTCTTCATATTTTTGCTGTAAACATTACGCCTTTGCTTCCCTGCCTTCCCCATTGATTTCATACGCAGGTGATTTATATTTCTGTGAAAATTTGTATACATCCTTCTTCCGACGGTCGACTGAGGTTCTTCTGTTACCAAACAAGGTTTCTTCGCGGTTATCTTCCTTGTACCTACAATTGTTCAAATTTTGTGATTATCCCTTTTAGAGGCATCCATTCCTCTTCAATTGAAATGCCTACCTTAGTATTCGTTAATTCGTTATGCAGTATCTACAGCCTCAGAGAACTTCAAATGGATCTCATAATTTCTCAGTATTTCAGTATCTCACATCATCCGACACTAATTTTGAGGGCGGTTCTCTGCTTACGATTTCCAGATTGTCTAAGTCTGTTTTCTACTGGGTGAACCTTACAATCCAAAACCTGATTTCGAAATATCTGTCTGGCCTTGACATAACCAAGCTGCGCTCTTAGAACTGGATAGTTAGAAATAATCAGTTTAAATAATTGCATTTTAGTTAGAACTATTGCACTGGCACAATCGAACATTATATAGATATGATGCTGCACGTGGAAGTAACATATACTCTTCATTTTGCGTGTGCTTGTCAATTTTTTAACTGACAACAGTTTTTTACGACAGAATGTTTTCGTTATTTTGAACACGGCTACACTTCAACAGTTACACAATAGCATTTGAAACAGACAGCCAACCATTTTCAATAATGGTGATTTTCAATTAACCTTTACCATGGTTTCAACGGATATAAACGCGTCGGCATGTAACTCTTAAGATGGTTTGGTATTTTATACGATTAGTTTACTGATGTGACAAGCCCTTGATGATAGAGGCCTTAACTTTTACGTGTGAACGTACAGATCGTTGGCGACACAGTTCATACGGAGATAACTTCACTGACTGTTTGGTAATGTGAAGTTTGTTTCTTGTCCTGAGGGAAACGGGTTTAAATCCGTTCAAACCATGTCTAGCGTTAACTGAAAACCACCATTTACGTATTCAAACTTGTTTGATGTGTACTTCACCTGCTAAAATGTTTTCACAGTTTTAAACTAAGCTTGTTTCACCTTGTCATAAATGGTATGTCTGTGGTTTCTACTGTAAGCAAGTATCGTAAAGTGTGCTTTGAGATTAAATACTGATTTTATATTCATAAGTTATTATTAATCCAATGGTGAAGAGAAACGTACAGATTATGCCCATATCCCACATAAGACGTTTCACACTGTAAAGTCAGACGAGGTCAGAAATGCGCAGAGAATTAGAAGTATAAATTGGGCTCATCGTAGTATGCTGGTACCGGAAACGCTGATCCTCTTACACATATGCCACCGAAACACTACATTTTGGTAAGTGAAGATTCAATTTACCTACAGTACAGATCCTGGAAGGCTGAGAAAACGATGAACACCGTGACGCTGCCCTAATATTTGAATGAAGATACTGAACACTTTCTACTATCCATCAACTCGATCACAAACAGTGGGAAAAATTCGCCTGTTACTCTTTCGGCGCTTCTACGGCAAGAAAAAACAATAGTTTATGAACCCTCTATTTTTGGTGCAACTATTTCATAATATTTGTGGGGAAAGAGAAAAACGCAATTTGACTATATACAGGGTGAGTCACTAACTATTGGCACCAAGAATAACATCGAAAGTATGATAGGAGCTGAAACGTTTGTGGGACAAAAGTTGCATGGGACAACGGGGGCCATAATATGACGTTGGTTTTTTGTTGCTAGGTGCGGTCGCGTCAGATATATGAAGGTCAACTTTGTTTATATTTTTTTTTAATAGGATGCTATAGTTTGATACTTATTTTCTGATACGAGACGAATCCAATGATGTGTAACAGTAAAGTATTTGAAGCTCAACGAAGGTCCCAAAGATGGATGAACGTCCATTTGCAGGTGCTCGAAATGATGCCCACTGGTATCAATCCAGTGCTGCAATCTTCTTATCATGGATTGAGTGGTATTCCTTATCGTATCGGCACTTATCGAGGCACATGCCCTGACAATTCTCTCAGGTGTCGTTGGAACGTCTTTATAAAATGTCTTTTGCGAATCCCCACAAGAAAACGTCCAGAGATGTCAAGCTTGGCGAACGAGCAGGCCACGACGCATCTCCTCCGCGTCAAATCCAACGATTTGGGAATTGTCTCTGCAACTCGTTTCTAGCCATCAGCGAAAATGTGGTGGACACCCATTGTGTTGATACCACATTCTATTCCTTGTTCCTAAAGGTATTTCTTCCAATAACCTCCTTAATGTTTCTTGCAGGAATGTGGTGTACTTCCTCCCATTAAGATTTCCTTCGATGAAACAGGGGCCTATAATTCTATCCTCCAGTATCCCACACTATACATTCACCGACCATGGTTTTTGGTGTGCAGCTTGCCGCAGCGAACATGGATTTTCAGTTGCCTAATAATGCGTGTTATGTAAATTAACGTTTCCATGGTTCGTAAATGTAGCCTCATCAGTAAATAAAATCAAACTAACAAATGTGTCATCCCTCAGAATCTGAAGTTGAGCCCATGGCAGAGTCCAATAGGACACATAAAATCCGTACCAGTTAATTCTTGGTGGAGACTGATATGGTAAGGATGATATTTATGGCGATTCAGAACACGAACAACACTACTCCGGCTCATGCCATGTTTCCTTGCGATATGACGAGAACTAACACAAGGATCTTGAACGACAGTGGCAAGAGTACCAATTTCCGATTCCTCGTTAGTAAGTTTCCTTAGATGCATATGTTTCCCACGCGTTAAAAATCCAGTTGTTCTCAATTTATCATATACATATTTAAAGATACGACCTGTAGGGTGAATACGTATAAGTCTCTAGCTCTCACTGAATTTCGTTGGCATTCTCCGTAAATGAGAAGCTTATCGATCTGTTCTTTGAAGGAATACATCCTTCATATTCGCTTGATTCGACGATATTAGCTTCACCGTTCCTATTAGTGTAGTATTGCGAAACCGTCGAATGGTGTTTACATGTCAATGGCACGTTAGATGGATACTCCCTATTCGGCGAATATTTGCTATTTGCAGGATATACGAGAGGGAATTGTCAGAGCAAGTGCCTCGATAAGTGCCGATATTATAAGGAATACCACTCAATCCATGATAAGAAGATTGCAGCCTTCCATTGATACCAATGGTCATCACTTCGAACATCTTCTGTAAATGGATGTTCATGCCACCTTTTTTACCTTCGTTGACCTTCAAATACTTTACTCTTACACATCATTGGATTCGTCTCAATAGCCGTATCAGAAAATAAGTACCAAACTATAGTAATAAAAAAAAAGTTGTCCTTCATGTCTCTGACGCGACCTCACCTAGCACCAAGAACCGTCACATTATGCCCCCCCCCACCTTGTCCCATGCAGGTTATGTCCCGCAAACGTTTCAGCTTATTACCATACTTTCAGAGTTATTCTAGGTGGCAATAGTTAGTGACTCACCTTGTACTTTATTGTTACCTAATTGTGGAAGTAAGAAGTAAGCTTCAAGGAGCACAGATTGCTGCTCTGGTACACACTGTTCAAAATATTTAATTGGCTAATGCAGAGCCTTTCTATTTGTTGACCGCCATTTGATTTTGCTGTGATGGACAGGAATCTATCAGAACAAATAGCGAATAATCACTTTTTGGCCACTCTCGTTAACAACGATTTACTTGCACCTTAGACATGCAGCAGTCGATCGCGAAGTCTTGTAGATAAAGTTGTATCGGATCCGGACGATTAGTAAAGACCCAAGTCTAGTGCAGAATGTAACTAAACTGGTGGTAAGATTGCAGCAGAGTAACATCATATACAACACTAGGCCGACTTGGCATAGAGAAAAACTCAATGCTATTTCTGAGACAGATAACTAACCAACGATGCATCTTCTAATGTCAGATATTAAAAAAACTGATACAGATGTAATTTCATTAAGTTCTTTATTTGTACATTAGTTAATGTACTATAGTTTAGCGTTTTCTCCTATTTTTGTGAAATATCTGTCTTACTTGTTCAGGTAATGATTGATTTCCTTGTCTTGTGTCCACAAATAAGACGAAGGTAGTGCGATGTCTCACATTTCCGACTACGATGTTTCGTCATGTAAGTAATGTCACTAACACTTGTTTTTTATATTCTTACTCCTATTAGTGCAGCTAATCGTTGTTATAAATTCGTCTTGCATTTCACCCTTCATTTATTTTTTTGGTGAACGAGAGGGCGATGCTCTCGAGAAAGCTATAAAATAATGTTTATCGAGTTTATTGCACCGTCAAGATCCTGTATAGTCGGGATTGGGCAGCACTTAAAATTCCGAAGAAAAGTAGTTATTAACATGGCTAATTACTTCTTTGCTTCTAACACAAGTGATCTGAGGGTATTCTAATGTAAATAACCTATTTCACAAACATCTCCCACACCGATTCACTATGAGCAGCAGTCAACATTTTAAACACAACGTAACTTATATATTACGTAATGTCTGTCCCAAGCACTTGTGTACTTAATACCATGGGTTGCCTTGTAACTTTAGGTCGCAGTAAACCTGTCACTTCACCAATGAGGAATTGCATTCGACTTCTTGTTCTTACTGGCAACTGTTGAATAAGATTACCTTGAGATACGTTAAGATATTCAGTCTTCTATATTGTTGTTTGTGGTTCTAATCGTTAGGAAAGATGTACTGTACTCTCATCAATATGCATGTTGTACTGGTTAACGTTAGTTTAGGTATACACGCCGACGTCGCAAGCTGAAGATGAAGAGATAGAGAAAATACATGAGGATATGGAAAGGGCAATACAGTACGTAAAGGGAGATTAAAATCTAATAGTCATGGGGGACCGGAATGCAGTTGTAGAGGAGGGAGTAGAAGAAAGTGTTATAGGAGAACATGGGCTTGCGGCAAAGAAACAGAGAGGAGAAAGACTAATTGAGCTCTGTAATAAATTTCAGCTGGTAATAACGAACACGCTGTTCAAGAATCGTAACAAGAGGAGATATAATAGGAAAAGACTGGGTAATAAGGGATGATTTCAGTTAGATTACATCATAGACAGAGATTCCGAAATGAGATATTGGATTGTAAGGCGTACACAGGAGCGGATATAAACTGAGGTCGCAATGTAGCAGTGATGAAGAGTAGGTTGAAGTTTAAGAGATTAGTCAGGAAGAATCAATACGCAAAGAAGTATTAAGGAATGACGAGATACGCTTGAAGCTCTCTAATGCTCTAGATACCGCAATAAGGAATAGTTCAGTACGCAGCACAGTTGAAGAGGAATGGACATCGCTAAAAAGGGCAATGACAGAAGTTGGAAAGTAAAACATAGGTACAAAGAAGCTAAATGTGAAGAAACCGTGGGTAACAGAAGAATTACTTCAGTTGATCGATAAAAGAAGGAAGTACAAAATAGTTCAGGGAAATTCATGAATACAGAAATACAAGTCATTGAGGAACGAAGTAAGCAGGAAGTGCTGGGAAGCTAAAACGAAATGGCTGCATGAAAAATGTGAAGAAGTAGAAAAAGGAATGGTTGTCGGAAGGGCGAACTCAGCATATAGGAAAGTCAAAACCACCTTCGGTGACATTAAAGGCAAGAGTGACAACATTAAGAGTGCTACGGGAATTCTATTGTTAAATGCAGAGGAGAGAGAGGATAGGTGGAAGGAATACATTGAAGATTTGTCTGATGTGTGAGAATAAGAAACAGGTGTCGATTAAGAGGAGATAGAGGATCCAGTATTAGATTCAGAATTTAAGAGAGCTTTGGAGGACTTAAGGACAAATAATGCAGAAGGAATAGACAACATTCCGTCAGAATTTCTAAAATCATTGGGGGGAAGTGGCAACTGATCGACTAATCACGTTGGTGTGTAGAATGTATGAGTCTGGCGACATACCACCTGACATTCGGAAAAATATCATCCAAGCAACACGAACGGCTGCACGAGCTGACTGCGGGAATTATCGCACAATCAGTTTAACAGCTCATGCATCCTAGTTGCTGACAAGAATAATATACACAAGAATGGAAAAGAAAAATTAAGATGTCCTAGACGACGATGTTTGGCTTTACGAATGGTAAAGGAACGAGAGAGGTAATTATGACGTTGCGGCTGATAATGGAAACAAGACTAAAGAAAAAGCAAGACACATTCATACGATTTGTCGACCTGGAAAAAGCGATGGGACACAGCGTATCCGAAGTAGCGATGAACTGGCGTTTTTCATGTACCACCTGTTCACGGATGTACCGCGAATATCATGAATTCTGTAAAACATCAAATCTCCGACATCGCTGCGGCTGGAAAAAAATTCTGCAAGAACGGGACCAACGGCGACTGAAGAGAATCGCTCAATGAGACAGAAGTGCAACCCTTCCGCAAACTGCTGCAGATTTCAAAGCCGAGCCATCAACAAGTGTGAGCATATGAACCATTCAACGAAACATCGTCGATATGGGATTTCGGACCCGAAGGCCCGCTTGTGTACCTTCATGACTGCTCGACAGAAAGCTTTACGCCTCGCCTGCACCCATCAACACCGACATTAGTCTGTTGATGACTGGAAACATATTGCCTGTTCGAACGAGTCTCCGTTTAAATTGTATCTATCGGATGGCTGTGTACGGATACGGAGACAACCTCATGAATCTATGGACCCTGCATGTCAGCAGAGTACTGTAATGGTGTGGGGAATGTGCAGTTAGAGAGATATGAGACCCCTGATACGTCTAGATACGACTCCGGCAACTGACACGTACGTAAGCATCCTGTCTGATCACCTGCGTCCATTCATATCCATTATGCATTCCGACGGACTTGGGCAACTCCAGCAGGACAATGCGACACCCGACGTCTAGAGTATCTACACAGTGGCTCCAGGAACACTCTTCTGAGTTTAAACGCTTCCGTTCTCCTCCACACTTCCCAGACATGTACGTTATTGAGATTATCTAGGATGCCTTGCAAAGTGCTGTTCAGAAGAGATCTTCATCCCCTCGTACTCATGGATTTATGGACAGCCCTGCAGGATTCATGGTGTCAGTTCCCTCCAGCGCTACTTCAGGAATTAGTCGAGTCCATGGCACTCGTGCGTGGTGCGGCACTTCTGCGTGCTCGCTTGGGCTCTACATGATATCAGGCAGGTGTACTAGTTTCTTTGGCTCTTCAGTGTATAACACTCCACTGGCGCTGATGTTCCACCTATCTTTCGTTTTCGCTGGACAAGTAATGCATGCTCCTTGTATTTACATTTCCTGTGTTTGAGAAGGAACAACTGCCTTTTCACTTGTACCAGTGAAAGTACGGTACACGATTCTGAAAATCATTCCATTACAGTTTTTTGTGTAAGTGTTCATGGTGAGGATGGAAATGGCGATTAGCTATAATGTGATGTACACGGATTTTATGAATGTCACTCTCCTGTTGAAGCTTTCGTATTCTCACTTGCGGATTCATTGCAGCAGAAGTGATGGCTGTATCTATGAGACGATTGCGTTCTCTTGGGTTGAAACTTCCTGCTTCCTGAAGCGCCATAACAAGAAGAGGAAACATCCTTCTGGAAACTGGGTCCTTGTCAAAATATCGCGTTCTGTAGAGTTCCTCTTCCTGAGTAAAATTACTCTTACCTTTAAGCACAATAAAATAAAAGTAATGCTGAGATAGGCTTTAATCAGGGACTTCTTGTGCTGTCACAATACAGTTCGAAAATACTGCAGTACTGTACTACATGTAGAGATGTCAGTAGATAAGAAAATACTGTTGAAGGTTTTGTTCTGCTAACTTATATTTTGCATGGCTCAGTGTTATTTCTTCGTTCTCTTAGTTGGTATACATCGTATTCACAGAAACTTTCGACTAAATGCTGGTTGACTGAATATCTGGTGTGTGTTTTCCTTCTGTTTCCATTCATTTACTGTCAAATCCAGCAAGTAGACGGGTCACGTCAACCCGGGTAAAGGAGTGTCAGAGTCAGTTCTGAGTTACGTTTTTAATAATGTCACGTTTATATAAGTGGTACACTACGGTACTTTTTGAACAAATCTTGAGTAGGGGAACTGGATTACAGAATTAAAAAAGACCCCCTACTCTTCATATCTTCCTAGTGAACAAAGATACGGGAAAGGCAATCTTGTTGCTTAATTGGTTAATGTTCCGCTGGTAGCTAAGTAACATTTGTTTGATTTATTTTTATTTAGTTTCTGCAGAAAACCCTATTTTGCATAATGAAGATAAATGTGATACCCTGTATTAAGAATTTTTGTCTATATCAAGTATGAGTCAAATCTAGACAGATCTGAACTAACCTTCAGTTATAGCCTATATTCTGGTGTATTAACAGCAGTATAACCACTTCACTCTGATCCGTACTTGATGCAGAAGAATTTTAATAAAGTATGCCTGTTTTAAACTTCAGTAGGCCCTTTTTTTCAGCCCCGTTTATGCCCTGCAGTTTCGTTATCAGGACGTACAGAGGTCGCTGTCGTCCCGGACACGTGCAGGATGTGGTCACGGCGCAGCAGATGACACACGGCTCATCGGCATTCCGCGGTGGCATTTGTGGCTCAACTCGTGTGAAGCCTGCTGAGTGGCTTGCGTCTGCATCAACCCGTGCCCGGAAATGTCTGGTCGCTGAGAAATCCTTGTCCTCAGAATGTTAATTGAACTCAAACCCTGAAAAGCAATCAAAGACTCAAAATAACATCGCAGTAAAGGTGGTAAAAACTTACTCCCATTATTTGAGTAGTAATTTTCTTAATTTAAAGAACATGTGGATCTGATGGAAATGAAATATGTACATCTCACTTGAAACCATTTTTATTTATATACTACGAGAGCGTGCGGAAAAGTAAGGCCTCACAATTTTTTATACAAGACAGACTTTATTGACAATCTACAACTTTATTCTTCGAGTCTGCATATTTCCAGCGCTTTTCCGATAGAGTGTTCCGAATTGTAGCGTATAAGATAGTGGTGTATAAGGTAAATGTAGGGTTATATGGAAATTTGAAGGTGAAGGGGCTGGGACTATTGACGTCAGCAGCATCGAGACTTGACGCGGAATCAGCGATGACAAGTGAGCATGTGTGGCGGATTGGGATTCGAACCCACGCTTTTCTGCTTACGAGGCAGTTACGTTTACAAGTGTGCTACCCGCGCACAGTGCTTATCGCAACTGCGCTATCTCGGTAAGTCTCTCCATCGACCCACACTCCCACCTAGCGCCGCCTATTCTAAACATTCTCCAGGTCATCCATGCTGGCTACTGTGAGATTTCGACAAAAGGTCAGATGCAATTGTGCTTCCACACTGAAGAAGGTGGTTTCGTTGCCCATCGAGGTGAATCAGTTGAATAAATACGTGGTGTCTGTTCTTTCAGACATGTCTGGAAGGACGCCAGGCATTCATGTAAGTGAATTTAAGGGGCGGTTAAAAATTGCCGTTCGAAGGCCATACAGTTCATAATCGGTATGCCAATCATACACAATGGCCGTGAGCACTAAGGCAATCATCCCACCGAAAGCACCAGGTTGAAGACCCGTTTGGTAAAACGCCATGTCCTGCTGCCGACGGGAATAATCTACCCTCCAAGGTATTTTTCAAGGGACCCAAGGCGTGATAATTGCTCAGGGAGAGATCAAGACTACAGGGAGGATACTCCAGTGTCTCCCACTTGAGTTGGCGTAGCTTCTGTGTTACATATTCTATATGAAGAAGTGCGTCACCACAAACTTGGTGCACCATTCTACGGCGGCAATTTTCGACAGACGGGCTGCCCCATACATATTCTTCATTCTCCTATGGATGTCTGCCCATGTTCGTCCTTCGGGTATCGAGAAAATGATAACAGCACGTTGGGCCTGTCTAGACTCATTCAATAAGAGAATCACGTTAGTTCCCGTTTCCCCATTTGCAGCGTTCACGTCGGGAATACTCGAATACCGCACTAGTCCCTTGCCTATATATCGATGCTTAAAGACTTTCATTGGAGTTGCGCAGTGCTGCATAAACCCTGTAGCAATGCTCTCAAAGGGAAACTTTTTGATCGCCCCTTACATGTCGAATCTCGAATTCTTAGAGTTCGTCCACACATGGAGCACCATTCGCTAAAAAAACAGTCATCCTACAGTGCGATTATCAACAAACTAGTGTCTCGGTGGAAGAAATGTGTTTGTTCTCAGGATGCCTATATTGAGAAATAAATAAGTAGACAAGAAGAATAAGGACGTGGACTGTTAATAACATTTGTTTTATTTAAATAGCTACAAGTACTCGGAGGCGTTACTTTTCAAATTCCCCTTTTTAACAGGTTCTGTCTGTGGGCTGTATATGGTCACAATCGCAATAATATTCCACTACAGGCTGGGTGTCTTCAAAAACAATTTCAGTATCTCGTGTAGCCTGCACCAGCTACAACACAATCCTCCAGTTATGGATAACGGCATTTATAGAGGCAGAGGATGCCATTCTGGGATATAGTAATCTACACTACTCCGATCTGCATCTACAAGTTGTCAGTGGATGTTTCTAAAAAGGCGGAACTGACTAGACACAATCAAACCACGCCCTATACGATCTCTGGGGACTGTTCTGAATGTCGTGCTAGCCAAGTGAATTGATGAAAAAACTGAAGAATACTTTACGATATGTGAGAAGCGTATATACTGGCTTTGAAAGCAAACCAGATAAGTCACTCGCCCATGGAGAAATAACGCTAATCTAGTCTTCATAGCGGCTTCGATCCGGCGAAGAAGAAGAACTCACAATTTCTTCAGGTATCCAGTATCCAAATGAAGCCACTTCTTGACCACTAGATCCCATAGAGCTACAAAACTACAGGATGTTGATTGCTATGTTCCATCCTCTGTCCCAAGTAGTTCCAAACGTTTTGCGTGGAATTAAGATCCGTTGAGTTAGCGAGACAGTCTGGGTGCGTTAGGGTCCTGAGTGTTTATCTAGCCAAGAAAATTTGCTCGCAGCCGATTCAACTCCTCTCATGAAGATCTAAAAGAAACGGCAAAATTTTGTCACTGAAAAAATTCGCGGTTCACGTTAACGGTGACTTGAATGAGAGGGCCGAAGTCATGGTACCACAAACAACCCAAAAGGATCACAGGACTACCTCCAGGCTGAACTACACGCCTCACATATCCGGATAAACGCCTTATTGGACAGTCGGTGCACTCGACATCTACATCATTTGGAAAAAAAAAAAATTGGCTCATTCAACACTACACGCTTTCAGTCAGCCAGTCAGCCACTGTCCAATTAGTGTGTAGTTTAGCTATATGAAGATATGCAGCTTTATGTCCCCCTGTGAGCAATGATATTTTCGGAGGTACACAGCGCTATTTCACGCATTTCCCTTCGCATTTTTAGCTCAGAAACTACTTGAGATTGACCTACATCTATTGGCAGCAGCAATTCCTATCGAGTATGAAATATCACGATGTGCAAAACGTTATTTCATAACAAACGTGTTGATCCACACCTCTGAACGCTGCTAAATTAGCTGTTCTGCGTGGCCACCGCCTTAAACGCTGTACTATTGAGAGAACAACTCATGAAGTAGTAAAGGAGAAGAGGTAGCGAATCCTCCAAACGTACAATAGAAAGATTTGCCCAGAGGAATATATCAAATTAGTGACGAGCAATTCTTGGCAGCGAATTAAAACTTCACTCTTCTTACAATTATATCAGATGGCGAGATACAGAAAGTCCACATAAAACCAGGAACATTTTGTTATTTTCGTTGAAGCGACTAAACTGTTCGAGTATGTAAGTCATTTTTAAAAATTACCGTATGGTCAATAACAAAAACCGAAGTCATTCTCTTCGAATTGATACAATCAAATCCTACAGTATTAGAAGCTAGTCCGTAGCAGAAATGCACAAAACCTACGTTGGGGTGTGTAAAGGAAAAAAAAGGAAAATCGCCTTTGCTTAATGTATGTAATTCTGCAGAGTATTTAAAATATATATATTTCATTTTTCCGAAAAAAAGGTTTACGTAAAAGCTTGTATAATGCTTACGGTGAATAAAAACAGATTGTATTTAAAAAAAGATGGATACTATATCGAATAAAACTTGTCGAACCGGGTGAGGAAAGTAGGTATAGAAAATCGAAAAGGAATTTCAACTATTGCGGTGATTATTATCTGGAGGTGGTTATGCAACTTTCTAAAGGAGGTGCATCAATATTATGTTACAAAAAAAAGTTAAACTAATTTACTTTGATGATGTGCGATTTAAAACCACCCCCCACAAACCACGGGCCTTGCGAGGCGGCGTGACTTCCGTGCCTCTCTGTCACAGATAGTCACACTATGAAGTCAGCCATATCAGGGGGGTATCTGTGGGGAGCCCAGATAAACATATTGGTTTCTATAGAGGGGCAGCAACATTTCCACTAGTTGTGCGGACACCAGACTGGATGATTGACTGATCAAAGGTCACAATCACAGAGGGTGGGATTATTAATAGCTGGGAGCTCCAACGTTAGGAGCTATATGAGGCCACTTAGGGACATGTCTGCCAAGAATGGAAAGAAAATCAATGTGCACTCCGTGTTCATACTGGGAGGAAAGGGTCCTCAAGTATGCCTTGAAAAGCAGAGGTTGTAGTTGGTTGCTAGCGTCGGTACCAATAATGCGTGTCACTATGGATCAGAAGAGATTCTCTCTGGTTTCGAGCGGCTAACAGAAGCGGTAAAGCCTGCCAGTCTTGCTTACAAGATGAAAGAAGAGTTGAAATTTTGCTTCATAGTTGACAGGACCGTTTGTGGACCTCTGCTACAGAGTCGAGTGGAGGATCTGAATCAGAGGCTCAGACGGTTCCGCGACAGTGTAAACTGCAGACTAGTTGACAGGGGTGGTTGGGTTTTGGTTTTCGGTTAGAGGGTCTCGGGAAAACACAAGAGGGGCTTAAGTCACAGAGGGTGCAAGCCGAACACAGGAAGAACGACGATAGAGGAACGATCGGTATAACAGTTGTAAATTGTCGGAGCTGCGTTGGGAAAGTACCAGAGCTCCAAGCGCTGATAGAAAACACTGATTCTCAAATCGTTATAGGCGCTGAAAACTGGCTAAAACCAGATAGAAGCTCAGCCGAAATTTTTGCGAAGAACCTAACAGTGTTCCGAAAGGATAGGCTAAACACGGTTGGCGGTGGCGTGTATGTTATTAGAAGTAGTTTATCCTATCGCGAAATTGAAGTAGATACTTCCTGTGAGTTAGTATGGCCAGAGGTCATTGTTGGCAACCGAAACAAGATAATAATTGAATCCTTTTACAGACCTCTCAATTCAAATGATACACTTGCTGAAAGTTTCAAAGAAACTTGAGTTTGATTTTAAACACGTATTCCACTCATACAATTATAGGTGGTGGTGACTTTAATTTACCCTCGATATGATGTCGAAAATACATGTTTAATTCCGGAGGAACGCATAAAACATCATCCAAAATTGTCCTAAACGCATTCTCTGAAAATTATACCGAGCAATTAATTCATGAGCACATACGAATAGTAAATGGTTGTGATAAAACACTTGGATTCTTGGCAACAAATAATCCTGATTTAATAACGAGCACCAAAACAGGTACAGGGATTAGTGAACACAGGGTTACCGTAGGGAGAAAGAATATTGTAACCCCCAAATCCTCCAAAAATAAACGAAAAATATATGTGTTCAAAAAAAGCAGATAAAAATTCACTTGACGCTTTCCTGAGAGACATTCTCTACTCCTTCCAAATTAATAACGTAGACAAGATGTGGCTAGAATTCAAAGTAATAGTACCGGCAACATTTGAGAGATTTATACCAAATAAATTAACAGACGACGGAGATGATCCTCCTTGGTGCACAAAACGGGTCAGAACACTGTTGCAGAAACAGTGAAACAAACATGCCAAATTTCAACAGACGCAAAATCTCCAAGAGTGGCGCTTTTTTCAGAAGCTCAGAATTTAACACGGACTTAAATATTCCAGAATTCGAATCAAAAACAGCTGCCAACATCAGTAATGTAGAAGTAAATATCCTCGGAGTAGTGAAGCAACTTAAATCACTTAATAAGAGCATGTTTTCTGGTCCAGACTGTATACTAATTGGTTCCTTTTAGAGTATGCTTATGCATTAGCTCCATACTTAACAATCATCTACAACCATTCGCTCGACGGAATATCCGAACATAAAGAGTGGAAAGTTGCATAGGTCACACCAATATTCAAGAAAAGTAATAGGAGTAATCCAATTAGCTACACAGCCCATACCGTTAACGTCGATATGCAGTAGGATTTTGGAACATACATTGTTTTCGAACATTATGAATTACCTCGAAGGAAACGGTCTATTGACACACACAGACAACATGGGTTTAGAAAACATCTTTCGAAAGAGAACTATCTCTTTATTCGCATAAAGTGTTGAGGGATTTTGACGAGGAATTTCAGATCGATTCCGTATTTCTGGATTTACATAAGTCTCTTGACACTGTACCACACAGATGGCTTGTAGTGAATATCGTCTGTTATGTGACTGGAGCTGTGATTGCCTGTCAGAGCGGTCACAGTGCGTAGTAACTGACGCAAAGTCAACGAGTAAAACAGAAGTGATTTCTGGCGTTCTCCAAGGTAGTTTTATAGGCCATTTACTGTTCCTTACCTATATAAACGATTTGGGAGACAATCTGAGCAGCCGTCTTAAGTTGTTTGCAAATGACGCTGTAGTTTATCGACTAATGAAGTCATCAGAAGATCAAAACAAATTGCAAAACGATTTAGAAAAGATATCTGAACGGTGCAAAACTTGTCAGTTGACTCTAAATAATGAAATGTGTGAGGTCTTCCACATGAGTGCTAAAAAGAATTCGTTAAACTTTGGTTACACGATAAATCAGACTAATCTAAAGGCTGTAAATTCAACTAAATACCTAGAAATGACAATTACAAACAACTTAAATTGGAAGGAACACATAGAAAATGTTGTTGGGGGAAGGCTAACCAAAGACTGCGTTTTATTCGCAGCACACATAGAAAATGTAACAGATCTACTAAGGAGACTGCCTACACTACGCTTGCCCGTCCTCGTTTAGAATGCTACTGCGCGGTGTGGGATCCTTACGAGATGGGACTGACAGAGTGCATCTAAAAAGTTCAAAGAAGGATAGCACGTTTTGTATTATCACGGAATACGGGAGAGTGTCACTGAAAAGCTACATGATTTGGGCTGGACACCACAAGAAGAAAGGCGTTCTTCGTTGAGACAGAATCTTCTCATGAAATTTCAACCACCAACTTTCTCCTCCAAATGCGAAAATATTTTGTTGACATTACCTACATAGGGAGAAACGATCACCACGATAAAATAAGGAAATCAGAGCTTGTACGGGAAGATATAGGCGTTCCTTCTTTCCGGACGCTATAAGAGATTGGAATAATAGGGAATTGTGAATTTTGTTCGATAAACCTTCTGCCAGGCACTTAAATGTGATTTGGAGAGATCCATGTAGATGTAGATGTAGAACTAGCCAACATGGCCTTACTGTACTGTGAAAGGCTGAGAGTAAGGGTAAATTGCAGCCATTGTATTTCCCAAGGACATACGTCTCTATTGGGTGGCTTAATGATGCATATACTTGGTTAAAATATTCCGGAAGTATTTTCGGATCTCCAGCCTGGGCTGCTCCGGAGGATGGCTTCAGGAGAAACAAAACTGGCGTTCTACGGATCGGACAATGGGTTGTTTGATCACTTAATCGGGTAGGTAGGTCAGAGATATTAAAAAGGGAAACGGATAGCCGGAAATAAATGAAATTCTGTGATAGGAAAAACAGGATTTCTGCTCAGCTCAGATACAAAATCAAATAGGGTTGCACAGGAGAAGGTCTACTAACGAATAAGAAAATATTAATGCAGATAGACTACAACGAACGGCAAGCAGAACGTATTATAGGAGAAAACTGCAGGAAGTTAGCTACGCGTTATAATTGCAGTATAAGTAATATTTTGTGGTGCAGTCCACTTCAAATCATATAGATACATGATTGTATTTCCCATTTATATTCTAAATGGTTTTGTGGATAACATGATAGTATCGAACAAATCTACTGTTAAAGATTAACAAATTTATGTTGTTAATAGTACATTAAAGCCTAAACAAAAAATCATCTTTATTGGCGCGAGGACTTCCGGGATAAGAAGTCGCCATTATTCTACCAAAGGCATTTTCAAATAGGGTGGATGAGCGGACAAAGATTTAGGGCACTCTCTTGCTCTTGTAGTGGTAGACTGCCCCTAAAAGGCGGAAGGATCGACAATGTTCAACAGCGAGAAGATGCAGAAAGCTATAGAAACCACTGCATTACAGATACATAACGTATATCCAAAGGACACGTGACCAGTAAATGAAAAGTGTGATGAAAATCTCTCCATTGGCAAAATATTGCGATTACTTTTCTCTCCTTTGGATATCCGGGAAGGAACTTTCAAGGAGGAGGTGACGATGAGAAAGGCTGAATAACTAAAGAAAGGGTAAATTTCTACAAGGCGGGGCATGGAATGATAGAATGCTGAACGTAGTAGAAATGCTAGAAAATCGGATAAGGTACGGCTCAAACTAAATATAGTGATGATCAGTGAAATGAAATCTGAAGACGAAAAAGAAGTCTGGTCAGACAAGTATAGAATAATGTCAACAGCAACAGGAAGTGATATAACGGGAGTAGGATTCGTTATGAATAGGAAGGTAGGGCAGAGAGTGAGTTACTGTGAACAGCTCAGTGATAGGGTTGTTCTCATCAGTATCGACAGGAAACCTACATGCCGATGCAGCAAGTGGAAAACATAGAGAAAGTATAGGAATATATTGATTAGGTAATTCATTACGTACAGTGAGATAAAAATCTGATAGACATGGGTGACTGGACTGGGGCTGTAGGGGAAGGAGTAGAAAAACGGGTTACGGGAGTATATGGGCTTGGTACTAGAAATGAATAAGCAGAGAGATTGACTGTATTTTGCAATAAATTTCAGCTAGTAATAGCAAAACATTGTTTAAGAATTGCAACAGGAGGAGGTATACTTGGCAGAGGTCGGGAGATACAGCAAGATTTCAGTTAGACTATATCATGAACAGACAGAGATTCCGATATCAGATGGATTGTAAGGCGTGCCAAGGGGCATGTATTGACTCAAATCACAAGGTAATAGTGATGAAGAGTAGACTGAAGTTTAGAGAACTAGTCAGGAAGAATGAATGCGCAAAGACGTGGGATACGAAATTACTAAGGAATGAAGAGATACGCTTGAAGTTCTTTCAGGCTCAGCGTGACAATGAATAGCTCAATAGGCAATTAAATTGGAGAGGAATTGACATCTCTATAAAGGAAATAACTGTTTTTGGAAAGAAAAACATAGGTACAAGGAAAGTAACTGCGAAAAAACCATGGATAACAGAACAAGTATTCAGTTGATCGACAAAAGAAGGAAGTACATAAATGATCAGGGTAATTCAGAAATGCTGAAATATAAATCGCTTTGGAATGAAACAAATGGAAACTCCAGGGAAGCTAATGCGAAATAGCTGCTTGAAAACTGTGAAGATATCGAAAAAGAGGTGGCTATCGGAAAGACTTTCTCAGTATGTATAAAAGTCGAAACAGCCTTCGGTGAAGTTAAAAACAAGGGCGGTAAAGTTTAGAGTGCAACAGGAATTCCACAGTTAAATGCAGAGGAGAGAGCGGATAGGTGGAAAGAGTATTTTGAAGAACTTTGTGAGGGAGAAGACTTGTCTGATGACGGTAAAGGAGAAGAATCAGAAGTCAATAGGGCAGAGAACGAAAAGCTGTAATTTTTACGATGAGTTCCTAAGATCCGTTCTCAACAAACGTTGAAAATTATCTTTGTATCTTTATCTGTTACCGAGTTACTTCAATCGCATACGTAAAATCCGGTGTGAAGCAGAAAACGTAGTTCATTAAGTGACGTAGCACGTGATGTAAAGTATCTCCTTTATACCTAGGAACCCTAAATTGTAGTACTGAAGTGCTTGCAAAAAAATTTTACATGTAAAACCCGGTCTGAGGCGTAAACTTAATTCTGCGTTATTCCAGTATCACATAAGGAAATTATCTAAATATTACTGAACAACACATTTCTTCTCATACGAAGCTGTGTGCCCTGCTGCAGCGGAGATAAGAAGGGAAGCAGCGGAAGGACGCATAGTAGTGCTAATACGTTCCTGTTTATTTGGAAGACTGACCCAAAAGTGGGGTGCAGGTGCCTCATTCTGCTTTTCTCAACATATTCAAAAATTTAAGCATGCGAGCATATTCTCCCTTTTTTATGCTGAGAGAGAAGACCGTGATAGTGGAAAAGAGATGGAAGACAGTAGACAGTGGTTGTTTTATAGAAAGAGAAAAGAAAACAGTAGCTGTGTGAGAGAAAGAGGACACAGTTGCAGTGGAACATAAATGATAGTGACAAAACAGTTCTAGGAAGAGAGTGGGTGGCGGAGGGGGAGGCGGGGGAGGGTGAAATAAAGAGATGTAGAAAGTGGAAGTGATTGAGAATCAGTGCTAAAAGAAAGACAGGTGTATGGCAATAATAACGAGGACGGCAGAGATAGAGACAGTGAGAAGAGACATCAGCAGTACGAAGGCGGGAATGAAACATTAACGGTATGAGAAAGCAAGAGGGAGACAGTGATAATGAGAGGAGACTGTGGTAGTGGGACAGAACGAAAGGGACTGTGGCTAGGACGCAGGAAACAATGATAGAGATACGCAAGGAGAGAATGATAGTGAGTTGGGTTGAGTGAGTGAGTGAGAAAGGGCAACTCGGAGTGGATGGGTATGAGCGATTTACAGCGATGGACTAGTGGATTTGATTGAGCTACAGTTTGGGGAGGTCGTGAAAGTTCGAGTTGAGCTGCATGTTGAAAAAAGCGTGAATACATTCCTATTCCAAAATTTTTGCGCACATTTTCAAATGTGCTGAGGAAGATGGAATGAGGCAGTTAGTATTCCACTTTTCAGTTACAATCTTTCATATAAATAGGAACATATTCGCATTTATCTACTGTTGCTCCGATAGGAGCATTTTTCCGTTGGTACACGATATG
Organism: Schistocerca gregaria; assembly: GCF_023897955.1. Taxonomy (NCBI): domain Eukaryota; kingdom Metazoa; phylum Arthropoda; class Insecta; order Orthoptera; family Acrididae; genus Schistocerca; species Schistocerca gregaria. The sequence continues at coordinate 447,141,928 of NC_064920.1, read as the reverse complement.
TGCAAGAATCAAGAGGGAACAATAACACTGGTAGACCAAGAATGAAGCTCTCGGATAAAAAGGCTGCAAGACGTAGATGCAGTCGTTCGCTCCTACTCTTCAGTCTACGCATCGAAGAAACAATTACGGAAATAAAAGAAAAGTTTAAGAGTGGAATTTAAATCAAAGTGAAAGAGTATCAATGATACGATTAGCTGATAACATTGATATCCTCATTGATGCTAGAGAATTACCGGACCTGTTTAATGGAATGACCAGTGAAATGTGTACAAAATATGGTGTGAGAGTACATCGAAGAAAGACGAAACTAATGAGACGTAGGAAAAATGAAAACAGCGAGAAACTTAATATCACGATAGGTGATCACTAAGTAGAAGTTATTCTACTACCAAAGAAGCACATTGGGTGGAATGGTAAGGTAGGGAATGGAGAGCTGAATCGTCGAGGAAAGGATAGGGAAAGTACTGACACACTGAAGAAGAGGAAGGTACAGGACATCATTTAAGACAACGTGGACTGACCTCCATGGTACTAGAGGAAGATGTGGAGGGTAAAAATTATACAGGAAGACAAAGATTGGAATACGTTCAGCAAATAACTCAGGATGCAGGTTGTAATAGCTATTCTGAAATGGAAATACTGGTACAGTAGAGAAATTCGCTGCGTGCTGCATCAAACAAGTCAGAAGACTGATGCCCAAAAACAATACCTTACATTAACGCGTAGACAAGGGGGAGTCGTTGAGCTGTAATCAGAATGTGAGAGGTCCTGCAATCGAGTGTGACCGTTGCTTAAATTTTGAATAAAATCATCGGTAACGGCAGCTGATGACCTCGGCATAAGAAGTCGTATTAATTCTGCCAACGGTCTTGTCAAAATAAACTGCAATTACAAGGTGGAAGAATCAGCAGCGATCAACGACATGAGAATACAGAAGGCAATGGAAACCACCGAGTCAAAGACACATCCTGTGCATCCACAAGATACGTGCAAATAATTGAAAATGTTTCATGATGATCTCTCCATTGCAAAGCCTTTCGGATTAGTCCCCCATTCGGATCTTCGGGAGGCGACCATGAGAAGAAGATTGAATAAACAAAGAAAAGGTAATATTGTATATCTTGGAAAGTGGAATATCAGAAGTTTGAATGAGGAAGGAAAGCCTAGAAAATCTAAAAAACGGGAAACGCCTAGACTTATCTACGTATAGTGGGATCAATGAAGTGAAATGAAGAAGATAAGGATTTCTGGTCAGAGGGATATATGGTAATAATCGACAGAATCAGAAAAAGGTGTAATAGGAGTAGCCATGTATGGAAGTGAAACGTGGATGATAAATAGTTTGGACAGGAAGAGAAGCTTTCGAAATTTGGTGTTACAGAAGAATGCTGAAGATTAGATAGGTAGAGCACATAACTAATGAATGGGGAGAAGAGGAGTTTGTGGCACATCTTGACTAGAAGAAAGGATCGGTTGGTGGGACATGTTCAGGGACATCAAGGGATCACCAATTTAGTATTAGAGGGCAGCGTGGAGGGCAAAAATTGTACAGGGAGACCAAGAGATGAATACACTAAGTAGATTCAGAAGGATGTAGGTTGCAGTAGGTACTGGGAGATGAAGAAGCTTGCACAGTATAGAGTAGCATGGAGAGCTGGATCAAACCAGTCTCAGGACTGAAGATCACAACAAAACAACAGGACTAGGGTTCCTTATGAACAGGAAGATAGGTCAGAGGGTGAGATACTGTGAACAGTTTAGTGATAGGGGTGTTTTCATAACTCCGAGAACGATCGTTCAGTTGCAGGTGCCGACGGCGCAAGCTAAAGATGAGGAAAGAGAGAGAAAAAGTACATGAGGATATCGAATGGTAAATTCAGCTATAAGGGACGAAATCTTAAAATCACGGGGGATTGGGATGGTGTTGCAGGGAAAGGAATAGAGGAGAGAACGTGGGCTTGTTAATGGGAGTGAGAGGAGACAGACTAATTTAGCTCCTTCGATTAACAATAGCAAATCTGCCAGGAAGTTTCATATCAGCGCACACTCCGCTGCAGAGTGAAAATCTCATTCTGAAAACATCCCCCAGGCTTTGGCTAAGCCATGTCTCCGCAATATCCTTTCTTTCAGGAGTGCTAGTTCTGCAAGGTTCGCAGGAAAGCTTCTGTAAAGTTTGGAAGGTAGGAGACGAGATGCCAGGCGTGGATCGTGCTTCGGTAGCTCAGATGGTTGGTTGGTTTCGGGAAGGAGACCAGACAGCGAGGTCATCGGTCTCATAGGATTAGGGAAGGAAGGGGAAGGAAGTTGGCCGTGCCCTTTGAAAGGAACCATCCCGGCATTTGCCTGGAGCGATTGAGGGAAATCACGGAAAACCTAAATCAGGATGGCCGGACGCGGAATTGAACCGTCGTCCTCCCGAATGCGAGTCCAGTGTCTAACCACTGCGCCATCTCGCTCGGTAGCTCAGATGGTTGAGCACTTGCCCGCGAAAGGCAAAGGTCCCGAGTTCGAGTTTTAATATGCCAGGAAGTTTCAATAGCACATACACTGATCGAAAATCACAAAAGGAACTGATATACTTGGGAAAGACTGAACATATGGGAAGATTCGAGGTGATTGTATCATGGTCAGCAGAGATTCCGAAATCAGGTATAGATTCAGATCACAGTTTAGTAATGATTGAGAGTAGACTGAACTCTAAGAGAATGGTACAGGAAAATTAGAGTGGAAGAAAGTGGGATATAAAGTGCTGAGGAATTATGCGACACGTTTGAAGTTCGTTAAGGATCTGGCTACTGCGGTAAGGAATTTCACAGTAGGCAATCAGCTGAAGAGGAGAGTCGATTTCAACGGATGAAATACATTAGTTGATCGGCGGAACAAATACTAATTTTTTTTGTGTGTGTGTGTGTGTGGCCATCCTTTGACTGGAGGTCTTGGGGAACACGGCCGTTCACTATTGTAAGAAAATGAAACGCCTACAGCCGCCCTTTGATCTTCGTTTTTATGCAGCTACCAGTTTCAGCGCTTCAATGCGCCATCTTCAGGCCGTCGCTGTTGCTGGAGTGGTTATTACGATCCATCTATATCATCCATAACAACGTAAATATAAGACAATTACGAATCAGTTGTCACTGTCGTCTGCGCTGTACAGAAACAAATCTGGTACTTCACGGCAGATTGGATGTGGCCGGCGACCAACCGTCTTTACTTGGAATTTGGATCTTTTAACAGGACAAAAGAATGGGATTTGTGCAGTTTCCTCAACGCTCAAAGTCTAAAATTAGTGACTACACTAAAGAGCCAAAGAAACTGGTAAACCTGCCTAATATCGTGTAGGGTTTAAGCGAGAACCCAGGAGTGTCGCAACACGATGTGGCAAGGACTCGACTAATGTATGAAGTAGTGCTGAGGGAACAGACACCATGAATCCTACAGAGCTGTCCATAGATCCGTAAGACTACGAGAGGTTGGAGATCTCTTCTGAACAGCACATTGCATGGCATCACAGTTATGCTCAATAATGTTCATTTCTGGGGGATCTGGTGGCCAGCGGAAGTGTTTAAACTCAGAACAGTGTTACTGGACCCACTACGTATCACTTCGCGACGTGTGAGGTGTCGCATTGTCCTGCTGCAATTGCCCAAGTCCATAGGAATGCATAATGGACACGAACGGATGCAGGTGATCCTGGATGCTTAAGGATGCTTAAGTATGTGTCACCTGTCCGAGTCGTATCTAGACGTATCAGGGGTCCCATATCGCTCCAAATGCACACGTCCCACACCATTACAGAACCTCCACCAGCTTGAACAGTCCCTTGCTGACATGCATTGTCCATGGATTCATGAGGTTGTCCCCACACCCGTACACTTCCATTCGTTTGATACAATTTGAAACGAGACTCGTCCGACTGGGGAACATGTTTCCAGTCATCAACAGTCCATTGTCGGTGTTGACGGGCCCAGGCGAGCCGTACAGCTTTGTGTCTTGCTTTCGGCTTCGGAATCCCATACCGGTGATGTTTCGTTGAATGGATCGCAAGCTGACTGTAACTGATAGCCCAGCATTGAAATTTGCAGCAAATTGCGGGAGGCTTGCACTTCTGTCAAGTTGAAAGATTCTCTTCAGTCGTCGTTGATCCCGTTCATCCAGGATCTTTTTCCGGCTGCAGCGATGTCAGAGTTTTCATATTTCACCAGATTCCTGATAATCAGGGTACACTTGTGAAATGGTTGTACGGGAAAATCCGCACTTCATCACTACCTCGGAGACGCTGTGTTCCATCACTCATGCGCCGACTGAAATACCAAGTTCAAACTCACTTAAATCTCGATAACCTGCCTTTGTATCAGCAGTAACCGATCTAACAACTGCGCCAGACACTTGTCTTAGACAGACGTTGCCGACTGCAGCGTCTTATTCAGCCTGCTTACGTATCTCTGTATTTGAACACTTATGCCTATGTCAGTTTCTTTGGTGCTTCAGTGTGCAATGTCCTGCTATAGTATACTTTTCCAAGCATTCAACATCTCCAATTCCTGTTTCGTTCACGCTGTCTTAGCACATTTACTCATCCGATTACTCTCTTTGTAGTCTGCCATTTTCGTGACCTCTCACTTTCTGATTCGCCATAATTCACTTTACATATTTTAATGTTGGCCTGACACAATAATTGTTACGTCTGCCGCTCTATCATTATCAAATTAGACATTCATAAATTCCTTAGCATTTGTAAGTTTCGGCAAATATTTTAGTCTATTCCCCTTCTACTTTGTCACTGCAATGCAATTCACAATCTTTGTATCGCACTAATCTTAAATAATATTTATGTATCCAAATGTTAATCTTGTTCGCTTTTGTCGTTTCTTTATTCTTGACGGTGGGATGTTTTACAGTAATGAAACCTAAATAATGTCTACTGGCGAATGTCAATTCGTCTGTACTGACCTCTTTCAACTTTTACATTACCGTTTTTGTAAGCAGAACATCACAGTACCTAAGAAATTTAATGCTGAAGGTGAATAATTACATGTTGGTAAGAATATAATGGTAAATAACCGAGTTTAATTTGAAAACGTTGTAGTGAAAATTACCTATTTCTTTATAGTTTGAAGCAAACAAAACAGTATCGGCCCTGACAGATTTGAGGAGGCCGTGTAAAGCATTTCTCTGACACTTTTGGTATTTATGCGGTGGTTGTCTCTGAGAGCGAATTAAGAATTCCAGCTGGTTAGTTTTTCTGGAGCTGATAGCGTAAGCTAAGAATGGAAAACTGAAAAAGCATTACTAAAAGACAAACTCTTGTGATCAATAAGTAAGTATAACTGAATATAACTTTCAAGCTTCTCACTGAACTACATATTCTTCTCGAGATAACACCTTCACGTCATATGTACGAGGGGACTTCAAAAAGTAAGCTACGCGTTGGTAGAATACGTAACTTATTGATGCTGCTCTGCACTTCAAAACGACACACATAAGTTACACTGCATTCCAGAATAGTAGTAAGTCTTCGTAAACAAGATTGGGAGTTCTACCAATCTATCAGTTCCTTAACTGCAGAAATGCTCTCCTTGGTCCCGGAGCCATTCGAGAACTGCTATGAGAACGTCCTCAAGGTTGGAAAATTTCTTTCTCCCCAGCTTCGTTGTCGAAATATGGTAGACCTACCTCTACGCAATCTTAGTTTCACACAGACGGGCTGCATTGCACTACGTTTCTTACCCCTTGTGTTGTATGTCACTATGTATGTTAAATTTACCCATAAACAGAACTGTGTACTGAAAAAGTGTAGCACCCGGTAGACGCTGCAGAATATCAATATGAATTTTTACACGTACACACCTCGGGCTAATATGTATATGATTAGATTCGCAATTGTCTGTGACAATTAGAACGGCCACCGGAGAGCATTAGTGTTGTCCGTGTTTAGTGCTGTTACCAGGCCCGGTAGGGCATATAAAGGGGCATGAACATCGTACGATGCTGTGTAATCATTTTGAAGGGCATGGAGATGTAGCATACTCCTGTGGGCCAGCCTAGTCACCAACTGAAAGAGATTGAAAGGATCCTCCTTGTGGAACCCTGTTTACCCAGCTGGTCGAATTCTGCACTATCCAGTTTAGCTTCGTGGGGCATTTGGACGTGACTGTGGCCCAATGCTGGTCTGCATGTGAACGTGAAGGAAGGCTTTCTTGTAACAGCAAGAGCAAACGAGGCCAGATAATGATCTAATCTCATCACCCATGCCTATCAGGCAACTGCGTGTGGTATGTCAGAAGTAATATAATCCATCCCCTGTCAGGATAAACCCCCAATTCCGCCACTCGTGTTTGTAGATTAATTATAACAGGAAAATGAAGCTCACCCATTCACTGTGTCAGTTATGACCCTAAAATCTAGTTCACATTGGCCGCATTGATAAAGGCCAATAGGAAGGCTTGGAAACGGCGGGGTATTAATTTTCCTCTTCCACACTTCTCCCTCTATTCCAGCTGAGCGTCGTCATTTAAGGTGTGCGTACCACAGTGAAGGACGTATCGTGGAGACCAGCTGCAGTTGAAATGTGATTGGGTTTGCTGTCATCAAAATGTGAGATGTTTTTGTCAATAATAAAGGGATGTTTGTGATATACTAATATTATGTTCAATCAATCAATGGGAAACTCTGCACAGAATGATATTATAGAAAGGCTTCATTGCTACATATCATAACGGGAGATGTGGAGCTGCAGACAGGCACAACAAAAAGACTGCTAAACATCTAAGTTTTTGACCAAAAGGCCTTGTTCTGAAGTAGACAACACACATAACATGTCCTGTATATGGTGAGTAGCAATCTACCCGTTCCATAATATTGTAATTTCAGGTTTATTAACAGTATGTAGCCATAATACCTCTCCTTTGCTATCAAGTGTTCAGGTGCTTCCAGTACTTATCCTTTTTTGTGCATAGATACTAGAAACTTCAGTAACAAATAGGAAACTTAAAATATTTTTTGTTATGTTTTTGTTTGTTCCCACCCCGTGAACCATGGACCTTGCCGTTGGTGGGGAGGCTTGCGTGCCTCAACGATACAGATAGCCGTACCGTAGGTGCAACCACAACGGAGGGGTATCTGTTGAGAGGCCAGACAAACGTGTGGTTCTTGACAAGGAGCAGCAGCCTTTTCAGCGGTTGCAGTGGCAACAGTCTGGATGATTGACTGATCTGGCCTTGTAACACTAACCAAAACGGCTTTGCTGTGCTGGTACTGTGAACGGTTGAAAGCAAGGGGAAACTACAGCCGTAATTTTTCCCGAGGGCATGCAGATTTACTGTATGGTTAATGATGGTGACGTCCTCTTGGGTAAAATATTCCGGACGTAAAATAGTCCCCCATTCGGATCTCCGGGCGGGGATTACTAAGGAGGACGTCGTTATCAAGAGAAAGAAAACTGGCGTTCTACGGATCGGAGCGTGGAATGTCAGATCCCTTAATCGGGCAGGTAGGTTAGAAAATTTAAAAAGGGAAATTGATAGGTTAAAGTTACATATAGTTGGAATTAGTGAAGTTCGGTGGCAGGAGGAACAAGACTTTTGATCAGGTGAATACAGGGTTATAAATAGAAAATCAAATAGGGGTAATGCAGGAGTAGGTTTTATAATGAATAAAAAAATAGGAAATCGGGTAAACTACTACAAACAGCATAGTGAACGCATTATTGTGGCCAAGATAGACGCGAAGCCCACGCCTACTACAGTAGCACAAGTTTATATGCCAACTCGCTCTGCAGATGACGAAGAAATTGAAGAAATGTATGATGAAATAAAAGAAATTATTCAGATAGTGAAGGGAGACGAAAATTTAATAGTAATGGGTGACTGGAATTCGGTAGTAGGAAAAGGAAGAGAAGGAAATATAGTGGGTGAATGGGGTTTGGAGGTAAGAAATGAAAGAGGAGGCCACCTGGTAGAATTTTGCACAGAGCACAACTTAATCATAGCTAACACTTGGTTGGAGAATCATAAAAGAAGGTTGTATACATGGAAGAAGCCTGGAGATACTGACAGGTTTTAGATAGATTATATAATGGTTAGACTGAGATTTAGGAACCAGGTTCTAAATTGTAAGACATTACCAAGGGCACATGTGGTCTCTGACCACAATATATTGATTATGAACTGTAGATTAAAACTAAAGAAACTGCAAAAAGATGGGAATTTAAGGAGACGGGACCTGGATAAACTGACTAAACCAGAGGTTGTACAGAGTTTCAGGGAGAACGTAAGGGAAGCAATGGCAGGAATGGGGGAAAGAACTACAGTAGAAGAAGAATGGGTAGCTTTGAGGGATGAAGTGGTGAAGGCAGCAGAGGATCAAGTAGGTAAAAAGACGAGGGCTAGTAGAAATCCTTGGGTGACAGAAGAAATATTGAATTTAATTGATGAAAGGAGAAAATATAAAAATGCAGTAAATGAAGCAGGCAAAAAGGAATACAAACGTCTCAAAAATGAGATCGACAGGAAATGCAAAATGGCAAAAGCAGGGATGGCTAGAGAATAAATGTAAGGATGTAGAGGCTTATTTCACTAGGGGTAAGATAGATACTGCCTACAGGAAAATGAAAGAGACCTTTGGAGAAAAGAGAACCACTTGTATGAATATCAAGAGCTCAGATGGAAACCCAGTTGTAAGCAAAGAAGGGAAAGCAGAAAAATGAAAGGAGTATATAGAGGGCCTATACAAGGGCGATGTACTTGAGGACAATATTATGGAAATGGAAGAGGATGTAGATGTAGATGAAATGGGAGATACGATACTGCGTGAAGAGTTTGACAGAGCACTGAAAGACCTAAGTCGAAACATGGCCCCAGAAGTAGACAACATTCCATTAGAACTACTGACGGCCTTGGGAGAGCCAGTCCTGACCAAACTCTATCATCTGGTGAGCAAGATGTATGAGACAGGCGAAATACCCTCAGACTTCAAGAAGAATGTGATAATTCCAATCCCAAACAAAGCAGGTGATGACAGATATGAAAATTACCGAACTATCAATTTAATAAGTCACGGCTTCAAAATACTAACGCGAATTCTTTACAGACGAATGGAAAAATTAGTAGAAGCCGACCTTGGGGAAGATCTGTTTGGATTCCGTAGAAATATTGGAACACGTGAGGCAATACTTACCCTACGACTTATGTTAGAAGCTAGATTAAGGAATGGCATTTGTAGACTTAGAGAAAGCTTTTGAAAATGTCCACTGGGATACTCTCTTTCAAATTCTGAAGGTGGCAGGGGTAAAATATAAGGAGCGAATGGCTATTTACAATTTGTATGGAGACCAAATGGCAGTTATAAGAGTTGAGGGGCATGAAAGGGAAGCAGTGGTTGGGAAGACAGTGAGACAGTGTTGTTGGCTCTCCCCGATGTTATTCAATCTGTATATTGAGCAAGCAGTGGAGGAAACAAAAGAAAAATTCGGAGTACGTATTAAAATCCATGGAGAAGAAATAAAAACTTTGAGGTTCGCCGATGACATTGTAATTCTGTCAGAGACAGCAAAGGACTTGGAAGAGCAGATGAATGGAATGGACAGTGTCTTGAAAGGAGGATATAAGACGAACATCAACAAAAGCAATACGAAGATAATGGAATGTAGTCGAATTAAGTCGGGTGATGCTGAGGGAATTAGATTAGGAAATGAGAGACTTAAAGTAGTAAAGGAGTTTTGCTATTTGGGGAGCAAAATAACTGATGATGGTCGAAGTAGATAGGATATGAAATGTAGACTGGCAATGGCAAGGAAGGCGTTTCTGAAGAATAGGAATTTGTTAACATCGAATATAGATTTAGGTGTCAGGAAGTCGTTTGTGAAAGTATTTGTATGGAGTGTAGCCATGTATGGAAGTGAGACATGGACGATAAATAGTTTAGACAAGAAGAGAATAGAAGCTTTCGAAATGTGGTGCTACAGAAGAATGCTGAAGATTAGATGGGTAGATCATATAACTAATGAGGAGGTATTGAAGAAGATTGGGGAGAAGAGAAGTTTGTGTCACAATTTGACTAGAAAAAGGGATCGGTTGGTAGGACATGTTCTGAGGCATCAAGGGATCACCAATTTAGTATTGGAGGGCAGCGTGGAGGGTAAAAATCGTAGAGGGAGACCAAGAGATGAATACACCAAACAGATTCAGAATGATGTAGGTTGCAGTAGGTACTGGGAGATGAAGAGGCTTGCACAGGATAGAATAGCATGGAGAGCTGCATCAAACCAGTCTCAGGACTGAAGACCACAACAACAACATTTTTTGTTCTAATACTAGAAAACTTTTTGTATAGATATTTATAACGACTGGAAGTCAATACAAATGCACACACACACACACACACACACACACACACACACACACACAAGAGATATTTTTATAGCCGCTAATACAATTAAAAAATGAAAAACTAAAAAGGAATCTATTAATTTTTTCCTACGGCTTTTGTTTTGGGCAATATGGTTTCGTAGAGTCTCCATCGAATGCTGTTACTCGTATGCGAAAATTCCCGTCTTCGTCACAAGCTGTGACTCTACATTATCAGTGTGTGCAGCTCTAGTGATGTGCATGTCATCCTCATGCACTGTTACAGCTAGTTTGTAAACTGGTGTGTACATACATCGAAGCGAATCTAGGAAACAGGAGGTAATTCTTGGCGTAATCTGCCTGGAGGATGAAACTTATTTTTAGCACTGTCAGGAAAGACAATAATCTGATCATTTGTGAAGCCAAAATCACCCGTGATGAACAAGAAAATGAATATTATATGGGAGGCTGTGGGGTCACCTTCGCATTGTGCCACAGGAGCTAAGAGTCACTCTGAATCGGCATATATTACAAGGAGTTAGCGATCTAGGTGGTGGGCATTCTTAAGCATTAAGAAATTGTTTACCTAACTAGATATTTCCACACGTATCATGTACTGCCTAGAGCAGTCGCTAGATCCTTTCCTATTCCTTCGCTTGAAGTAAGCGATTTGAAATAACTAGAACACGCTTTTTTAAAAAAAAATCCAAACTTAATGCTGTTCTCCCCCCCCCCCCCCCCGCCCTTAGAATAACAACAAATCTACATGTTCGGGGCAATATTCGGGTACTTTGGAAAAGTAGAGTGGTCTGACGACTTTATACTTGACAGGTTTTTTATTCTGCACGTTGTGCTTCTCCTCTGACATGTTTTCTTTTTCCTTCTTGCTGTAAACAAAAATGGTTCAAGTGGTTACGAGCACTATGGGACTTAACATCTGAGGCCATCAGTCCCCTGGACTTAGAACTACTTAAACCTAAATAAACCTAAGGACATCACACACATCCATGCTCGAAGCAGGATTCGAACCTGCGACCGTAGCAGTCGCGCAATTCCGGACTGAAGCGCCTAGAACCGCTTCGCCACCGTGGCCGGCCTTGCTGTAAAAGGGAAATGCTATATCCAGATGTGCCACTCATATTTAGGTATGTTAAAGAATGGTGTTGTGCCACTGAAGTTATAATGTTCACAATTATTACATGTTTGGTATGTGCGCCGTGCGTCCGCGTTTAATTTCGCGTTATTCCCGCCGATTTGGAATCCCTCTGGCCGCAAGAGCACATGGAGCGCGACTGTCGCTGGTAGAGGGCATGCGGGAGGAGAAGCTACTTAAGGGTTGCGGCGACCTAGAGAGGCGAGAGTATGACACGGGCGACGAAGAACTCAAGTGAGGCGGCGTGTCGGTGTGGCCTAGAGTCTGCCGTGGTTCGTTGGGTAGAGTGGTGCGTTTGCGGAATGTGGGTTTGGCGGGGCCGAGTGTTGGTCGCAGGCGTGAACATGGCTCGCTAAAAGCTACTTCGGCATGACACACAGAATTTGGCGTGTCCTCTGTTATTGAAGTTGCAAGCAGTTTGTGTCCACTGTGCTGCCGGACTGGAGTCCGGTTTGACCTTTGCGAGTACTGGACGTGGTGGCGTCTGCTGGATCATACCTGTGAGTTTCCGACTACGAGTAATCTTCATTACATCCTTCTCTCGGCGCTCTCTAAGCAAGCTTTTGTCAATGGGCGCTGGATTTTAAGAGAAATCACGGTGATCATGCGATTACTGTGCACATCACTTGGTGTCGTGTGGTGGCTATTTTGACTCCGTATCCTGGTTGCCCGTTGATACGTATTAAAGGCGTTCTTTATGAAGGTTTTGCCTGGTACTACTAGAGTTCAATTCTGTCAATGTGTGTGGGCTTGCCGGCAGCGGTGGCCGAGCAGTTCTAGGTGCTTAAGTCCGCAATCGCGGGACTTCTACGGTCGCAGGTTCGAATCCTGCCTGGTGCATGGATGTGTGTGATGTCCTTAGGTTAGTTAGGTTTAAGTAGTTCTAACTTCTAGGGGACTGATGACCTCAGATGTTAAGTCCCATAGTGCTCAGAGCCATTTGAACCATTTTTCGTGTGGGCTTGTGGCTGTCACTATCCCAAAATGATTCTAGAATCTAAGGGTACAGAATGCAGATGTAGTGCTTCTGACTTACGTACTTTATAGTCAGTGAAAACTGTTGAATCTAGCTACCTTATTTCTGAGGTCTGTCTATAGTTGCCTGTTGGCTGGTATCACGAGATTCAGCTGTTTATTAAATCGTGTGCATCTACAGAGAAAACTAAAGAATAACTACATTGGTAGTATGTTAATTGTTTTTACCAATTAATTAACGAGTTGTCTCTGTGTTACAGGATAGGTGACTGTATCTCTTGTTAATTGTGATCTTGTTAAAAATGCCTGAGTATCATGACTGAAAATTCTAATGAAGGTTTCTAGTACTGTGGTACCGGCAACCGCCGTCCTTGTAAGAAGAGAAGTAGGAATTATTGCTACTACCGTCGCCTCTGCCACCGCCTCTATCATCATAAATTTGAACCACATTTGTCAGTCATTTTGGCTATTTCGAAGGAAATGGCGTTTTGATAATTACTGGCAACAGCCGGTGGTTGATGTTTGTGACATAATCATTTGATCATATGTTTTTCTGTATGTAATGTTAATGTATTTTTTTACTTCATTTAGTAATCTTTACAAAAAGGAAGTGATTTTATGCTGTTGCCCTGTTGACGTGTTTCCCATCAGCTTCTTATTGAAATTTAGCCTTTCCAGTCAATATTATTCTTGGATTTTTGCCTTTTAAAAAATAAATTCATTAGTGCAGAATCAGATTTTCTCTCTGCAGCTGCGTGTGTGCTGATATGATACATCAAGGCAGATTAAAACTGTTCTTCGGCAGCTCAGATGGTAGAGCAGTTGCCCGCGAAAGTCAAATGTTGTGAGTACGAGTCTCGGTCCGGCACACAGTTTTAATCTACCAGAAAATTTCATGTCAGCGCAAACTCCGCTGCAGAGAGAAATTCTCATTCTGGAAACATTCCCCAGGATATGGCTAAGCCATGTCTCTGCAATATCCTTTCTTCCAGGAGTGCTAGTTCTGCAAGATTCGCAGAAGAGCTTCTGTGAAGTGCGAAATGTAGGAAACGAGGTACTGTCAGAATTCAAGCTTTGAGGACGAATCATGAGTCGTGCTTGGGTAGCTGAGATGGTAGAGCACTTGCCCACGAAAGGCAAAGGTCCCGAGTTCGAGTGTCGGTCCGGCACACTGTTTTATCCAGCCAGAAAGTTTCAATAATTTCATTAGTGTTTTTAGAAACGCTAATAAATTCATTATGGCTCAGTACCTTTCCACTCAACACCAGCTACCTAACGTATTTCTGTATGTAGTTGTACAACGTGCATGTTCCTCGTAATTTCTCCCGCAAGCCAGAAGTAACCATATATAGCAAAACTCTTAACCCTCATCTAGATTTTTTACATTAATACAGATTGTTTTTTAGCAATATCACCTCTAAGAGGAAATTAGCTGCACCCGACATTTACTAGGTCACAAATATGAGAGTGTACATCGACGTGGAGTACACGAATGTGTGCCTTACGAGACCATCTTTCCCACGTTTATGAAAACTGTCCCAGTGTGACACTCGAGGTAAATGTTGTGAACTAATCTGGAGTTTAGGTGCCCTCCAATATCACTACAGGTGTGACTGACGTCTCTCCGAAATGCTGAAATATGTAAGGCCTAACTAGCAATCAGCCCCATCCTTCTTCGTCTTGTCTACACCCAACTGAGAGCTTGATTATCGGTTTCTAAAGAAAACAGTTGAATTCCAAATATAACTTAATTTTTCAAAAGTGAACAAGACTGCTAAGGTCTCCAGCTCGTATACTGAGTACTTGGTTCCCAATGGGGAAAGGCTACTCAAAGCATAAGCGATAGGCTCTCTTCCTGCAAAAGGACGGCTGCAAACCCTGACATAGAGGCGTCTGTCTGAACAGTAAAGTTTTTACTGAAATCGGAAATAACCATCACAGGGGCAGTGGCCAAAGCCTTCATGCCCTCAGTAGACACTTGTTGTGATGGACTTCACACAACTTTTCCCTTTCTTCCAAAGATCATTTAGTGGTGCTGCTAACTGGACAAAATTAGGAACAAATTTTTGAAACAAATTTACCATTCCAATATAAGGAGCCACTGCTTTAACATTCTTAGCAGTGGGACACGAATGAATCCTCTCTGTGGGTCTCTGAAACCCCTTGCTTGGAACAGTATGATCCAAAAATGAAATTTCGGACCGAGGAATTTTTACATTCGAACACTAACACTTGCCTAACGTGGCCAAAGTGCTCTTGGAATTTTCACTAAAAATTATTAGATCATCAAGATAATGATACATACATTCAAATTTAAAATCAGAGAAGACTCTATCTAGGGTACCGGATGGCACTGCTGCCCCATAGACGTCTGAAAGACCTATATTATACTTCTAAAGTGCCCAGTCAGTAGAAAAGGCTGTGATTGGTTTAGACTCCTCAGCAAGAGGGATTTGGTAGTAGGCTTGATTTAGATCGAGTGTCGTAAAAACCTTTGCGGTTTGGAACCACGAGGAGCACGAATGCAAGTAAGGAAGATGTATAGAGGGCTACAGATCGGAGAACTACCTTTTTGTTAAGGGCCTGGTTGTCAACAATAGGACACACCCACCTGCGGCTTGGGTACCACAAATATCGGAGAGGAGTACGGTGATTTGGGTGGCCTAATAAGTCCATCCCGTAGCATTTCATCGATAATGAGCTGTAACGCTTTCATTAGAGATAGTGAAAACTTGTCTTGTGGGCGCCTTACAGAGACGTTATCTGTTAACTGAATTTCATACTCGGCTTCCTTAACCTCGCAGGAGCTATCAATAAGTACATCACAAAATTCTTGGCTCACAATGGCTCTGAGCACTATGGAACATAACTTCTGAGGTCATCAGTCCCCTAGAACTTAGAACTACTTAAACCTAACTAACCTAAGGACATCACACACAGCCATGCCCGAGGCAGGATTCGAACCTGCGACTGTAGCGGTTCGTAGTTCCAGGCTGTAGCGCGTAGAACCGGTCGGCCGCACCGGCCAGCACTAAATTCTTGTCACAGCTTGTCTGCCCCCTCTCTTCAGATGGCAAACGTGCGGGATCATGGATGGTGTAACCAGAGTCTACGTTCTTCCAGTGTAGACCACTGGAAAAATGTAGATGCTCACTATATGCTTACAAAACGTAAAAACCTTATGGAGTGAAGGGGGAGGGGGGTGCACATGAAAAATACACCCAGTGCAGCCAACACAGATGGATTACAGGCCACCTTGACTGGGAATTTCCGCAAAAATCACCAATGCAAATCTTGATCTTAATTGACCCCAAAACTTGCATTTATTGGGACTGGTTAGGTAACAGGACTCACTCAATTCCACTCAACAACTTGGATTACTTGCAATGCTGTCGATAAGTTAACTTCCACTCCTCTCGCCATGTGCAGTTCTTCGCAGTATCTCCACTGCTGTGAGAACACCAACTCAGATATAACTGCCAGCGAGGTGCTGGTCGTGTATTATGTCTACTAGCGGTCAGCGCACACCTGCTGAATGATATAAAATCAGGCAGCCAGGAGTATGCCTTCAGCATCACTTATCTGGAGAGAGCCGTACAGCATGAGTGGTGAATCTTCGTTTAGTGTTACTTTAGTATGAAAGACTACAAGAGAGATACGTCAGGTGGTTTACCGAACATGAGCTGAGTTACGAAGAAAGTATAATTTGCTTAAGTCGAATGCAACTCAGATCGCTCTGTAATTCTGATAGAGTTTGCATACCGAGCAGCATCGATGGGTCTTTGGAAACCAGCGGCACATGATCACTGTCGATTCCAAAGACATGTAGGAGACACGACTAAAATTGTAACTCCTTCTGTTGATAGACAACCCCAATGGTTTTCCTTAAAAATCTAACTTTTTTGTAGTCTAACTTAAAAGTAATTAGGTATTATCAGAAGCTCAGATAAAACCACATTTTCTTGTTCATACATGTAGAGTAGAGCGTCGGTTATCCGAATGTAATTGGGGGACATGGGTGTTCGGAAAACTGGTTTGTTCGGATAATCGAACTGTACATGTTTATTTGCCAAAAAGAAGTACTGTACAGTAAATTTATTCATAAAAACAGGCATCTCTTTTAGTATTACAAAGTAACATACAAAGGCAACTTCAGTAGGAATATATAGTATGTGACACAGTTTATTAAACAAAAATATATACATACTACATACGCAATTAGCATGAACAATACACACAGTATACAAAATTAACGTTTAAAAAAAATCCTCTACTTTGGTCTGTCTAAGCAAGCCTACACGCTTACGTGCAGCTAAGTAAAGTACTTTTTTCATTACAGGTATCTGAAAGTGGTCACTTTCATCTTGGGCTTCAAACCATCGCAAGGCAGTATCTAAACAAGTGAACGCCTCAGAAGCTGTTGGTATACTTTCATCTTCACTTTCTGGAGCACTGATTGATGATATGCTGGCGGCTTTATCTTTATCAGTGACGACATTTACAATCTCGCTGTCCTGCATGATTTGGTGTCCTGTATCTGCATCATCGATATTCATCCATTCATGAATGTCTTCTTCATCACATTCGTGGCAATCTATTTCTTTTAGCATACCGAGGATTTCGGACATATCATTCTGTTCGTCATTTTCAATCATACCTAGTGAATTTTCTTATGTGTCCAAAATTTTATTCCACGCTTTCTTCAAATTCTCTTCCATGCTGCGCTGATCATGTAGGACGCGTCTTTCAAGCCAATATTCTTGTGATTTCTTAAGAGACTTTCTTCTCCATCCTCTTCTATTTCTAACAATAACTTACGCAACAATTCTTTCCTGTAATATCGTTTCAAAGACTCGGTAACGCCTTGACCCATGGGCTGTAATAAGGAGGTTACGTCAGGTGGAAGAAATACACTCCTGGAAATGGAAAAAAGAACACATTGACACCGGTGTGTCAGACCCACCATACTTGCTCTGGACACTGCGAGAGGGCTGTACAAGCAATGATCACACGCACGGCACAGCGGACACACCAGGAACCGCGGTGTTGGCCGTCGAATGGCGCTAGCTGCGCACCATTTGTGCACCGCCGCCGTCATTGTCAGCCAGTTTGCCGTGGAATACGGAGCTCCATCGCAGTCTTTAACACTGGTAGCATGCCGCGACAGCGTGGACGTGAACCGTATGTGCAGTTGACGGACTTTGAGCGAGGGCGTATAGTGGGCATGCGGGAGGCCGGGTGGACGTACCGCCGAATTGCTCAACACGTGGGGCGTGAGGTCTCCACAGTACATCGATGTTGTCGCCAGTGGTCGGCGGAAGGTGCACGTGCCCGTCGACCTGGGACCGGACCGCAGCGACGCACGGATGCACGCCAAGACCGTAGGATCCTATGCAGTGCCGTAGGGGACCGCATCGCCACTTCCCAGCAAATTAGGGACACTGTTGCTCCTGGGGTATCGGCGAGGACCATTCGCAACCGTCTCCATGAAGCTGGGCTACGGTCCCGCACACCGTTAGGCCGTCTTCCGCTCACGCCCCAACATCGTGCAGCCCGCCTCCAGTGGTGTCGCGACAGGCGTGAATGGAGGGACGAATGGAGACGTGTCGTCTTCAGCGATGAGAGTCGCTTCTGCCTTGGTGCCAATGATGGTCGTATCCGTGTTTGGCGCCGTGCAGGTGAGCGCCACAATCAGGACTGCATACGACCGAGGCACACAGGGCCAACACCAGGCATCATGGTGTGGGGAGCGATGTCCTACACTGGCTGTACACCTCTGGTGATCGTCGAGGGGACACTGAATAGTGCACGGTACATCCAAACCGTCATCGAACCCATCGGTCTACCATTCCTAGACCGGCAAGGGAACTTGCTGTTCCAACAGGACAATGCACGTCCGCATGTATCCCGTGCCACCCAACGTGCTCTAGAAGGTGTAAGTCAACTACCCTGGCCAGCAAGATGTCCGGATCTGTCCCCCAGTGAGCATGTTTGGGACTGGATGAAGTGTCGTCTCACGCGGTCTGCACGTCCAGCACGAACGCTGGTTCAACTGAGGCGCCAGGTGGAAATGGCATGGCAAGCCATTCCACAGGACTACATCCAGCATCTCTACGATCGTCTCCATGGGAGAATAGCAGCCTGCATTGCTGCGAAAGGTGGATATACACTGTACTAGTGCCGACATTGTGCATGCTCTGTTGCCTGTGTCTATGCGCCTGTGGTTCTGTCAGTGTGATCATGTGATGTATCTGACCCCAGGAATGTGTCAATAAAGTTTCCCCTTCCTGGGACAATGAATTCACGGTGTTCTTATTTCAATTTCCAGGAGTGTATTACCTTTATGAACTCGTCATTTCGTTTAAAATAACACATGACGGATGAGTTGGTGCATTGTCAAGGAGAAATAGTGTTTTCTCCTTCTTCCCATTCTTTAGCAGATAAGCTTTTACAGAGGGTACGAAAACGTCCAGAAACCAATTCATAAAAATCGTACTATCCATCCAGGCACTGTTTTGTGAGGTGTACACAACAGGCCATCCTGACATATTTACGAGCTTAAAACAACACGGTTTTTATGTATTTATTTATTTATGCATTTATTTTACCTGGCAAGATTAGGGCCTTCAGGCCCTCTCTTACACCTAACCAGGCATTCTCAGATTGAACGAGTTACAGTTTCTACATAACATTAAGGACATATGACGTGTTATGCAGTATTGATGTTAAAGAAAAAATAGAGATTATAACAGTAGTACAATGATAATTATAACAATAAAAATAATTATAACAATCAAGAATAATAATGATAATAATAATTTAACCAATGACGAACATAGACTGTCGGTGACTTCCAGTAGCATTAGCACAAGCCAAAGCTGTAATACGGTCCTTGCTTGTTTTAGGACCAGGTGCTGCTAACTCATGACGTGAAACAAGAGTTTTTCTCGGTAAAGATTTCCAGTTAAGTCCAGTTTCGTGAGCATTGTAAACTTTTTCGAGAGCATAATCTTCTTCCCTTAATAAGGCCCTTCGTTCGACTTTGAAAGGATCAGCTGCTGAAGAATCAGCCGACAGTTTTTCTCCCTGTATTGTAAGCTCACGAATGCCGTGTCTTGACTCGAAGCGTTTTAACCGGCCCGTGCTCGCTTTAAAGTTCGAAGGCCCTCCAAGTTTTTCGTTGAACTGCATTGCCTTCTCACACAGAATGGGACCTGAGATAGGTTCTCCTTCCGATCTCTTTTGTGCAAACCATTGGTAAACAGTATCTTCTATACCTGTGTCAGTGGCGAGCTTCATAGTTTTACGGTTTGTTGAGCCATCAGTAGAATCAAGCATAGTTATAAAATTTGTTATGCTCGTCTTTTGTTTTTTATATCCGTAATTGTCGACTTCCCCACCTTGAGGTGATTTGATAAAGTGGTTACAGATTCACCCTCTTCTAACCTTTCAATAATCTCTTACTTGTCCCTTATAGAAAGGACAACACGTTTACGTTTAAGCATTTTGTACCGTCAAGTTCAGTTCTTCACGCAACATCACACAAGCTCTTCTTGGGGGGGGGGGGGGGGCGCAATCCTTCAAACTGGCCGGCCAGCAGCGTCTTGTGAAGGCCCCATTAGAAGCAATGTTCCGCCAGCGGTGGCCCAGTGCGGCGACTACCGTGGGAAACTTGGTTTGGGAGTGAGGGGGATGATGGACGGTAGGGTGAGAGAGTTAACAGGTGCGAGAGAGTACACAGTTCGGTTAAGCAGTCGTTCTGTTGACCGACGTTCAGACAATCCACTCTCTACTGTACATGAGTTGTCGAATAGATGCACATCTGAATGTGACGCAGGATGCAACATCCTTGGTGCTCTAGTATCGATTGTATTCATACTGTGTTCGTCTCCACCCGGGCTTGAGAAGGTGTGTGTAAGCAGTGGCTGATGCGGATATAGGGCCGTGCTCGCTTAACTATGGGGAAGTGACTTTCTGGCAGTAGAGAGCAGTTGCAGGTCTGTGTTTTGTGTGAATGCTCTGTTGGGTTGCACATAGCTGGAAGCTGACGGTCTACCTTGTGAAGCGCGGCTGGCGCCAACACGCCAGTTCGAGTTTATGTACCAGCATCTCTATCACTGAAGGAAACAAGTGTGCTCAGAAAAATGTTGCATTATCATATTGTGGACTGTACAATGGAGCCTTCTGGAAATGATTAGTAACTTTGATCTCAAACTACGTGTGAACTATTGCATCGTACTTTCTTTCGGGGATATTTGCTATTGTGTGCTCTGTGTAATACAGAAAGCCAAAAGCACTCGTTTGTTTTTTGATACTGACTCTATATGGCCAGTTTTCTGGACAGGTATTCGGAGTTTGTGGTGAACGTATACAATAAATTTCAATTTTGTTGTCCTCTCAGCACGTTACTGTGTAGAGAGGCTGGTATTCTGTACACAGAAGATGCGCTTTCTTCATATCATTATATAGTTTACTTGCCTTGATTTGTTTTTTGTCAAACTTGATAACCTTCTTTAAAGTGCCTTGTATTTTATCAAACTAATGCTCAAGGTACTTACTGTTAAGATTATCCGTGAACTACCATCTTCACATCTTATTAAGTGTCTTGTGATTAATGAAAATAGTATCTATTCAGTGCTCATGAGCCTGTAACTCATTGACGCTTTTAGCATTACAATAGAATCGTGGTCAACGCTCATTTCTTGCCAGTGTGGATTTTTTTTTGGCCTCCTGTGTTTCATTAGAATTCTACTTAACTCTTCGATGCTTGTCAAATTTGCCTGATGCATTTGTTTCATATTTAACAAGAAGAGTGTTTAATTCTGCCTATATGTGTGTGTTACAGGACAAAGTAGCCATTATTTAATTCATTGTGTATCAAGAGCTTCATTGTATGCTTTGGTCGATATGGGGGCTTCTACAAAATGGTTTTGTAATGCACCTGTGGGAAAGGTTGCACCAAGTTCATATTACCTGTCATTTGCTATTATCCATGTTAGTCACCTGTGTGTTTGTCATTTGTTTATTTGGCGTTGCAGCCTACCATATTTTGTTGATTGCATGTGTATATTTAGTCAGCTATAGCCATTGTTTTTTTTCTGTAACATCTGATATCAAGGGCTTGCCTTGCTTTGGTGTTTTGTACGTCAATTTTAGAGGATATAATGTGACTTCTTTCTAACAAATCCTGTCTGAATAAACTTAAGTGACACCATCTAGAGAATGACTTCAGTATAAGTTTAAATTAAACTTTAATTTAAAGTTTTTCTTGGCTTTTCTACTGTAAGGCTCTCTGTATTTAAAATTAAGCTCCTCCAAAATAGTTACTACTTCCTGTAAATCCTGAAGGGTCTTCTCCAAGTGTAAAGTTGTTACATGGCCACTGGCCACTAATTCTGTTATCCCAGTATCTGTCGTAATTGCTACTAAAATTCTTTGAAGTGTAATTTCTTTCAGTTGAGTTTGGTAGGTGTTACTGGTAAAGTGCTCTCATTGCTGAGGAAACGTCTTCTTCAGTGGAAACTGTATGTAAAATTGTATTACTTGAAATGGCTTCAATGTGGTAGACAGTTAATCCTGGTCTTTAAGCCATTAGTCAGTTACAATTTAGATTGGTACTGACCTGTAACTCTTTGTTAAACATTTGTACTACAGGTACTTAAAACATTAAATCCTTTTTTTCCCTCATAAGACACACTTATATTTGGATCTTGAGCCATTTGTGCTGTTGGTAAGTGTAGTCAGTTGATGTCCTTAAATGATCTGTTAGTGAGCAATACTGTATGACAATAATTTTGTAGCAACTGCTTAGTACTAGAATTATTTGATAATTTAATTTTTACACTCCAACAAAGGGCAACCTGTGTCATTATCAATCATCAGCTAATTTTCATGCATTTCAAAGGTTATATTTAACTCTGTACTTTTCACTGCAAAAACTTTAATGTTTTAGTTCATAAATTTCTACCCACATTTCTTTCCATGGGGACATCTACAATTGTTATTTATTGTTAATGATAAAATCTACGACAGTTCTAAACATTAATTATTTCTGAAAAGGAACGCACTATTCGGTTTCACGATATGCATCCCATCTTTACATCCACATTGAAATGTGAGTCCACCACGATGCATAACTAAGGACAAAATAGATTAAAATATTCGAAAACAGTGCATCCCTGGTACGTGGTATGCAGACTGAAAACAACTTTGGGATGTGGGCATACTGGTCGTATGGGTGTCTATGAAGCACTATGTTCGAAAGATCATCCATTTGTCTTCATGCTGATTCTTGTGTGGCGCACTGTCTGCTTGGTTCATTGTCCTCTTCTGTGAGAGGGTTTGTGGCAGGTCTAAGTTTGAAGAAAATATTCTCTTGCATGCTATGTGTCAGGGATTCACTATTCTAACATGTTTTAACCTATTTAACCTTAGTTATGCATCCTTGTTGATTCATATTTTAGTATGCAACTGAAGTTTGGACATATGCACTGAAACTGGGTAGGGCTTTCCTGTTTGGAAATAAATAATTTTTACAGCTGCAGCGGATTTTGTCGGTAACAATGATAATAAATTACTATTCTAGCAAGGGTCATTCTGTGGTCCCAGTAGCTTTCCACTCCTCAGCCAGATCACCACTGCTTCACTGTACGATTCCAGATCATGAACAGAATAACTTTTGTAAATCTCATGCATCCACAAATCGTTCCTGTGCCTTTGATGAATACAGTGGCATCTAAATGGTCAAATATTCAGAGCGATATCACTTACTTTTGTCAGGCATTCCATGGTCGTCACAGGTGACATCCAAGGTGAAATCAGGCTAACCATGATGCAGTTTTTCCAGTCTTGGCACACTCCATATATCTGAATCGTTTGGCGACTCTACAAAAATGGTTCAAATGGCTCTGAGCACTATGGGACTTAACATCTGAGGTCATCAGTCCCCTAGAACTTAGAACTACTTAAAGCTAACTAACCTAAGGACATCACACACATCCATGCCCAAGGCAGGATTCGAACCTGCAATCGTAGCATTCGCGCGGTTCCGGACTGAAGTGCCTAGAACCGCTCGGCCACGGCGGCCGGCGGCGACTCTACATTTGAGGAAAACATCCTTATTTCATGTCCAACTTTTGTGAATTCCATGAAGTTGATATCCTTAAAAAACAAACAATGCACAGTCATTGTAGAAGCGCTGTGTGACTATGATGTTTTCATTCTTAGGTTTCATCACGATATGCCATGGATGTGGCACTACACTTGTTAATTTATACAACTTCATGCACAGTTTCAGTGAATGTAGAATAATTGATCATATGTTCATGTAACCAAAAGGAGTATGATCCAGTGCCTACGTGAATGTATCTGACATTTCGAATTCTATGTGAACGTCTATTGGCATCATGCACCCACATTCATTGCTCTCATTGCAAAAAAAGCTAAATCTTGCATACCTGCCATAGGCCAAGGCCAAGAACGTTATTACCCCATTCAAGCTACAAACTATCAACTGTTAAAATTCAGAATTCAAGTACACTTTAATATTGGTTAGTTTAAAACTGTCGAATATGCTGGAATCCTTTTCAGATTGCCCTTCCTGCAACTCCAGCATAATGAATGAAGATATTTCTAGCTGAATCGTCTGTCTGTATGTTGTGTATTGAACTGGATATTCAAGTTAGGTATTTCTGAAGCAAAAGGTTTGTGAGAGAAATACTGAACTCTAGCTGTTATATCAAGTGAACTATTGCACGTTTTCAATTCTATCAGTTTAATTAACTTGTAATTTTCCCATGTTAACATGGTGTGCTTCACCTGGGATGGAGTGTGTGGCATATGTGTGCATTGGTTTTATTCCTTACAGCCATGCTACTTCATATGTACTATATGTTTAGACCACGATTTCCTCTCCTCAAAAATTGATTAGATTCTGTTCTGACCGATAATATCCAGCTTGGGATGGTCCAATGTGCAGGCAGTCACTGGTAGGTATATGGGTTGCTTGGCACTTAAGTGAGTTTATATCTCGGTTTCACTGTAGAGAAAAACCTGCAGATTGTTTGAATTAATCTGTCATTGAGAAAAGGATTCACTGTGGTATTGCACTCAACATAAATCATTCTAACCAGTAACATATATACTGGACATACTTATTCGCAAAGTTTATGGGAATTCATATCCAAATCTTGGCTCCTTGAGAAGCTTAATAGCGCTCATACTGAACCCTCTTGGCTAAGATGCATTGTCTGTTATGTCGTTTTTATTTCTGTTTTATACATATTAACGTTTGCACATTGTAATCTATCCACACTCATTGGACATGCAGCAAGTGTGTATCTAATGTTCTGTTATTTTTAGGAAAGGCATTATTCTAAAGAATTTTGAACCAGTAGAATGCAAATAAGTGTACAGCTGAAAGTTATTGTGTCAAGAAAACGAATTGCCTCAGTAAAAATCGAATCTGTAAAAAATTGTATTTGTATTATTTGATTTGGAATAGTTAATGGGTATGTTATTAATTTGGAGCTGGTACTTGACAAAACTGAAATTGTTTCATGAAATTATATGTTTCCCAACCCATGTTTGAGTAAAGTAATGAAACTCATTATTCTGAATGAAATGTGAATTTACGAAACAGTTACTGAAATTTATATACATGGTAACAAGCAGAGTATGCCTAAGAGCTCAGCTGAAAATGCAAGTCCTTATAAAAGGTATGGAAGTTAATTAACATCACACTGAACACTTTATAATAATTCACTACCAGAAGTCCTTTAATTAATACTTTTCCAGGTCTTAAAGATCTATGTTGTATATGTGCAGACTGAAGCGATGAATGACAATTTGTTCTTAGTCATAGCCATTCACTTGTCACTTCAGTCTGCATATATACATCATAAAAGTATTTTATTAATCATGACATGTAACACAACAGTAATAGAAAAATGTTATTTCACTATAATGTAAACTATTTTCAGGTGTCAGTGATCATTACCAGAAACTAAAATGGATGATGGATATATACATCCCAGTCAACAGTATGGAAACAAGCAATGCTGAAAGTATAAAAGCAAGAATTACACAATATATTGATAAATTTCCAAAATTATATAACAATGTTGAAATGAATTATATACTGCAATTTGTCAGAAAAACTGATTAAAGTGGTTATCAATTCTCTTACTCAAAATGGTAACAAAAGTATTTAAATTTTCTAAGTTTCATCAACAATATCAGTTTCGCCTTCCACTGACGTAACAAAATTTAACATTTACTGTCTGTCTCTCTTATAAGTTTAAAATGCAAGTCTTTTTCAATAATTATGAGACATTCAGTTATTACAACAGGTAGCAGAAGACATAATTGGCATGAGAAGAAATGCAAGAAATGAGTGATATGTTGATAAATGCAGGCTAGTAATAGAATGTAAAAATGCAGCAAGACTGAGAATGATACACAGAGAAACATGAAGAAAAGTGGAGATATACAAAGAATTAAGATCCAATGCCCAAAGATTGCAAGAAAAAGAAAAAGGAACAGGTGCAATCAAAGTTTAAAGAGATAGAAGAATTAAAGGTACAGAATGAAACGAAGAAATTCTATCATGACATGGAAAAGATGAGAAAAAATTTTCAACCCCAACGAAATGCATGCAAAAACAGGAATGGAGAGATAATAAGAGATGAACAAGAAATATTGCAGGAGTGGGCAAAATACTTTGAAGATATACTCAACAAAACTCAGATCAGGGCCCAAGAGGTACATAAGAACAGGAAGACAACACAGATACAAGAGAAATTAAAAAGGGATGAAGCACAAAACGCACAATGCTGGATGTGGAAACAGTGATAAATAAACTAAAGATAACTGTGCACCCAACTAACATGGGATCGTGTCAGAGCTAATAAAATCAGGGGGCAACCCCAAAGACGTGAAATATTTAAACTAATAAACAACATATGGGTAAACGAAAGCATGCTGGAGGTGTGGAATACTGGAAAAATATGCCCAATATATAAGAAAGCAGAAAAGCTCAATTGTGAAAACAATAGAGGCACAACAGTACTGAATACAGTATATAAGATTTTCTCTGGAGTGCTGAACAAAAGAATAAAAAAGTGCTCCAAAAAGATACTCGGAAAATACCAATGTGGATTCTGACCAAACAGAGGTACATCTGACAAGTTGTTTGTTGTTAGGCAAATGATGGAAAAATTTTATGAATATGATATAGATCTCAACTTCCTGTTCATTGACTTTAAACAAGCTTCTGGAAGTATTAAGAGACCAGAATCGTATAAAGAGCTCAAAGAATTGGGCATCTATGATAAACTGAGGAGGTTAATCGAGCTAACAATGACTGATACAAAAACAAAAGTAAAAGTGAATAACAGAATGACCAGGCAGTTTGAGGATGGAGTGAAACAGGGTGATGGCCTCTCTGCAGTCCTGTTTAGCTTAGAACTGCATGGTATCATTAAAAAAGGACACATTTTTACAGTTCCGATTTTTATTAGCGCAATTCGTTTTTTTGGCTTAGTAATTTTCAGTAGTACACTTATTTGGTCATCATCTTATCAATATTCTGCATCATGCTCCATAACCAGCCCCGCTCATACCGTGTATACTGAATTTTAGCACCAATGCATTCAACATTCTCTACATCTACTCGAACTTTGAAGTCTATTCGAGGTGCTAATACTAGATTCCTGCATTTCAGTCTGCCTGCAGTCACATGATAAGTATTGGCAAAGAACAGTAATTTGGAGCCGCTTAACAGGAGCTCAGCAGTTCGATAAAACTCAGGTAGCCCATCATTGTGTACTGCTGCTGCTGGGGAAAATAGGCCATCTGCGTTGCCTAATCCTGAAGTAGAAGTATTAGCTGCTGCTGTGGCACAAGATACTTGAAAAGTAGATCTGATAAATCAGTAGGTTGACTGTGGTATGCTGCAGTGGTGTAGAAAACAGAAACTCATACACCTGCATGGCCTGGTCAATCATTTCAGCTAGTACTGAGCTCTGCTCCACTACATCAGAGAGTGTTTCGCTGTTGGGAAAAAGAAAAATAAGTATTCACAAAAAAACACATAGAATATTTATGAATTATTAATAATGAGCCTGACAGCTGAACTAATTCTTACATTTGAATGTGAAGGTCTTGTTATAATTTTTCTCCTGTCGACTGGTGGTTGCTGATGCTTGACAATACTTCATGATCATCATCTTTCCAGTACAGAGTAGATACTTCAAACGATGGAACTCAGAGAAATTGGACAAGGGAGAG
Source organism: Schistocerca gregaria (assembly GCF_023897955.1). NCBI lineage: Eukaryota > Metazoa > Arthropoda > Insecta > Orthoptera > Acrididae > Schistocerca > Schistocerca gregaria. Next base: position 447,114,169 of record NC_064920.1, on the reverse strand, counting down.
GAGGGACAAGGGAACTTGATTTTCCCGCCATTTTCAAGTAATTCTGTTCACCTAGAGAGAGAAAATGGAAAGGAGCAGAACTGTTTACCCACCATTTTTAAGTCGTCTTATTGGCCTAACACATTGTGAGGAGAGAGTCCATAGTTTCGTGGCCATAATCAGCACAGTGACCTTTATTTTCCCACCATTTTCATGTGACACAATTGATCAGATGTGGGGAGCTTACCTTGACACCTGATAGGTATCAAGTTACAAGCTGACCTTGAATACATTACATACAACTGCCCAAGAGATGTGGGAGATAGCCTTGAGATTAGATTGCCATTTGTCCTCTCTCTCTTATGCTCATCGTCAAGATTCCGTTCGACCACTTATGACCACGACAACGGAGGATGCCATATTCTGCACCAGGCACACAGTAACACATTCACATCTCTGCATGCCATCTGAGAACAAGTAATGAATCCCTTGCAACATTCAGTGTTATCCTGTGCCATTGGTGGAAGGACACTAATAGCCAGATAAGGGACTTACCATCTCATGCACAGGCTGTGATTACCACTACAACATAAACGGCTTTGTCTGGAGTGGTGTTGTGACCGGAAAACAAGGATTGGTGATGATTTTGCATCACATTGTGTTTAGAGTGTCGTGGTGCCATTTTTCAACAAGACAACGCTAGTTCACATATGACAAATGCTTCTGTGGTCCATCTGCATCATATTGAGGTACTCCTGTGGCCAGCAAAATTCCAAGATTTGTCGTGGATTGGATATGTGTAGGACCATCTCGGACGACAACTCCATCCCCATGCCAGTATCCATTACATGAAGACCCAGATATAACAGTTGTGGGCTTGTGTGCCTTAGGAGATGCTACAAAGACTTCATGACGCCCTTCAAAACCGAATTAGGGCATAAATACATGCCAGAAGGAAGTGAAATATTCACAAGTGATCTCATACTGCCAGTTTCTTTACAAATAAGACTCGATTTTGTCATCCCTGAAATAACATCATATATCTCCTAAAACTGTGAAGTTTCATTTCATTACCTCCTTCACTTTTGGGAATCATTAAGTCAAACTAAATTTCATGTTATGATTTTTGTGAGCATCATCTAGAAGAAGTAATTAACCCAAATAAGTAAATTATAAAATTAAACTTAGGTAGTTCATTATATTCAACAACAATGACTCAAATACATCACCAAGAGACGATCGCTTTGTTCAATATGTATCAGAAAGCTATGAAGGTGGGGTGATATTTATTTGTATGCTTTACTGTGGAGACAGATGGGGAAACCAGAGTACTGATAAACACAAGCAGCAACCCACGTACGAAAGTGACATACAATAATAAACCAGTTACGAATTTCGTTCGTCGTTCATATTACTTATACAAGAAAGGAAGCCCAGTATGCACTACGCTACATGAGCAGGTTATAAGCTAAAGGTGTCGGGAAACTGGTTCAATATTGTCAAGAAGTCAGTCAAAAACAAGTAACAGAGCTATAAACCGTAAACTCACATTATAAAGGATAGAAAATTGCTGGGATGAAAACTGAAAACAAAATAAAAGAACAAACTCTCTTGAATTGATTGTAAATGATTGTATGTATGTTGTGTACATACTTCCACGTAGTCAGCGCGTACACAACTTTCCCACTAGAGCGCGCCCCACTAAGCACAACAGCGCAGGCGCAGCACTCTTCTATCTCCACACTACGAGATGGCGCTGTCTTAGAGACGGACCACATTCTGCTTCCTCCGATCCGCATATTAATATGTAACGCAGCCAATGAGTTTTCTGCTTACGAAGAACCTTTTCTCCTCGCAGATCACACTCGCACAGTGATACCTGAACGCTAGAATTATTATAACGAGTGTACAGGCTTCCAGTTAGTCAGTCTGCATTAGTCTGCACCACTCTACATTTGTCTGTACCAGTCTATAGTCAAGTTTCAGTCTGAGCCTAATAAGATGATCATATTCCTGTACGTAGCTATGAAGAGAAATGTATAGATACTTTGTCAAGTATCAGAGATATGTGAGAATAAGATTAACGTACCAAGACGAAAGGAATTTCAGACTGTCTATTGTAAACAGCATCCAGAATCAAGTTAAGTAATTTCTATGCTTTTTATTATTTTAATAAATGTGTGTGAAAATTAATCAAGTTCTTTTTAAAGTGGGTCACCGTCAATCTGTTACTCTAGGCGTGCAAGTGGCATTTATATCGTCTGACGTAACGGCAGAAGATAAACACGCCACGATAAGACCACGAGACATATTGCTGACACTCGCCTACTTCGTTAGAGCGACAAGTCAAATAATCTGATGGTGTGTGTACCGAAGGTCTTACAGTACTCACACTACAATGTACCAGAGCGTTTAATTAACAATGTTTGCTTTAATGTTATGCTAAAAAGAAAAGCGACTAACAGATTTAAACCCAGAGTGCACAAAACTAAACGTTTTGTGGGACGTTATGTCAGAGTCTATCTGTCTAGATGGAATTTTGAATATGTGATCAGTTGTTGATAGCTTATGTAAATTTTCAAAATTCCCTCTTTCCTGAGATGATTTCAAAAATTACGTGAATCGGATTGCTTTGTCAACATGGAATTAACCCTTTAGGGAAATAACTACAGCTGTAAAATTTCGTACAAATGTAACTCTACAGAGTTTAGCTGCATTTATTTTCATTAATTTTCAAGAGGCGAACTTACTCCAATTTCATAATCGTAGATAGGTGTCTACAATTTTCCTGATAGCATGGAAGACCATGTAAGAAAAATGGAGCCGAACGTATTTCTAATTAAAAGAAAAAGATGTACGTCTCTACGCTGGCTTCAAATGAGAGAAAAATTTTGTCGGATATCTTTGAATTTTTTTGTTAGTGTTATTAGTAGTGTAGCTCAATCATTTGTTTAGGCGGTACTAAATCGTTCAAACAAATTTGCTTAGTTTAGTATCATGTTTTTAGACTCTCCAAATAACTGTCGATTGGAGGACAAGTCTTTCAGCAGGACTGTCAGTTTGAACGTTCCTTGTGATGTACCAGAAGTGGCTGTGCGGTTGTTAACACTACAAGAGTTTTCTTTATGAAGGTGTGGCGTCGCAACTAGTGCGAGCGCACAGTTTTCTATCAAATATTTACTGTGAAATGTAGACAGACTGTAAAGTAGCCATCAGATTAGCATATGTGCTGTAGCGGGCAGATTACCGGTGTCCGTTCGTCTGACGTCACGACCATATGGCATGTCTGTACCGTGAGAATGTAAGACCTGTGCGCTAACTAGCCGCGTGTATAACGTGGAACTTTCATCTTTAATAACGTCTAACTGAGGAACCTGAGGAAATTAAAAGTTAATATACTAGTTTCTGTTATGAATAAAAATAAGTCATCCAAATTTGAGCTTTGAAACCTGCATATTTTGGAAATTAGAAAAATCTTACAGAAAACGCAAATTTCTACAATTTTCGAGTCTAAATAAAAACCATTATGTATAGATCACCTTCAGTGACCATCCAACTATGAAACAAAATCACCTTCCGTGCTTTTGTATTTATTTGAGAATTTTACTTTTAGAAATTCACCTATAACTTTGTTAAAACCATAAATGTTTTGAATTTTTGTGAACAGTTATTTTATATGAGTAGGTGAGAGTGAATGAGTGTGCCTGAGTGAATGAAAGAGGGACATTCGCCATTCTTTGCAAGTGTATAAAATCTAGGTTGGAACTCGCAAGTGTTCAGACGATGTAACCGTGGGAACAGAGTCGCCAGTGGTTCCCCATCTTAGTGAATGTCGGATGTCCAAGAGTGTATGGTATTGTACAAGCAGCCAGAACGTTCGCGAGTATTTAAATAATTTCTGGAAATAAAGTAAAGTCTAGTTTTCCTTTCGGTTTGTTAAATTATACAGAAAATTTTGTGTAACAAGAAATCATGACGTAAATGATTCAGAAGTCATGACTGGTGCGTGCTAGATTTTGGCGCGAGGCGCACCCAAAGAGTTAATTCTGATTGGCTGTGTGATGTGTGAGCCAATGAGATGCGAGGACGGTTAGCAGACTAGGAGAGTGAGTCGCGAGTGGATGAGGAGTCGCGAAGGAACTGTGATCGAGAAGAGACATGCTTGATGTGTCCTCGCGAATAATGTGTAAAATGAAGTCATAAAACGGCTTCATCGGTTCGGTACTGTGCGATTTGAGACTGGAAGAGTCCAGTAACGCGTAGTGTGAGTTTGAGCGAGTTGTGACTTTTCGTTCCGCGAAAGACGCGAGTAACTTTAATAATTAAAAGCGTGGCGGCACTTCGTAAACTTTTACCAAGTGCTTATGGCGAGCATTAACGTTAAAAAACGAACTATTATTGAACATCGACTGCAAACGTGTATGTTAGAAAATCGTCTGTGTTGCAGTTAAGTAAATTCCGTAACTTTGAAAGCTAATTCTGGCGGGGTTTGAGTGTGGATAGAATTGTGAACTGAACTTTCTTCAAACGTAGATTAGCGGGCTGATGATCAGGCTTAAAGACAATAAAGAGCTTAAATAGAATTACCAACTTCGCGTTCTCGTTTGAGTAAACAATTACTACCATTCCAATAACTCAATTTATTTAGGAAGATTGCTCATAGATTGTATTTCAGCAAACATGTATCGCGGCCTCCGGTGAGCGGCTATTAAATTGCAGTTTCTTCAACACTGCTTTTCTGCAATTTTTCCAGTAGCTGCTATCAGGAGAGGCGAGTGCAGCAACTACCTAAGAAACGAGGTAGGTGGATTTTCTTTCAGGGAAAGGAAACTGCGCGATAAGAGCCTGACCCGTCGCAAGTGGTGCATCGGCCGGGAAATAAAAATAGTAAATTCCAGTGAATTTCAAAAAAAAGCAGTAGTGACAATTACCGGACAATACAGAAGTGCTCGCTATGTGTAGGAACTGTGTAGCGTACAAATTGATATCGCCACGTGAATAGGAAGGACAGTGAAAGTGTCCGTGAACTGTAATGTGTTGTACGGAACGGAAGAATTTTTCGGTGACTACGCGCCGATTGGAATAGCAGTCTACGACGGCGTCTGGCAGACGACGAGCTACGGAGACTACGCAGAGGCGACGACAGCAGTGGCAGTTGGCAGCGCTGATTCGAGCGGGGGCCCGGAAACTGGTACAGCATTGCAGTGTATGGTGAACAGACCCGCAGTTTCATCTAGCAGCAACGCAGCACGCCGAAGCACAAAGTTAAGTACAGTGCTTTTGAAAACTTTGTGTGTTTGTGGAGTCAAACTGAGAAAAATGGCTGAGTTTCAACCAAGTGACAAAAAGGCGGAACTAAGTTGTGATAGTGGGATGGAGACAGGGGAAAATGACCCCATGAATTTTAGTTTAGACGTGTCTCAACCCAATTTCAGTAGTAGTTTGACTGATTCATCCTATGTTAATTATAGTTTGGAGTCAGATCCAAATATGTCAGTGCCCAGTGAGTTACAGTTACCCATGCCGGTAGTTAATGTTAATAGGGACATTGTATCAGCAAATGAGGGGGCGAAGGATAATGTCGCCAGTATGCTGATGAATCTATTAACTAAGATGAACGTGTTGGATTCCAATATGTCAAGTAAGATGGATTCCAGTATGTCAAAAATGGATTCCAGTATATCAAAATTGGAAACTAATATGTCACAAATGGAAACTAATATGTCAAGTAAAATGGATTCAAAAATGTCTAAATTAGGATCTGATTTAAGTAATGAGATGACTAAAATGGGCGCTGATTTAGATTCCAAAATATCCGATCTCAGAGACTGTTGGAAGCAAGATTTAGCAGTGCTCAGTAGTAAAGTAAATGTTGAAATACAGCAGGTTAAACTAGAATGTACAGAAAATATTGTTCAAGTGCAAAGTGAATTGACGACACGAATCGAACAGGTTACTGAGGATCAACAGCTATTTAAATCCCATGTTGATGCAGAATTAGATAAAGTATGTGAGCACATAAAAGTGGTAGAGAATTCCAATGAAATTAATCATGCCGCCTTAGAATGTAAAGTAAATGATACCAAAATTCGGTGTGAGAAACTTGGAGAGCAAGTTGTAAATAAGGTCAATAATTTAGAGACTCACATAAGCCATTTCAGTGAAAGTGTGAATGAGCAACTTTGTGGGCATGAATGCAGACTAACCAAAGTAGAACAGTGTGTTTCTAACCATAGTGGTAGTATAATTTCCAGTGGAATAATTGAATCTACCGAGGTTGCGTATGTTACCCACAGACAGTTTTTAAAATTTGACCCAAGTAAGAACATGCACCCCAGAGAATTTTGGAACGATTTTGAAGACGTTTTGCCGAAAGTATGGAGCGATAAACAAAAGATAGGCTTTATCACTTCAAATTTGATGGGAGAGGCCAGAGTATGGGGGAATTTAGCCTCTGAAAAATACGCGAAATTGTCAGAATTTAAATTAGCGTTCTTTGAGGAATACTGGGGAAAGAGAAAGCAGATGGATGTTCTTAATCGGTACTGGTCGGGAGAGAAGTATGACCCCAAGAGAGAGGGCATCAAACGATTTGTTCAAAGGTGGGTAACAACTCTGTCCTACCTTAGTAATAAGTTAGAAACAGAACAGATCATATTAGGGGTAGAAAATAAGCTACCGTGGAACTGGAAAACTAAGATCATATCTGCGCCCCGAGATAACATTGACAAGTTCGTACAGTATTTAGAAAGGGTTGAATCCGTCCAAAAAGAAGAAGAAAACATGAGGAGGGAGCATCGCCCGCCTGCTAGGCAGAATGACAATCGCGCGGATGTAAACATTAATAGGATGGGTGTTCAGAGAGGCGGCGGATACCGTGGCAGTTCACGTGGTAGAGGAAGAACATATGTTAACAGGTTCAATGAACGCGAGCAGTATGACAGCGGCCGACAGATGTCAGGAGGTGAGGCGGTCAGCTGGAGGCATAGTGATGACGCACCGCGCTCGGAAAACCATTAATTGTCTACGAGTGTGCTGGCGATCGTAGGCAACAGCGTTTAAAGTTAAATCCGCTGGCAAAACCATTCATAAGAAAGCAGCCTGAACGACCACCTAACATAAATGTTGTTGCTACAAAATTTAGGGAGGATAACGTAAAACAGACAGAGATAGTAGCTTTAAGTCAAGTGGAGGTTAATGAACCAATTAACTGTAAGAATAATCATAAGAAGCCACTTATTGAAGAACTAAGTACTAGTTATAAGGGTAATAATCAGAAAGACATTATGCACAGTAAAACTAATGAAGAGCTGTCGGATAGGGGTGAGAACAGTAATAATGGCAGGGTTGTGACTGTGCTTGATAAGATAATTGATGTTGTAGATAGTTACGAAGAAGAGGATAGATTAGAGGAGGAGGTAGAGGTTAATGACGACGCCTTGGATAGGGTCGTAGAAAAGGAGGTTAATGAGAAAGAGGGGGAAACATTGGAAAAATGTTTTGACTTAGCAATAGTGGATAGGCTAATAGGAGCTGCCACTAGAATTGAGGGTGATAATAAGCATGAAATAAACCCTGTAAGTGTGAATGTGATTGCCACCCAAAAGACAGGCTTCGAAAGGAGAGAAATTGTGCAAGATTTATTGGAGGAAGCAGAACCCAAAATAAATAAAGAGTACTTAGGGCAACCGATAGTAGAGCTAAGAGTATTAAATGAACCAGTTAAATGTTTGATAGATACTGGATCGGAAGTCTGTGCAGTATCCCAGAACTTGGTAAATGAACTCCCTAACAGTAAACAGATTGTTAAGATGCCAGTAAGTGGCTTGAACATTGTAGTAGCAACCGGTAAGACTAAGAAGACAGTAAAACAGGTTCTACCCATAGCATTTAAGGAAGTAGAAATAAGACAGAACTTCTTAGTTATAAATGGACTGAGTGTAGACATATTGGTGGGGGCTGACTTTTTGAATAAATATGAAGGATGGGTGAATTTTTCTACCAATGATGTTATGGTAAAAATTAAGGGTAAACTAATTACTATACCTTTCATCGGTAAGCAGCTATGTGAGGATCCTGAGCAGAATGATTTTCCTATATGTATTTGTAAAACAGAGAAATTCTTGGAGGGCTATAATGAGTACGGTGGCAAAAAAGTAGAGGATCCGTCTGAGCTTGTGAGTGTCAGAAATAGGATCGAGGAGAAATTACTAGAATTAATTGATATTGATGAAGCAAGGAAAAACGATTTAAGACAAATACTAGTCAAACATGCCGAGGTTTTCTCAGATCAACCAGGGCTAGTAAAGGATTATGAGTGTTTTTTGACAGTGCAGAAAGACGCTCATTTCTTCAAAAAACCATTTGCAATCCCAGAAGTACATAAGGAGGCAGTACGTGACTTAATTCAAAATATGTTAGAGTGGGGAATTATTGAAAGGGCTGTTAGTGTGTACAATAACCCGCTAGTCATAGTTCCTAAGAAGGATGGCTCAATTAGACTAGTGTTGGATGCTCGAGCATTAAACAAAATAGTACTACCTGAGAGTGACCGTCCGGAGAATATTGAAGAACTGCTACAAAAGTTTAAAGGTGCTAAGTTCTTTACATCCATGGATGTGACCTGTGGATATTGGAACCGACCGTTAGCAAAGGAATCAAGAAAGTACACAGCATTCTTATTCGAAGGTAGATGTTATCAGTATAAGGTGGTGCCGTTTGGTTTAAATATAAGTGTATGTGCCTTTGTAAGAGCTATGTCGCAGGTATTAGGGGACCATCTACTAAGAAGAATTACAGTGTATGTAGACGACGTTTTGATATCGACACCAACGTGGGAGGAACACTGTATGTTATTGGATGAAGTATTGAGGGCCATAAAATTGGGGGGTATGAAATTGAAGCTAGACAAAACTGAATTTGTGAAGAAAGAAATTAAATTCTTGGGGCACATAGTGAGTGGCGATGGTATCATGCCGGATCCAGAAAAGATTAGAGCAATAAGGGATTATGCTGCACCTACAACACGTAAAGCATTAAAGGGGATGTTTGGTTTGTTTGGGTTTTATAGAAAATTTGTGTCTGGACAATTATTCAATGCACCGTGCCTGCGAGAACTCTTAAAGAAAAATGTAGTTTATAAATGGACTTCTGAGTGTCAGAAGGCGTTTGAAGAATTGAAAGAAGCTCTTATTAATAGTAAGATTTTGAACCATCCCGATTTTTCGAAACCATTTTGTCTGGGATCTGATGCTTGTGGTTACGGGTTAGGAGTTGAACTATTTCAGTTGGAAAAAGAAGGAGAAGAGGAAGTCCACAAGACCATAGCCTTTGCGAGCAGGTCATTGCAACAATCCGAGAAAAATTATAGTATATCTGAACTTGAAGCATTAGCTGTTATTTTCGGCCTGCAAAAATTTGAAGAGCTAATGTGTGACATTAGGCCGAATAATATTTTATTCGACCTGGTCGAGTTTCCAAATCTCACAGACATAGCCATCGAAGAGAAGGAGAGACTGGCACGTATTAATATAAGAAAGAAGGCCCTGGAAAGAAAGAGAAGGCATGACGCAAGAGCTGATCCCACTAGTTTTCAGGTAGGGGATCTAGTGCTAGTGAAAACTAGGGAAAGATCTAAGAAACTTACGTCAGAAACAAAGAAGTTTACCGATGAGTACGTGGGCCCATTTAGAATCGTAGAGAAGCCTCACCCAAATGCTTATAGACTGGAGTTTGTGAAATCACATAAGGTGTTAGGGCTTAGGAACATTGTGGATTTGAAAAGATATGTTCAAAAGAGAGACGTGGCCAGGAGTGAGTAGTTACCTCAGAGAGCTTTGCACTCTTTGCAGAGCTAAGTGCGTGACGAGCACTAGGTCTCGAGTCGTTTGACAATATTTCTTCCACTTTCTTTTCCGTATTGTCAACCTACCTCTTCTTTCATTCAGAACTAAAATTCTATCGTCTTTCCTTCTTCTCTATCGTAGTTTTTAAGTGATAAAGTGTTTAAGTAATGAGTAGGAAAGAACCTCAGTGCAGTATAGGTTAAGCGTAAGGAATGAGTGTAAGAGAAAATCAAAAAGGATTAAGATACCTCAGATAAGTAATAAGTCTCAGTAAAGTAAATGTTTGGCCTAAGGTGTGAGTAATGCCCTTAGAAAGGTAAAATAACTAAGAAATGTAAGAGCCTCAGAAAATATGGTGACGAACATTGAAGCTGTTTGTTAAGTAACAGAACGATATGTTAAGACGTAGCATTAAGCTAATGTTTAGGAAAGGAAATGGAGCAGTACAGCAAAACTGTCTGTTCAATGAAGTCAGAGCCTCAGGAGGTGATTTAGTGGTAAAATGAGTAAAGGTACAGTGCAACAAGGTTGACTGTCAAAGGGGTAAAGGAAGTTAAGTTAAAGGGACAGTGCAGCAGGACTGACTGTCAAATGAAGAGAAATATGTGAGAAAAGGAGAAAGAATGAGCATAGTGTTTGGCTAGCTCGATATTAGGAAAAAGTGAGGCTACGAAGGTGAGTAAATAAAAAGCTTAATGTTGGTAACCAGAGGTGGCGTTTGTTGGTAAACAGAGGAGATGTTTGTAAACAAAAGGAAGTGAGGCTACGAAGGTAAACAGAGCTGAGGCGACGTTGGTAACTCAGGAGGTGGATGTATGTTAGAAAGTATGGGTAACGAGGTTTCGCAGATTAGTAGGAAACGCTTTAACAAATACTAACCTGAGTGTGTGAAGTATGAGTATGAGAGTTGTAAATTAAACCCGAATGTGACTAGAGAAAACCTGATGTTGACAAGAAATTGAAGTAACTCCAGATATGTGAGATGAGGAAAGTACCCATGACATCGATTCCATTTTTGACCAGAGACACACAAAGCTCCCCAAGTTTGTCGTAGAGATTAGTATAAGGATTGTAGTGTTGATAAATGAATAAGTAAATATGTATTTTTCAGTGTTTAATTTATGATACAGGACTACAGGAGATTGCCTGGAGACAGAATTGTAATATTGATAATTTTGTGTATATTTTATATTGTTGTGTATTGTACAGGAACTGGAGAGTCACCAGTGCTGGCGGAGATTTATTATGTATTTGTGAACTATTTGTAGGAATTGTTTTTCTTAGTATTTCTTATGTAACCATAACTTGTTTGATTATGAGATGAAGAAGTAATTAAAGAGTAAATGTGCCACTTCGGTACTGCATTAGGAAAGTCAATTCACTTTTCACTTAAAAAAAAAAAAAAAAAAAAAAAAATTTGAAAATTGTACATACTGTAAAGTAAATTTTATCAAAAATATGAGACTTTAGAGTCAAGCAGATAGCGCCATTTATCGCTGCTGTAGGTTAAGACGTAGCAGTTAGAAAGAGAACTGAGGCCAGCTGATGTTTCAGGTGCGCCGAAGTAAACAGAGGTGGTAGCACGAGACTTGAAATGGACCTCCCAAGCAGGACCCGGTCGAACTACGAGTGCTATCAAAATCTTAAGTGTAAGTGGTAAAAAAGTGACGCTCACCATAGCGATAGTAGTGTTAGTGTGCGTGTGACGTACATCAAGATAGTATTTAGGTTTGTTTTCTCTTTCAGGAATTTGTAAATAGAATTTTGTAATCTGAAAAATTTTTTTGAATGATGATAAAAGTGCATGTTTAGATATAAGATGTTTTGTAGGTCGTCAGCCCTAGGTATAAGTGGATGATTGATGTACAGGAACTATAAATGTTAAATAGCTGTTTGAGTAAATCTTTAATAGAAATTTTTTTAGAAAACTAAAAGTTTGTCATGAATGAAAAAATTTAGTTTCCTCAGGAGGTGTGTGGCGTCGCAACTAGTGCGAGCGCACAGTTTTCTATCAAATATTTACTGTGAAATGTAGACAGACTGTAAAGTAGCCATCAGATTAGCATATGTGCTGTAGCGGGCAGATTACCGGTGTCCGTTCGTCTGACGTCACGACCATATGGCATGTCTGTACCGTGAGAATGTAAGACCTGTGCGCTAACTAGCCGCGTGTATAACGTGGAACTTTCATCTTTAATAACGTCTAACTGAGGAACCTGAGGAAATTAAAAGTTAATATACTAGTTTCTGTTATGAATAAAAATAAGTCATCCAAATTTGAGCTTTGAAACCTGCATATTTTGGAAATTAGAAAAATCTTACAGAAAACGCAAATTTCTACAATTTTCGAGTCTAAATAAAAACCATTATGTATAGATCACCTTCAGTGACCATCCAACTATGAAACAAAATCACCTTCCGTGCTTTTGTATTTATTTGAGAATTTTACTTTTAGAAATTCACCTATAACTTTGTTAAAACCATAAATGTTTTGAATTTTTGTGAACAGTTATTTTATATGAGTAGGTGAGAGTGAATGAGTGTGCCTGAGTGAATGAAAGAGGGACATTCGCCATTCTTTGCAAGTGTATAAAATCTAGGTTGGAACTCGCAAGTGTTCAGACGATGTAACCGTGGGAACAGAGTCGCCAGTGGTTCCCCATCTTAGTGAATGTCGGATGTCCAAGAGTGTATGGTATTGTACAAGCAGCCAGAACGTTCGCGAGTATTTAAATAATTTCTGGAAATAAAGTAAAGTCTAGTTTTCCTTTCGGTTTGTTAAATTATACAGAAAATTTTGTGTAACAAGAAATCATGACGTAAATGATTCAGAAGTCATGACTGGTGCGTGCTAGATTTTGGCGCGAGGCGCACCCAAAGAGTTAATTCTGATTGGCTGTGTGATGTGTGAGCCAATGAGATGCGAGGACGGTTAGCAGACTAGGAGAGTGAGTCGCGAGTGGATGAGGAGTCGCGAAGGAACTGTGATCGAGAAGAGACATGCTTGATGTGTCCTCGCGAATAATGTGTAAAATGAAGTCATAAAACGGCTTCATCGGTTCGGTACTGTGCGATTTGAGACTGGAAGAGTCCAGTAACGCGTAGTGTGAGTTTGAGCGAGTTGTGACTTTTCGTTCCGCGAAAGACGCGAGTAACTTTAATAATTAAAAGCGTGGCGGCACTTCGTAAACTTTTACCAAGTGCTTATGGCGAGCATTAACGTTAAAAAACGAACTATTATTGAACATCGACTGCAAACGTGTATGTTAGAAAATCGTCTGTGTTGCAGTTAAGTAAATTCCGTAACTTTGAAAGCTAATTCTGGCGGGGTTTGAGTGTGGATAGAATTGTGAACTGAACTTTCTTCAAACGTAGATTAGCGGGCTGATGATCAGGCTTAAAGACAATAAAGAGCTTAAATAGAATTACCAACTTCGCGTTCTCGTTTGAGTAAACAATTACTACCATTCCAATAACTCAATTTATTTAGGAAGATTGCTCATAGATTGTATTTCAGCAAACATGTATCGCGGCCTCCGGTGAGCGGCTATTAAATTGCAGTTTCTTCAACACTGCTTTTCTGCAATTTTTCCAGTAGCTGCTATCAGGAGAGGCGAGTGCAGCAACTACCTAAGAAACGAGGTAGGTGGATTTTCTTTCAGGGAAAGGAAACTGCGCGATAAGAGCCTGACCCGTCGCAAAGGTAGGAGTCCAAACTCCTCCTGGTCATCATACTGTAAATTTTTGTGAGCACTTGACGTGAATGTTTTGATGTTTCCTTTAAGACGTTCAAGATCATTATCCAGATAACCTAGAGGTATGTCTCTAACGACCACGATGTCCTAAGTTACATTCAGATTTTTCTGAATTCAGATCAGATGTGACATTTCCTTCCCGTAACTACGTATTCTCTGTGGGCGACTATTTCGGTTCTCCATCAACAAAGATGAGTCAAAACTACGTAACCACCTGCTTAATTACTTGTTAGTCCACCTCTGGAATGAAGTACAGTAACCATTCCGTGTGACATGGATCTATAAATCCTTCAAAAGTGTCCAGAGGTTTTCTGGTACCAGATGTCTTGGCACAGGTCACACAATTCCGATAAATTAAGGGCTGTCGGTTTGTGGACATGGAGATGCCACCAGATACGTTTCAGGTCAGCTGAATTTCATGACAAAAAGGTCAACGTGAGATCACTATCTTAATCCTCAATCCAATGTTAGACGATTCTGGCATTGTAACATGGACAGTTATTCCAGTGGAAGGAGCCATCATCTTGACCGTTCATTAAGGGATGATGTCATGGTACTACCACAGATCCCATGGAAATCGAGATGAATGTCCCTATAGCACGACACTGAACTGGCAGTGTATGTAGCAAGGAACCGTTTTCAGGATGACAGCGTATCCGAAAACGATCATCTACCTGGTGCAACAACAAACGTGATTCATCCGACGAGGTGACTCGCTCCTATTGATCCGTGGTCCAGTCTCGATTATCCTGAGCCTATTGCAATCCTCACTGAAGATGTCGTGGGTTAACGTGAGAACACGTTGGTGAGTAATGCTGCGGAGCCCCATGTTCAACAGCGTTAACTAAAAAGAGTGTTCCGAAACAGTTTTGCAAATACCAGCGTTATACTCTGTCGACAGAGCTGTCACAGGTAGTTGCTCAACTAGCAGGCAAGCCTCCGCCTACTTTCTTTGACGAGGCGTTGGCGCCTAACACCCTGTCGCATACCTGTTGTTTCGCCGTCCATCAGCCATCAGCCACATGCTCACGACACTGTCATGCCTCACGCCGACCTGCTTCACCGTTTCTGAGATGCTCTTTCCCAGGCGCTGAGACCTAACGATCTGCCCTTTATTAAATTAGCCTACATCACTGTACTCCACACTTTGCAGCCCACATCATCGCTGGAATGGTTCTTCGTGGATCTCAGCTCTGCTTACGTACATCTTTTACCATGACACCTACGCGCTACACAACCGGGCGATGTTCAATCCCATGGTGGGCGGTGATCATACTGTTTTCCCTGTGCTGTATAGGTGTCATGTGCGAGGTCGATGACTGTGAGGTAGACTTTTCACCTTTTACGGAAAGAGTTTTATTGACAGCTGAGTAAATGTCAAATTCATAGATTGATAGCACAGTCTTTTCGTTCAGTATTTGTTGATTCTTCTTATATCTAAACGCCTAGTACTTCTAAATCACATGGTTTGCCACACATCTCGAATTTTGACTTGATTTACAATCCCAAATTCACAATTTTTTCGGTATTTTAGAGAGGAAATCCACGACAGCGCCCAAGAGGCCGCCCAGAACCGTTTCGTACTGGTCTCCAGCGTCGAGCTCTTCAGCTGTCGTGTTCGTGCTCGGGGGCGCTGACCAGCTTGCTCCCTGCTCGTTCCCTCTTTCTTCGTTTCCTTGGGAAACATTGCTCTTCTTTCCCAACTCGTTAAAAATGTCCAGAAGTGCAATTTTGTGCAAGGCTGCTTGCCTACTCTTTCTTATGAGGTTCGAACGTGGGTCAGCTGGTCTTACAGTTTTTGCTGTACGCTGATTACCTTCGCTCGAGGCTAATTTGCTTGCACTGCTACTGTTCGTGTTGTTAACGTGTGGTGTGTCCGTGTTTGATCCGAGAGTACTTGCAACCCGACCTGAGGCCTTTATCGTCTCCGGAAATTGTATCCATCTTCCCAAGGCTCTGACAAACGGTGACCCTTCCAAGTCAGTGAACAAATTGACATGGACGTTTTTGCTGTCACCCTTATCATACTTTCCTTCCTTCAGTGAGCTGTTATTTTTATTCTGTCCCTTTGCTTCCTGATTTAATGAAAATCTAAAATTGCTGCCGTCGTTAGTCTTGTGACCCTTCAACATTTTCATCTCCTTCGTGGGAGATTCATGGTCAAATTCGGTTTTCTTTTCCTTTAATTGGGGCTGGTAACGCTTTTTTCTCCATTTCAATGCTCTTCTGTCTTCGTCTTCGCTTGGACTCATCCAGATTATCATTGTCAACTCTTCATAATCGGCAGAGGTGAACGTCACATCGTACCTCACGGGTGAAACGGGCTGATCGAAATACTCTCGTTCCGTTGACAAGAGATCTTCAGAGTCTTCAACTGAGTATTCTTGGGTATGGGCGCCGCCATCTGTTCCTAACGATCGGTAACTCTGTTGTAAAGAGCTTTGCTTTCCATTTTTTTCCAAATCGAAATAGTCATGAGAAATTTCAGCTTCATACTCATAAAAGTGTGTTGGTAGCCTTGACTCCCCAAACGGAAGGAATTCTGCCAAAGAAGAATATCCATATTAATACTACACAACAACTGACGAAATTTGATTTGGCACCCTGTACAACAACTGTTTGCTTATTGCACTCACCTTCATAATCAAAAGGAATGGAACGTTTTTCATTCCCTTTGCTGACAATATGACTGGGACTTCGCTCCCACCTCGACTTCTCACCACCATTAATCACCGTATCGCCGAAAACGGCAGCCACAAGAGACCTTTCTGAATGTAGGCTTTGTTTCGATGTTTTTTTGCCGTCAATATGAATCTTTTTGCTAACGCGCAGGTTTTGCTTTCCACTAGACAAAGCTTCCCAGACACTCTGCTTCTTGTTCGAAATCCCACTCAGGTCCAACAGCCTTCCGACTGCGTCACTGACGTATGCTTTTTGTTCAGAACTCAGAATGTCTGTCAGCAGGTCTTCTACTAGAAATGCAAAAACAATCTCGTCAATAGTTACTTCGCACTCGTGGCAGCGGGAGGCGTCTGTGACCGTTTTCACTATGGCATGGTAGCAGGTGCACAGGACGCCTTCGAGATGCTCAGACCAGTCGTTCTCTGGGAAAAACAGGTGCTCCTCGGACAAAAAGTTCTTCACGATGTAATTCGCTAAACTTTTCCTTGTAGAAGGAGGTGCGCTACAATGGCGTACACTGTCCACCACTTGCCGAGCCCAGAGCGCACACAAAGCTCTAAGTAGCAAGGTGGTGCCGTTTTTGCACTGAAGCGAGCCCCGTACAGTCTTGTCGAGAACTCTTTTATACGCTTGCAGCACGTTGTCCACAACAGCGTCTGTTGACAGTCTTCTACTCTTACCGGCTTTTGAGTGATCTTGCGGATGTGTCTTTGAGGCCATCGAACCAACGAGACTGCGATCAGCTTGAGGGCGGCGCGGCCGGTCTACAGAGGCCGATGTTGTCGAAATTGTCGCGCTGCTGAACGCCTTAGTGTACACGGAGGTGGGCGGGAGAGGAGGTTCTCCCACAAAGTCTAGCAAGATGTCCACTTCGTTGCGGTCATCGTTCAACAGAGGTGAAGTATTAATGCCGCTGAAGAACGCTCTCTCTCTCGTCGGACCTGCGAGAGAATAAGATCCACAATAATTTTATGCAACACTGGTGAAATTTAGCTTTGCAACTAGACAACAATTGTTTGAATCTAACAATGCAGTAGTTACTGACTGTTAGTCATCTAGACTTCCTTCAGCGCTTAGAACTTGATTTTACACATAAAGTGATACATTATCGTCAGGATTTGTAACCTCCTCAGATATACGAGTACACTGAGAGGCCAAAAGCCGTAGGAAGGCACTGGATCTATTGTTAATATGAAGTTCCTTCACTATTTCCCCCGCAAGGCGTCTGAACTGCAGTGATGTACCGAGGAATTGGCTCAGACAGGTGTTGGAATCGTTCTGGGGAGACACTGGTCTATGTATCTCCTAGTGGTACCCACAGTTATTATTGTGTGCTTGCTGTTTAGATTCATCCAGCAAACAGAGATGTCAGCAGCATCCCATCCCATTCGGCTGCCCCAAGAAGAAATTCATGAGAGAGAAAGTGATATGCTCGCATTGTATCCCTCCAGGACACAATTTCGGATATTTCTGCAGAAGCTTGGTTTGCCTCGGGCTCGCAGCTCATGCCGCAGATAAGTGAAATTTGCATACTCCGCGCATGTGCAGTACCATTTCACCGCTGCTGGATATGGACAACTAAAGGAAACACGTTTGCAGTCTGCGCACGGAGTTGTAGCTCACGTGCTTATGTGCGTGCGGTGAATGGGAAAAACAGCTCACTCAAGAAGGGGGACGGGGAAAAGTATCTCTGGATCAGTGCTGACAACACACACACACAGACACACACACACATTATTTATCGCTTACTGCCCACATCTGTACTTCACTTTGATACGCCGATTCCTAATGAAATGCGCCTGTTTGAATAACACAAACTGGATCCATAGCTTGGTGAAGAAATTAGTTATCTGTTATTGGCTCGTCCCTAAAGTTCAGTGCTAATTGTATGTTAATTACGTGATTCGAGTGTTAGCTGACATAGGCGACATAAAAATGAAAAAGCTTGCATACTTTGCCTACTTTCATTCCATAATGTCATATGTCATATGGTATAATATTTTGGGGTAACTCTTCAAGTCAAACAAAAGTTTTCAGAGTCCAAAAGCGGGTAATACGTATTATTTGTGGAGTAAATTCACGGACGTTCTGTATAAACCACTTCAAACAACTGGGTATACTAACTATTGCCTCTCAGTATACTTACTTCTTAATGAAATTTGTCCTAAATAATATATCTCTTTTTCCAACAAACAGCTCAGTTCATACACACAATACCAGGAACATAGAAGGTTTCGACAAGGACTTAAAAGCACTTACTTTAGATCAAAAAGGGGTCCACTAATCAGGAACACTCATCTCAAATAACTTGCCAGCAAACATAAAAAATTTAGTTACAAATAAAGATGAGTTTAAAAGGAGCCTGAAAGACTTACTAGTGGCCAATTCCTTCTACTCCCTTGACGAATTTTTTTTATAGAAACAAACGATGTATTGTATGTATTCATACCATTAGAATTGTTATTTCAGCTTAAAAAATATATATTGACATGTTCCACATCCACGACTATCTCCTCAGCACGGGTCTATGGAACGAAAAACTAATCTTATCTAATCTAATTATTCGCCAGATATCTGGCATTCACAAGAGAAAAGTAGATGCTGAACTTCCCAGTTCTATGTGAAATGGACGGAGGCTATATATTTATCATGCACAAGAGTAAACTTGTTTGATTGTTGTGTAGTAAGAGGTGAAGGAATACAACTTCTAGAGGCATTTTTCTACAAAACCTGTTGCTTAAAGGGCAACTGCGGAAAGACAAAATTAAGAGTGGCACTTTCAACTTTATTAGCAATGAAATAAAGCAGAAAATTAACTACCTTTCCACTCCGCCTGGAGCCGAAACAAGAATGTGAACCCCACATCTCGTGGTCGTGTGGTAGCGTTCTCGCTTCCCACGCCCTGGTTCTCGGGTTCGATTCCCGGCGGGGTCAGGGATTTTCCCTGCCTCGTGATGGCTGAGTGTTGTGTGATGTCCTTAGTTTAGTTAGGTTTAAGTAGTTCTAAGTTCTAGGGGACTGATGACCATCGATGTTAAGTCCCATAGTGCTCAGAGCCATTTGAACCATTTGAAGAATGTAAAATTTCATTGGCTTGGCCTCACAACGTTATGTAAAGTGTAGAACTCGAAATCTGGTCGTTACAGTGTAAGAAATAAGTCAGTGCATAATTATATACCCTTTGTACATCACTATTTACAGTTAATTAATCGCATAAATCTAAATACCCTCCCGTTAGATCCATGTCAACTTCTAATAACAGATGAGAGCGATAGAAGGAAGCGGTATGGGAAATTGAGGCTGTGTCAAAAGAATATTATTACCCAAGATTTTTAGTATCATGGCCAGAGTAGAATTTTAACCATCTCTGAATCCGCCAATAGGGTGTGGTTTACTCTCGGTCACTGACTTTCTAGAATGTTCGGATTACCGCAAAAAGGAGACGAGAATTTGCGTAGCTCAGATACTGAGAAAGTAATTATGCCTGATAAAATCTTTTCTATCAACTAAACCATTATGTTTGCAATCAGAATTTTTGTTTTTAGTTATGGAAGTTTCGTTCTATGTCGTACTGCAATTTCGCCAAAGAGAAAAGTAAAGATCTACTTACTATGGGTGTAGTTACTACACACAAAACTGCGGACTTTAGGACACACAACAAAATGCTATCTGAACTCACAAAGATTTTATTCCAGGATAGAAATCAAACACCTTTCAGTCGTATAATTTCCAAATTTATTTTTATTTTATTTGGCTACCAGTTTCGGAGATTTAGTACGCCATCTTCAGGCCCCCGACTGACGTGTAGGAAGATTCCATCGCGGTTCAACATTCAATGCTTATCCAACAGTCGGCAGATGATGGTTGAAGTGATGGCTATAGCAAGCATAAATCTACAGATACCAATATTTGAATGCTGATGCATGTTTTGACCGGACCGAGATGAAATCTTCCTACACGTCGGGAAGGGGCCTGAAGATTGCGTACTAAATCGACGACACTGTTAGTCAAATAAAATAAAAATAAACTGGACGGCTGAAAGGTGTTTGATTTAACATCCTGCAGCGAACAACAGAGTCCTGCAACTAGCTCTGGAAAGATGTACATGCAGAGAACACTTCGTTGTTTCCCTTCAGTGGCCTAGTGACGTTGTGGCTCCATACTTCTGTATTTTTCTCGGGAAACCCTGGGAACGCAAGCAGTCGTCTTTAATTTGATGAACTTAAATATCTATCTTGAGAATCTGCCACGCTATATCTAAAACCGGTCTTGCGGGTGTAATTAAAGTCTCTTCCAGAATGAATGTAACATTTTTATCTTGTCGAACGTCATTTGTACTAAACCACTGAAAATTAGGGGAACTCCCTTGGTAAACAACAAGAAGCAATTTTTGAAATGGTGTCTAGGAACTTTGTAAGGAAGTGAAATAAGGCGTCCGGCATTCGATAATAACGTCACCTGGAAATTAAGTTTCAGAGTGATTTAAAACTATAAAAAAGATATATTTAAACAGCAGCAACAGTGGCGTGTATTGCAGATCAAACTTGAGATGTCAATCGCATTGTGCAATTTTTTCACACACGGTACATGATCATAAAAACATTCTGAAATTTAGCAAGATTTCTGCGAATTTCAATACATGTTTCGTTATTGTATTACATCTTTGTGCTTGAAGTGGTTCATCAACATCTTTCATGCTGCTTCTCTTCAATTGTTACTGACACTCGCTTCACTCTGCTGCCAGAAGGATTAGAATTGTAGCGCGTAACAAGGCTATGTAACGTAACTGTCCCGGTGCATGAGATGAAGTAGGTGTAATCTAGTTTAGAATTTCGAAGAGCTCGGCATTACGTCGAGGAATAGATACGTAGACATGAAGAATAAAAGTGTAGAATGAAACTTGAAACTTGCTGGCATATTAAAACTGCATGTCAGACCGAGACTCGAACTCGGAACATTTGCTTTTTGCGGGTAAGCGGTCTGCCGACTGATCCAACCAAGCACGCCTCACGACCCGCACTCACAAATTCGCGGGAGAGCTTCTGTGAGGTTTGGACGACACGAGACGAAGTAGTAGCGGAGTTAAAGCTGTGAGGACGGGTTGTGAGTCGTGCCTGGGGTAGCTCAGTCGGTAGCCGGCACGGTTGCTCAGCATGTTCTTTCAGAAGGTTAGCTGCCCTCTGTAATAAACCAAAATAAATAAAATAAAAATAATAAAAAACTGAGTTAATGGGTCAATGGTGAACTTGAGCAAGCGTCATTGGACGTCCACCCTGAACAAACAGAACGAGAAAAAAGTCGGTAGAGCGCTTGCCCGCCTGAGGCAGAGCTCTTTTGTTCGTGTCTCGGTTCGGCACACAGTTTTAATCTGCCAGGAAGTTCCATATCAACGCACACTCCGCTGCAGAGTGGAAATTTCGTTCTGGAAAGTGTAGAATGTCAATAACGTTTGTGTTGTTTAAAAAGCTTTTTACCTAGAATATTCGGAGGTATTACTTTTCAATGAGCATTTTTACGTTATCACAACCAAATTGCCACATCCTTCGGTATACACATTGGAGTATCTGTGGAGTGAATCTGTGGAGTGAAAACGGCGTTTCCCTAATCTAAGACGTCTGCCAATACACCTGTACTTGAAACCTTTGACACAGTTTCTTTTATATATGGCTAGGGGCATGGTGTCTAATAGTACCCTGGAAGGTGAAACTATACACCATTGCCAAATTCAGCATGAGAAGTGCTCATGACAGCTACAAGCAATAAGGTAGAGAACGCAGAATTTGTAATAAATAGTAGTAAAATACGATTTAATACGAATCTCCACGTCCAACAAATTATATACAGAACCTGTATCTTTTTTTTTCCTCTGCGCGGTAAGTTCACATCTTTTATTTTTTCGATAGCTACGTAATTCCTTAGAGTGGTGTCTACTGCCAAGTTAGCCTGTCATTACATGTAGTTAATCTCAACACAAGGCAATGTTGTCCTTTTGTTATTTTTCGAAAGGCAATACTAATAACCATTTACGCACTTGTTTGGTTATTTAGTCTGGCCCGAGAACAAACGTTTTTTACATCTAATTTATATTTTCATGAAGTAGAAATACCTGAATGTCCATAATAAATAACGACAGAACGTTAATACACAATTTTTGTTGTCGTTTAATACAGCTCTCCACGTCAGTCCGTTCCGTGTAAGTTGTCCGTCTCTATCTAAGCTACTGTATCCTACATCCACTTCAAACTACTTGGTATTGTCAAACCTAGGTCTTCAAATTTTTTCTTCCAAATTTCGAATACGGAATTCAGGTTTATTTCGTGCCTCTACATGTGCGCTACCAACCTATCTCTTGTTGCAGTCAATTTATGCCATAAAACTGTTTTCTAACCAGTTCACTTCAATGCTTCTTTCTTAACTATCCCTTCCACCAATCTACCCTTCAGCATTATTGTGTATATTTGAAAAGCTACTGTCCAGATAGCACTTCTGACCAAGGCTACAATCCAGACGTCCTGAATATAATTCTAGAGGGTGTTTCTACATAGGGAGTCCCAGTGTCGATTGTATATATCGTATGACAGCGAAACATGGTAATATGTAGTGGATCACGAATGCGACGTGGGCAAAAATATCAAACAGGGGAGAAAGCAAACTTACACAGTTTGATCAATATGAGCACCGAAAATTCCGACGAGATGTTACACGGCTCCAGATTTACACCTGGTAAGTAAAATTGGCACTAACTTTTTTCCAGCAAAATCGTTATCGCGTTAACGAATTAGAATAGCTGCCGAATTTCGCTGCCAAACGCTAACTGAAGCCCACACTGGACCTCTGTGAATAGCTGCACCTTATTTATAACCATCCAGTGACACAAAAAAATGGTTCAAATGGCTCTGAGCACTATGGGATTAAACATCTGTGGTCATCAGTCCCCTAGAACTTAGAACTACTTAAACCTAAGTAACCTAAGGACATCACACACATCCATGCCCGAGGCATGATTCGAACCTGCGACCATAGCAGCCGCGCGGTTCGGGACTGAGCGTCTAGAACCGCTAGACCACCGCGGCCGGCTCCAGTAACACATAAATTTATGTTCAGCGTTAAGAAATATGTTTTTTTTTTCAGAAACGCAGTTCTTCTTGTTTTATATCCTCTTAACTATTTTGTCACAGAGACAGGTAAACTCACAAGCGGCTCACTTCCTAATGTAGTTTTCTCAATATGGCCAAAACATCCAACTGAGCTTCTCTGTCGTTACCCTGAATCATTACAGGTGAACGTCAGATGGTTCCTACCACACGGCTACTTAATGGTGACAGCTTCCATGCGAGCAGAGTGGGCTGAATGCATGGAAAAAATAACTGAGGATGTTGCATATAATTGCTTCTCAAACGAAGAAGTTTTAGCGGGCCGTATTAAACCAGAGTATTGATGACAAAAAAGAGGGATCAGCACAAATATCGGGCGTTCACTATAACACTAAGTAATACCATGTCCGTAGAGCAACTGTATGAAGAGGTACAGCTGACAAGCTAGCAGCCGTCCAGTCAGTTGTATGTCGGTCTCGCAGCAGTGCAGAGACGGGCAAATTTATTGTGCAGTAGGCTACATTAAAGTGCTACCATGATTGAACGTAGGAATGCGCTTATCAGTTTATGTGTGTAATGTGATAAATGTCGTACATTCGTTAGGAGAGAAGATGGCAGGCAGTGCAAACGTAGTGGATAAAGACCAGTTTAGTTGTGATGAGGCATTGGTGTAGGGACGACTCATGATGGACGCCCGTATGAAGTTTCACATCTTAGTACGAGGGTCAGTCAAAAAGTAATGCCTCCTATTTTTTTTCTAAGTTTAATTGTCAGGAAATTTAAATGCAATTACATAGGTTGAAAACCACAACATTGAGGATCATTTTGTCATTTTTCAATGTAATCTCCGCCCATCTCTACAGTTTTGGTCCATCTTTGAACAAGGGCATGTATCCCAGCACGGTAAAAATCACAGCTCTGCTTCCTAAGCCATTGACGCACGGATGTTTTGACGGCCTCCTCATCTTCAAAATGAATCCCACGATGAGCTTCTTTTAGTGGCCCGAACAGATGGAAGTCTGATGGTGCCAGGTCAGGGCTGTATGGGGGATGAGGCAAAACTTCCCATCCAATTTTGACAATCTCGTCAGAGGTGTGACGACTGGTGTGTGGTCTTGCATTGTCATGCAAAAGAAGAACATCTGCCATTGATTTTCTTGGGCGAACTCGCTGAAGACGTGCTTTAAGTTTTTTGAGCGTTGTGACGTATTGAACAGAATTTATTGTGCATCCCTGCTCCAAAAAATCAACCAGAATCACACCCTCTGTATCCCAGAAAACTGTTGCCATATCTTTCCCTGCCGATCGCACAGTTTTGAATTTTTTCTTCCTCGGCGAGCTTGTGTGACGCCACTCCATTGACTGCCTCTTTGATTCGGGTTCAAAAAAATGCACCCATGTTTCGTCCCCGGTCACAATTTTTTTCAGAAACTCATCTCCCTCCAAACGGAAGCGCTGCAAGTGTTGGGAGGCTATTGTTTTCCTAGCCTCTTTATTCTGATCGGTTAACATTCTTGGAACCCACCGTGCACAAACTTTTGAGTACCCCAATTGTTTAATAATCGTGATCACACTGCCTTTACTAAGAGAAATAATGCGACACACTTCATCTGCAGTCACCCGACGGTCACCACGAATGATGTCATCAACTTGCTGAATGTTGTGTGGAGTCACTGCACTCACCGGCCTGCCGCTCCGCTTTTCGTCAGTCAACGGTGTTTGCCCTTCAGCTTCCTTACAACGACGAACCCATCGTCTAACAGTGCTGACATCCACTGTCACAACACCATACACCTTCTTCAGTCTTTCATGACTGCGTATGGGCGTTTCACCTTCTGCATTCAAGAATTCAATCACACAACGCTGTCTCAAACGAACATCGATGTCGGCCATCTTACAAACTTCTGCTGTGCTGCCACCTGTTGACACAGAAAGTTACTACTGCAGTGGATTGCAGAAGAAGGTTTGAGGAATGGCGCCAAATTCAAATTTTTCACTTAACTTAATTTTTTTAAGTAGAAAAAAAATGGGAGGCATTACTTTTTGACCGACCCTCGTACTTATGGGGTTCAGGCGTACAGGGATGAGGTACTGTTGCCACATGACTCTCCTGATGGAGGTGAGTTCGATTCATGCCTCATACCTGACAATGTCCGTTTTTATCAGATTGGCGTAGTGGACAACTTCTTTCACGTGCCACTAAGCATGTGGTGCAGTTAGCCTAAGTGGTATTGACATTGTTGTACGACAAATGTCTTGGAATTAATATTTATCAGGCTCTTTAACACTTCGAATCTTGTT
This sequence comes from Schistocerca gregaria, assembly GCF_023897955.1. Taxonomy (NCBI): domain Eukaryota; kingdom Metazoa; phylum Arthropoda; class Insecta; order Orthoptera; family Acrididae; genus Schistocerca; species Schistocerca gregaria. The sequence continues at coordinate 447,088,513 of NC_064920.1, read as the reverse complement.
CTGGAAATACGCCGACTTTCTTCATGCCGCTCGACTTTTGAACACTAGTCTGTTCTAACAAAAAGTTGCACTGAGCTTACCGGGCACACGTGTGTGAGCTGTGTGATGGAAGGCGGTTACAAACAGCCAGATACAGAGGTTGCAGAGGTGTTGCATGTTGACACGGGTTCCACGGCCGTATGAGTCCTCCGCTAGTTCAGTCTCACCACCGACCGAGCTTTATTCGCTCGTTTCGTTGTAATGGCTGCCGTTAAGCAGCTACACCGCTCCGTAGCTGTGCTACACCGGCGGTACGCTGCTGGAGAGGCTGCTGCCTGGCAGTAACTGTAAAGAACAGCTCCAACTGTGGCATATACTTTATGGCCTTTTTCCATTGCAACAAAAGAATTTGTAACGACACGCAGCAGCAAGTGTACCACACAGTTTATTGCCAAGTATGCGCAACAGGAGCTCCGATTATCTGGCAGCTCCATTTGATGCAGACACTTTTAAAAGCTAGTTTGCCTTTTTTTAAGGATTCATGCAATTTTGAGGGGATACCTAATTCTAATTTAATTCAAGTCATACCTAATTCATACCAAATGTGTATCTACAAAGTAATGAAAAATGATCACTAACAAGTTTTATCTCAATAGTTCCGTGGATGTTGCCGCCCTTGGGCCTGTAGTGCAGACCACTCCCTCCACAAAAGCCGTTTCCACAGTGGTACTGTTCTACAACACCCTATGCAGGGTCCCTAGGAAGTAATATGATGGAGACATCAATGTCTGTAAGCCTGAGTCAGATTTTGTGGCGTGCTCAGATAGTTTGAAGACACAACAGCTAGCGGTAAGCAGGATATTCGGATACTATTCGTGGATTGGCACAACATTTCAATTGTCTCGATAGAGAAATATTGTAAATAATATTTCTAATTACGTAGTTTTCTCTTTGTGTGGCAAAAGCAACATGTGCGAGAACAATGTTTCTGGCGGAGATACTCCTGTATAAAACATTCTCGGACTTCTTGTTGCGTGAATTCTGGGTGAAACCTCACACGTCTTCCTCAGGAGTCACTGATTTCCATGGGTGCTACTGTGGTAGCCTCATAAACGACCCATCCCAAAAGTTCCGACACTGATTTCATTCCTGGTGTACCGGCGGCGTCAGCGCACTAACTACGGGGGCAGATTGAACTAACAACAGTAAACTTCAGACGTGATTTCGGGCAGATGGTTGTGAGAAGGCAGTGTTAAGAAGCGGACGTGCGACGATAGTATGCCAACGTTGTTGTGTCACAAATCGCAATGGAGCACATATGTAAATCAAGCGTTCAAGACATTCTCCAGTATGTTTTGAAGGCGAGAAAGGAGCATGCAAGGTTTGTGACGCACACACGGTGACCACCTGCCGTCATTTGGTTGAAATGTAGAACGCGGACAATTATTTTCTGGATACAATCATGACAGATGACGGACAACGTTATCAATACAACAAGCCACAAAAAGACAGAATGCAGAAATTCACAAGAAGGGTCAACGGTATGCCGATATAATCGGTATTCAGGTCAATGTGATTGCGAGATGAACTACATTCTAAAGAAGAACGTTTCTGACAACTTCTGACGGTCATATGAAAGTCGTGCATATTGCACTCAGATGGTGGAGGGGGCCGGGGGCGGGGGGAGGGGGGGGGGGAGCTTTGTAGAAGATCTGAAGCATTAAAACCTCCGTCTTAATGGTTTTCTATTTTTTTGTTAATCCAGTCCCGAAACACTTTGAATTGATGTGGCATATCCGATGGTCACGTTCCGATTGATCGACGTACTGAAGCTATATAAGACCGTCGCATCATCAGCCACAATAGTCAGCTGTCCCTGTAGAAAGTTATGGTGATAATAGTCGAAAGATTGACACGGCAAGAAATTTGAGAATGTTTTATACAAGTAAAGTGTGTGTTAGATATACTTTCTCGAACGCTCTTATTCAATACCGTTTACCACTGCTGTAAGCGGTAATGGTAATCATACTATGCTAACTTATGTTTCGAATTATTAAATAAATGAAAAAAAACTAATTAAAGTTCAGAAAATAGTGATTGAAGTGGAGTACTGAAAACATCATGGAAGTATAGATTCCGTAGGCTTCCGAGGCCATAGTCAGCTGACAAAAAAATTTCTGAGTATCATAATGTAAAAAGGTATAATGGAAGTCCAATGTTTCCGCCACGGATACAGTGGCCCTTCTTCTGGGTCTACATTTTCCATAGCCTACTCGACTTGTAGCAGAGTGTTCCAAAGATATACTTCCATGCTGCATCTTCACAGATTGGATAAACATTCGTGGCTGATGTCTTATATGTACTGGGTATGACATTTATGGCTGCGCGAGACTGCGCTAACTTTCATCAAATGTAAGAATTTCTGGGCTTCTGTCGTGTTCAGACTCATCTATGGTACAGGGCCAAAACATCGTGTCTGTAAGACAGTGTCGTTCCCTCTCGACACTGAATACAGTTCTTCAGTTGTTTTTTCGTTAAGCGATCTTTCTGCTGGTTATCGTCAAACGTTTACTTGAGTTCGGTCTGAAATATGTCCCAGCTATCGATATCCTCTTCGCTGTTCTTGAACCACTTATGCGCTGTGATGTCCAAGCAATAGTACATATTTGTCAAACTCTTCAAGTCATCCTAGATGTTGTATATGACCGCTCAGTCGAATCCTTCCCGCCATTTGGTCGAGACTTGGATGCCTGATATGCAGCTGACTTAATGTCGATTCGCAACCTATCGGGCTTCTGAATATACGTAACACAGGTGTTACACTTGTTGATGGTGTTGAGACAGCAACCAGCGACAAATTTATTTTCAGTTCCTTTATTCAAAGGGTACCATTACCGGTTTCGAATCGTTATGATTCATCTTCAGACGGTTCATGCTTTCATTACAACGTTTTTCAAAGATTAATTGTCCTAAAATATAAATAATACATAATTATAAGCAAGCCACACAGTGGGTTGCGTTATAGATTTTCATTGGATGTGACTTATGTCAAATGTCGGTTTGGAGTGCTTGTTTTCATTACATTCGTCCAACAGATGTGAATACATTTCCACTGCATTCCTATCGTTGCACATCTAAATTTTTTTCTCGCTGAACACTTTAGATAAGACAAGAACGCAGTGGAAACGTATTCACATCTATTGTACGAATGTAATGAAAACAAACACTCCAAACAGACATTTCACGTAAGTCACGTCCAATGAAAATCTATAACGCAACCAACTGTGTGGCATCCTTATAATTATGTATTATTTATATTTTAGGAAAATTAATCTGTGAAGAAAACATGTAATGAAAGCATGAACCGTCTGAAGGTGAATCAAAACGATTCGAAACCGATAACGGTACCCTTTGATTAAAGGAACTGAAAATAAATCTGTGGCTGGTTGCTGTCTCAACACAATCAACATTTGTCTTCAAATAACAGCCACGGTCTTCAACCATGTCATCATATGACAAAACTTCATGTTACACTTGTATTCTGGTTCCTCTCCGAGTAGGCGACGCCATTTACATTCCGTAATTGGAAGCTCCAATTTGGAGTCATGATAATGTTCTGAGAAATCTAATGTCTTCACCGAACACGACACATAGTAAACACAATTAACTCCAAATCCAAGAGCACGGTCGTCTATGAAATGCAGCACTTGGCACCAAAAGCATTTTAATTACGGACACTAACGTACAACAAGAACAGAACTGCCTCTTGGCTCGAAAGCGCTGCTATTTACTTGGAATATTCCAGAATATGTAAATATAAAAAAATTAAAAAAATTTGAGAAACGCCTATAAATTATACATACATATTTGATGTCTAGAAATGATAAATGCTAAATAACATATTTGATGTTGATCGAATTTTAACTGGTGACCCATAGGTCATCTTTCAGCGACGCTAACGATTATGCCACATTACAGGCTGCACAGCTCGCGGCGATATTCCACACTTCTCGTATGAGATAACTTCAACACTTTCACGTAGACAAGTGGTCATTGTAGTAGAAAATGTCACTGCTCATTATCCTTTTATATGTATACGCGTTTTAATCACCAAACACCTTAGGCGCCAACATAAGTGTCATAAGAAGAAAATCCCCTACCTCAGAAAGTAATTGCTTACAGCTACTATTAGACTACGTCACAGTGCCAAATACGTTTAGGCAAGTTACCGCAGAAAGGTTGTCGACATAGATTAGCGACAATTTACGACCATTTATTAATATAACTTATACGTTATTTAACTAGAGTTTGAAGAGGGTGCTTGGCAGTGCAGTTCACTTGCGCTAATCTGTCTTCGGACACTGGTATAGACCTGAATGCAATTAATGATGACTAACATTGTAAAATGTCCAGCTGAGCTCTTTTGGGCGACGACTGTATTTGCGGTCCTGCTGCTCTCATGAGGCACGGTGTTGATATTGTCGCACTGACTTTTGGTGTAATTTTAGTGGAACCGTGCGTCCTCTTATATCCAAGTTATGCTGATGGATGTTCACCTGGGAGCTACTTGCGTAATGTAAAGTGGAAACATACCATAGTCCGTGTTGTGACACAATCTATGGTGTCTGGCCCCAGTTACGTTGCGCCTCTCTGGAGGATGGCCTTGAGGTGTGGCGTCCCCTCGGTGTAAAGCTGTATTTCGTGATCTTCTGGCAGTCACAGCAGTCATTATTAATTTGTTTTGTGTGTTCTTTATTACATATTATTATTTTTTATTTCATTTTTACAACGCGCCGGCCGCTGTGGCCGCGTCGCCGGTTCGAATCCTGCCTCGGGCGTGGATGTGTGTGATGTCCTTAGGTTAGTTAGGTTCAAGTAGTTCTAAGTCTGATGAACTCAGATTTTAATTGCTTACAGCCATTTGAACCATTTTGTAGTTTCACGCCACTGTATATTGATAGCCATGCCAGTAGCCGATGTGTTTAACCCACGCTGCTGTGGTTGTTCCCTAATTGAAGTGGACGGTTGAATGATGTTGGAAGAAATTTTCGTAATTAGTATTTGACAAATAAGGAGAAGTTGAGTACTGAAGTTGCTAGTCACCAGAATATGTTATGTCCAAACACACAGTTACTCTCGAATCAGTACATTCAAAAATGCTGGTTCATACTACATTGTGCATCTGCTTTTAACTGTCACGAAGCAAAAAAGAGCGACGGTTTGAGTCACAGCAGTCACCGTAAAATTAGTTTTCCTCTTCTTTCATTCATTTTGGACGGAGAACACCTCAGTAGTACCGCAAACACAGTAGTCACCCAGAAGCGCTCAACTGGACATTCTATGATGTGAGTCATCATTAATTGCATTCAGGACTACATCAGTGTCCGAAGACAGATCAGCGCAAGTGAACTGCGCTTCCAAGCACACTTTTCAGACTCAAGTTAAGTAATGTATAATTTATATTAATAAATCATCGTAAATTGTCGTTAATCCACGTCGCGTCACTTTCTGCCGTGATTTTCATAAATTAGACTGCAGGAAATACTGCAACCAGACTCAAGTTTTCTTGGAATGATTTTATTATGACAATACTAGTTTCGAGTCTGAGCCCATCGTCAGATGGTAGCGTTGACTTCCCTTCATGTATAACATTTGTGTCTGCCTGAAAAGCCCTTATTTACATATCAGAGGAACGAGATTTGATTTTCTTTTACACTCCATGTGGTTTTTAGTTCAGTTCAGTGATCAGAATGGAATTTAAAAGAAAATCAAACCTCTGTCCTTTAACATGTAACGGAGGGCTTGCCAGGAAGACATAAATGTAAAGCTTGAAACGAAGTTAACGCTACTGTATTTCCTACAGCGTAATTTTCCCTTGTTTTATTCTTGATGGACACTATCGAATCTGTTCCAGCTGCGCCTTTTCCATAATAGTTAACTGGTGGTATTTTTTTCACCCATTCTGGTTCAATATTGATATACATAATTTTAGAATTAATGTTTAGGTTATATGGAGTTGTAGCATGTAGCAAAATATTTACGATTATGTTGTAAACTTTGTATTAATTAATGAGGCTGGGTTGTCTCAACTAGAATTGCCTTTCACAAGTCATTCATTCGTTTTGCAGGGGAGAGAACAAAGATAGAAATAACATCTCGACTACTCTATTTGATTAGCGAAATGAGCATGACTAGTTATCAGTTTGAAGGTGTGACGTGATTTTAGAACTCACCAGGCGATGCACCAACCGTTTTTGTACGTCTGTCCACATTTTTCTCTGCGTGTACCGTATAATCAGTAACCGAGACACTTTTCGGAGAGGTTTACAGCAGGCAGAGAGGCTTCAACAGCTGTCTAGTCCAGTCCAGTTACGAAGAGAGAGATGAGAATTAAATCAAAATCACTTTTCCAATCGCGGATTCGCATTGTTTGGATAATAATCGTTTCATTGATACTCACCATTTGCGTTGTCACTCCCAGTCAAGTTGGCTATAGGGACCGTTTTTCCATTGGATGAGGCACACTGCTGCCCTGCATCCGAGGTTACAAAACTGTGAAGAAACGCTCTTCCGTTCCGATTCGTTACTCTGAGTCGGCTTCACTTCTTTATTAGTAGTAGTGCCGGAGTTGTCATTTTATTGTACATCGGATGAGAAAAATCGGTTCTTAATTGTCCTGGGGCTAAGAACTGGATAAAAATCAAAATGACATCAGACTGTAATGGTCTCGAGACCGATGCAAGACGTATTCAAAATACTGTCCACCGTTTTCTGCCGCAAGTTTAAATCGAGAAACAGCATGTTCCACAACAGATCGGAGGTCTCGAGGGTTCACGTTCAGAATAAGCTACGCAATGCGTGCCTTCAAGTCAGCTATGTTCGTAATTTAAGCACTGAACGCAACCTCCTTCAGATAACACCACGGCCAAAAGCCACGTGAATTAAGATCAAGTGATCTGGACGGCCAGGCTGTAGGGAAATGACAGCTGATAATGGTAGCATATCCGAAATGTCTGTACAGCAGCTGTTTTACTGGTCTTTCAATGTCCGTAGGAAAGCCGTCTTGCTTAAAAAGGAACCTATCCACACTTCCACGCAGTTGATCGATGACGTTCCTGCGCAAGAGTCTCGTAGCGTTTACTATTGACGGTAAAGGTAACAGCACCCGCAGGACCCTCGAAGAAATAAGGCTCTGCGATAAACGATGTCGTCAATCCGCTCCGTACAGTTACATTTGCAGAATGAAGTGGTACCGGTTAATGTGCGTGCGGATTTTCCGTTGCTCACATTCTGCAATTCTGCGCATCGACGTGCTCTTGGAGCTGGAAACGGTCTTCATCTGTCCACATAATGTTCCATGGCCATTCATTGTCCAATTATATGAGAGTAAGAAATCAAGAAATTTCACAGCGAACGTTTTCCTTGCTGGCAGGAAGCAACTCCTGAACATGGGTGGTAGCAATGCAGGATGTTTCGTAGGATTTTATGCACCGCCCTCGCAGGCATGTCCTGCGCTCGAACAACTCCCCGTGCACTGCATGCTTGTGCACTACCGCTCGACTCCGCCTGCAGTGCTGTGGCCACCTCTTCGTCAGATGTCGGATCAACTGCTTTCCTCCCTCTGCTAGACTGCACTTCAAAAGAACTTGTCTTTTCGAATTGTCATTTTCTCCGGACCGTTAGCAGACATCGGACCATTGCCTTTTCCGTACCCTTGAGAGTCCGGACCTTCTACAGGGCTACTGGCGCACTGTCACCGTTCGCATAATGGAGTTTACAAGCAGCACGCGATCCTCCATGGAGACACGCATGACGGGCGTCTCGGACGCAGACTGAGGAACAGCCGTGTGCCGCGCGTCCGTTGGTTTGCACGTTCTGACACTTACATTAGCATCTACTTGTCAAATTTTTATTTGTTCCATAATGTTTCCCGCTACATCAATAATACTTGTATTCTGTTCAAATTGGACCTCATTCTGAGCAGTGGTTCTCCTTCTATAGCGTTTTGAAACTGGAACTTTAATTATGGACACCCTGTAGATTTGATCTGCTTCAATCTAGATGTTTCGTGGTAGAATATTCGTGGCAACGTCGAAATTGGAAGTTTGTCGTAAGTTCCTATGGGACGAAACTGCTGAGGTCATCGGTCCCTAGACATAGACACTACTTAATCTAACTTAAACTAATTTACGCTAAGGACAACACACACACACACACACACACAAACATACACACACACACACACACACACACACACACACACACACACACACATGCCCGAGGGAGAACTCGAACCTCCGACAGTGGGAGCCGCGCGAACCCGTGAATGGAAAGGCGGTAAGCATTGTCGCATTGCCCCTGTCTACGTGTTTGTGTTACATTATTCTTCATCGTTAACACGGGCGCTAAAGATCTTGTTGTCGTGCGCCCTCAGAACCTTATCATCATCGTCATCATCATCATTTCATTTCCATCATCTTCATTATCAAGCTAACTACTTTCTTCCGTGATTCTCATTTACCAAAAATTTGTGTCAGTTTTGCCGATACTCACTGTCTCCAGGGACTGGACGAGTTATCTTTGTTTCTCGTTTGATTGCAGTTCTTTTCGATGTATATTTATAATGTCCCACAGCAAGTTGCCAGCGCATCACGTAGCCGAGAATTGTGGATTGGCTCAATTACATTCTTCGTCATTAGACTGCTTCCCATTTATCTGCTTTTATCTCTGCTGTAAGTGATGAAATCTGGTGTCTCACAAGCGCTGGTGAGATTTTTTTTATCTCTTGACGGGGAAGCAATGACAGGCAGTACGTCTCATTTTCATCTGATACACCTACAGCCCCAATACAAATGCCACTATCTAGAAACTCTCTCTCTCACTCCTCTCTCTCTCTAAAATGTTGTAAGAATATCTGTTTTCTTAATTACATGTGCTTTAGTTCTTGTTTATTTTTCTTCTAAGTGTTTCATTCCCAAACAGTCCAAATTCGAATAGTTTAATAATGAGATTTTGTAGACTGATTTTACACATTTTTATTTTTACTGCGTTCGTGGTAAGACTATCATTTCGTTACATAAACCTGTCAACTAGAGTTTCAGCTCAACTTCGTCCTCCAACATATAGTATTCCTTGTTGTTTCCTTTAGTTTTTGTAAACATATTTCTTCCCTGAAATCAGCCAGCACCTTTTACTGTGTCTGCTTCTTTACCCTTCCGTTGTAGTTTCTGGGAACTGGTAAGTGTCTGAACCCGTTTACGCCCCTCTTTCTAGAATACGTCAGAGATGTTCTTGTCTCTTGTACTCTTTCAAACACTTTGCGAAATGTCGGAACACACGTATGTAAATATTGGTGTGAACCGTGTCAAATGCTGGCTAAGACCTGTCACGCATCCTTGTGAGGTATATGGACGGACAAAATAGCGTATGCTATCCTTGCTACCCCAGATCTACTGAAACAAGGCAACCCTGATGGTTACTGCGCGATTCCACATTATTTGGGCGTTGGATACCCTCCTACTACATTACAGTGGGCGTAACACACCGGTTTGTGGCTGAGACAGTTTGCTGCTAATATTTGCAAAGGGGAAACTTCTAGTTATTAAATGATAAAAGTTTATCTGGCCAACATGTAGTTCATTAACTCTAATACAAAATAAATTATCTTAAGATACACAATTGACTTAGGATTGATTTTAAAATTGGATAACAAAAATAATAAAAAGGAAGAGGGATAAAAAAAATTTGCCGCCACCAGTGAGATATCGCTGGAAAATTCGACGTTTGACTAAAGGCGTTCGACGTTACATAAGACTTTACATTAATTTAGAAAGAGTGGGTAATGAGAATTGTATGGAAACAAAATGTAGAACGGAGTAAGAACGAAAATATAACAGGGGAAAATCAAAGACAAAACCAAAATAAATCAAAATCGACAGAGCGAAACATCTTTACGAAACAACATTAAATTGCGAAATTTATTTAGATTATGTGACAATGCTAGTGACCTCCTGCATCACCACACAGAGGTCGTGTGAACGACCCCCTCACACATCACAGATGTTCCGAAAACGTGAAATTTGCCTGCTTGACTTAACCAAACTATCAGAATGTTCATTCCGTTCATTCCGTATTGTTTCTGCAGCATTTCTAGCAACATGTAGTACCCTAGTTCCATAGCTGAGAACTCCAATTGAAAGTTAAACTTTCAATGGATCATTCTGCACTCGGTTCACACCGCTGTTTTTTCTGTAACATTTGGTAGTTTCCTTATTTCGTTTGTGGTAAGACGTTATTTCCTATGAACTTCTTTGCTTTTCGTAAGTAGTAGTTAAAAATATGTAACTCCTTGGTTTTAAGTGACAGTATTCTTTGTACTATTTTGACTATGTCTTTTTAGTCATTTCTCTCTTTATGGCGTACTGTGAAAATTATATACTGAGTCAGGTTACCATCTCTCCCTCGACCTGAGTTAGAAGTGTAGTGGTAAATACCAGTCATGCAAAAATGACAACGTCGGCCGTACCGTTACCTGGTCGTCAGCGGTCGGATAGGATTACATACACGCAAAACAGATGCGTGCCCCCACTGAAGTCTGAGGAAACTTAAAAAAAACTCTTTAATGTCTACTGTAATTCACGTTTTAAGATGCGGAAGTCAGATGTTTAAAGAAATCAGTCGTTAACTGAAATACGGCTAACAAGTAAGATGCAAACGACAGAAGCACCACCTGTTAGTCCATCACGCAAGCGCACAGGCAAATCGTTTCAGAGTTCGCCGCCAGATGGTGCTAGGAGTGGCGCATCGAAGAGCTCAGCTCGCGACAAAAGCAAAATAGCTCTTTACAGTGGGGTAAGGTAACGTCAAACTTTGGTGTAATTATTCTTCCCGTTTCTCCCGTATACGAAAATAATACCAGTTACACAAAGGCGTATTGTATCTCAGATGTACTTTAAAGATTCTACATAACGTTTATTGTGATCGTTTTCGACATTTTTGTTTTCCTAGAGGAATAATATGTATGATAGTCTCCACTTTATTGCTTGTTGACTGAAGACATCACGAAACGAACAATATGTAGAAACACAGTTTCGATTATCATCTTTCTCCTCTGCTTCCTTCACGTACTAGTCGATAAAACCTGTTACAGTATCAATTTTCTTCGTGATCTGCCCACTCTTTTCTGTAAAGAGGTTTGTAAGCATCTGTTAGGGTTGATATTTTATTATTAATTCTTTCCAGACACTCTTTCCACATTAACCATTTCTGGTACATTACTGACACTGTCTTTGTATTTCTTCTCTACCGTTTTCCTCTTTGCTCCCGTACTCTCTCTTCTCAAAAGTTTCAATTCTTGTGCCTTTCTTATAAATTCCTGTTTCTTAGTCAAGCTCTGAGTTTTTCTTTCATATGTCAGCACGGTCTCACAGAATTAAACTAACGGTTCCCTCTGTGCTCAGTTTCCACAGTTTGTGCTAACAATTCCACATATGATAGTAATGCAAGGGGAGCAAATATCTCAAAGCCTTAGAGAAGGCTGTTTAGCTAGTTCAAGTCGGCTGGTACGGAAACATATAGGAACAGTCCCACCACTGTCTTGGCCCTGCTCAGCGACGCAGCTAAAGACACTTAGACTGATTCCCCCCCCCTCTCAGTCACGGTACAGCACACAGTCTGGAGGAAATTTTAATTTTCTGCTTTACTTTGTCAAACGCCTTCTGATAATCGATAAAACACAAACTCTTTTCTCAGTTACTTGTGCTAAGCTTCTCTTTCACTCACTTAGGAAAAGTCTTTAATGAAGATAGGAGCTGTACCGATGAAATGCCAACAAGGGCAACATAATGCAAGGACGCATCTGCTTACAGAAAAATGTAAGGATTACTGACACAAAGAGCAATACAAACTGATCAAGGTTATCAGAATTGATATTGCTGCCATCACTGAAAGGAAACATAAATTGCAGGAAAAGGGCGAATTTCAGAATTATGTGATGTTCTATTGTGATTGCCACAAGAACACAAAGCTGCTGCTGGAGTAACTATGAAGGTTGTTCGGAAAGTAAGGAACGATCGGTCGCGAAATGGAAACCACAGTGAAAATCAAAACTGATAGCTTTTTACATTAAGCTACACCTTCCAGACACTTCTCTAGATAGTCGCCGCTCTGACATAGACATCTTTCGGAGCGTTATACCAAATTTCCAACACTATCGTCATAGAAAGCAGCCTCCCGTGCTTTCCGATAATTCTCTACATTGGTCTATAGCGCGTAGCCGGTGCCCAGGTGCTTCGTATCCAGCGTTTCATGTGAACACAGATGATACTCAGGACGAGCCAATTAGGGCTGTGTTGTGGGTGATCGAACGTTTCCCATCGGAAAGGCTGCAGGAGCGTCTTCACTGCCCCTGCACAGTGCGGTAGAGAATTTCCGTGAAGAAGGAAGTGCGTGGCAGTTGTGTTAGGTGGGCTGCATTCGTGAAGGCGAAGCCTCTCAGCGGGCCCTCCTGCTTGGCGGGAGACATTGTTGTTCTAGGCGCCTTTACTCGCTCACAGCGCGCTCACAACAGGAAAGAGCGTCTTGAGGCGATCGACGGGCATACTAGAGACACTGCCCAAAAGTCTGAGAAAAACCTCGTCAGGTTTTCACAGTGGTTTCCATTTCTCGACCGATCGTTCCTCACTTTCCGAGCAGCCCCCGTATACGGGTGCGGAAAGCATTAAAAAAACAATTTGTCTGTATACTTTTATAAGCTGAGACAGGATACGTCTCCATATTGTCTCTGTATGCTCTGTGAGAAGAAAGAATTCAGAATAACGAAATTTATGACTTCTATAGAAGACTATTAGAAAAAGAAATAAAAATCGTTGTATACTTCTAATGGGAAACTAGAACGCCCTACTGGATAAGAGAACTAGTAGGGAGATAGTAAATATACGGAGTGAAAATATACTGAATAACAATGGAAAGGAGCTAGTAGAATTTTCCAAACATAATGAATTAAGGATAACAAACGCCTTACTGTGGCACTGATAAATTTACATGGATAGCTCGAGCTACAAGTTCAACAATACATTATATTGTTGCAAAGAGAAAGGCATGGATAAGAATAAAACACACAAGAGCCTACAAAGGGTTGGATCACCTTTTAGAAAGAGGCTACATAGCTTCCTTAAAAATCTGGAAGAAACTACGCATAAACACTCACTGACATGTAAGAACTTACAAGGAGCATGCCACCTACTCCATAGTATCAAAAAATTATATCATACGAAACTAACTGAGGAATGTCAAATGAAATCATTAAGTAGCAACATGAATGAGTAATGCCGGTGGAGCATTACAAACGAGGAAAAAGAAATGTTCTAAATACAGATTAACGATTTTCAACGAGCATCTTACCAAACTAATAAAAGACAAAATGGAGGCGAATCTAAAAACTTTGTCATTAACCAATAATGCAACTTACGGACAGGATTCTACACAGAAACGCCAGAGAAACTGGTACAGGCATGCATATTCAAATACAGATATACGCAGACGGACAAAATACGGCGCTGCTGTTGGCAACGCCTATATAAGACAACAAGTATCTGGCGCATTTGTTAGATCGGCTACGGCTGCTGCAGTGGCAGGTTATCAAGGTTGAACTGAGTTTGAACGTGATGTTACGGTCGCCGCACGAGAGACGGAACATAGCATCTCCGGGGTAGCGATGAAGTGCGGATTTTCTCGTACGACCATTTCATGAGTGCATCGTGAATATCAGGAATCCGGTAAAACATCGCTGCGGCCGGAACTTGACAGGAGTGCAACCCTGCCGCAAATTGCTGCAAATTTCAGTGCTGGGCCATCAACAAATAGTAGTGTGCGAACCAGTCAACGAAACATCATCGATATGGGCTTCCAGAGCCGAAAGCCCACCCATGTATCGTTGATCACTGTGCGACACAAGGCCTTACGCCTCCCATGGGTCGGTCAACACTGACATTAGGATGTCGAAGACTGGAAACATGTTGCCTTGTCGGACGAGTCTCGTTTCAGATTGCACCGAACGGATGGACGTGTATGGGTATGGAGACAACATCGTGAATCCATGGACCCTGCATGTCAGCAGGAGCCTGTTCAAGCTGGTGGAGGCTTTGTAGTGGCGTGGGGCGTGTGCATTTGGAATGATAGGGGACCTCTGATACGTCTAGATGCAACTCTGATAGAGACACGTACGTAAGCATCCTGTCTGATCACCCGCATCCATTCATGTCTATTGTGCATTCCGACGGACTTGGGCAATTCCAGCAGGACAATGCGACATCCCACGTCCAGAATTGCTACAGTGTGGCTCCACGAACAATCTTCTGAGTTTAAACACTTCTGCTGGCCACCAAACTCACCAGACATGAACTTTATCGAGCATATTTGGGATGCATTGCAACGTGATGTTCAGAGGAGATCTCCAACTACTCGTACTCTTACGGATTTATGGACAGTCCTGCAGGATTCATAGTGTGAGTTGCCTCCAGCACTACTTCAGACGTAAGTCGAGTCTATGTCACGTCGTGTTGCGGCACTTCCGCGTGCTCGCGGGAACCCTACACGATATTATGCAGGTGTACTAATTTCTTTGGCTCGTCAGTGTAAAAGTAAATCGGCTTTAGTTAAGAAATAAATACGAAAACTTTAACGGGGAAGTTGGGCTCGATACGTAAATGAATCAGAACATGATATTCAAGTAAGAGAACAAAGCATACAAAATTATTACCCATTTTAATATACAGGAAAGAGTTACTTTATAGTTGAAAAGGAATGGTTAAAGTACTTTAAGTGGTTATGAACAGATAATTAAAAGAACTTTAAATAAACACCAATACCAAAGACTCTGTAGATCTGATAACAATGAAAGTATTTGAAATAGTGATCCAAGAAACGAAAAACAGAAAGTCACTCGATGCTTATAAACATGGAATTGATTAAATGTTTTTCTCATCAACTAAAACATTCTATTTATGTTTGTTGGGTGATTGGACGTGTGCCAAAGCAAAACTAATGAAGCTATTGTATGCCCTATATACATGTCTGCTAAATTCTTGTTACAAACTATATGCCAAAATATGCTAAAATTAGAAACAGGAGATTAGTAACAATAAAGGAAGTGCTTACGTTAGAGGTCCAACATGGTTTTAAAAAAGCTAGGCCATGTTCTGATCCTCTTTTCACTTTGCGACGAGTAATTGTGGAAAGAAAAGATTTCATATTACCACCCTTTTACGTTATTATCGATTATGAACGGGTGTTTGACAAGGTTAAACAGAAAATGCTTCGAGAAACACGAAAAAATGGGAGTTAAAATACGTCTGATTACGCTAAGACATTATAAAACAACAATAAAATAAGGTTTCGTACTGTAAGTAATGGAACAATCTGCCGATATTACTCAAGGCTGACCATTGTGTTCCACCCTTGTCAATGTTTATGTTCACGATATCGTTTATAAACGGCTGATTATATTAAACGACACATTGAGCATAAATTTTGCTGATGACCGGCTTATGATAGAGGAATCTGAAGAGAAGGTTCAAATTGCAGTGCACTAGTTGAGTCAACCTGCCTTCAGTACGGAATGAGAATATCGACAGATAAAGCAAAAATGATGTTGTGCTAAAATTGGACAGACCCAAACATTTATTCGAAACCACGCAACCTACTTTAGAACACAACGATACGGAAAGAAACAGTAATCAAACGTTACAAAGTAATAATCACGCCTTTGCTGCTGTATGGTAACGAATTTTATTCCCTGAAAGCTGATCAGTTACGACGAATCGAATCATCAGACATGAACTTCCTCCTCTTCGTAGCGGACCACAAGAGAAAAATCGTTGCTAGACATGAACTAAATGTTAAACTCATTACAACTGAAATTGAAAAATACGCACTGGAAAGACCATGTACAATGCTTGCCTTGTAACAGAACACTTGAAGCTGCAGTACTACGTAACCCAATAGGAAAAACAACCGTTACACGTCCCTTAAACAGATGACATGAACAATTCTGAGGCGGTACCGTCCAAAAGGTCATATCCTTGAAGAAGATTATGACGAATTTCAATTTTTTCACATTTTGCTCAACGTGTCGGCAGTAGTCGTAAGTTACTTCGAATCTGAAAGATGTGTAACGTTTTCTATCCTCTACTACAGTATAAACACACATCTGAATACACATTTAAATAATAGTAAACCACATTCCTTAGGACATTGTGAAAACAGAAATGCAGGATTCCGCAGTGAAGGCAGAACCCAATTATGGAAAGTCCTATTTCCAACAACTTTAGTATTGTTGTAACAATTTATATTTCGATAGTGCCAGTTACGATACTTTTACACGGAGTACGCACAAACTAAAATGTCTTCCCTTCCCCACATTCATGTTAATGTGTTAGATAACAAAGATGACACACTTTTAGGGTGTCATAGAACGCTCAAAGCCGACGCAAACTGGGCTGGATACCCGAAAGAAATAAATTTGTTTAGGTAGTTACCAGTGTGTGAACTTTGTTATCTAACACATTATCATGAATGCGAGGAAGGGAAGGCATTTATTTTTCTTTCTGAGTATTCCTTGGACAAGGATAGTAACTGGCACTTTCGAAATATAAACTGTTACAACAATACCATCGTTGTTATAAACGACAAAAATGAAGTAAGATCACGCTCAGATTCCCCCACCATCCTTCTTAAAAACAGAGCCGTTGTAGTAAACATAACTACGTGTGACTCTATTTTCGTGACATTTCAGTTTGGCATGATGTGTAATAATTAATGCAGATCAAGTCCACACTTTCGCATCACCACACTTCTTTAACACAGCATTCAGGACAGAACCTCTGCATAGGAGTATCAAAACTGCAAAGATTAGAGTATAAGCTACATAAGAAAGATAATACTTGGGACTTAAACTATTCTACAACTTAGGATTCTTATTTGTAAATACGGAAACATCATAGATGCCCACATTCATTTCTTTTACCTTATAGTTACAGCAAATGGAGCCCTGGAATCAGTTAAAGGACAGTACATGAATAAAACAGTTAACTGAAATAATGAAGTCTGGTTGCTATGTACTATTATAAGAAATGGAACCATTGAAATCATTTAAAAGACAGGACATGAATAAAACAGTTAACTAAATTAGTAAAAGTCTGGTTGCTATGTACTGTTATGAGACTCTTCTTATTAGATCCAGAGATCCAGAATGCATTAGGCAGAGAGAAAAAGGAGAACAGAGATTAGGAAACAACACAGGCATATAGTGTGTACTTTAAATATGACAAAACAACTAAAAAGTATTAAATGGTATGCAGTGTCCCATAGTTTCAGAAACTTTCAGTGTTCTAGTTAGGGTTGTTCATCGACGGCACCTGAGAAGTGTTTATTAAATGTGTTACACGTTTCATTTTCTTCAGGAATCCTGGGATTGGAACCCCTCTTCCCCTTGGGAAAACAACTATGCAGGGTTTTATCAGAGTTATAATTTTGGTAGGAAAAAGTTTCTTCGACTCGCCGTCGCGTCTCCGTCATCGCCATTGCTACCAGTGGCAAGTGATTCCTTGTCGTCACTGCCAGACTTCGCCCTCGCTGCCAGACATTGCCAAACATCATCTCTACGTGTACCAACCGACGGCGGCAACATATTGGTCGAAAACGAGCAGGCCGGACACGGTGTCTGAGAGTTCTTTTAGGGGAGAAAATGCACATCTCGAGAAAATCCAGAACCTGGAGATGGGCCAACCTTGAAAAGGCCAGCAGGGATTATGCATTCTCCCAGAACATTAGGGAACTACTGGGGATAAAATGTGTCAATCATTGCCGGGAGAATGGTTCACTTCTTAATCGGCCATGACGATACCACATTCATTTGTTACGCGTAAACCTCGGTCAGGAGGCTGATTGTGTCTGTGGAAAGAGAGGCAATCCAAGACACATACTTCTGTATGTAATTCACAGGAAAGACGCCTCGCACACTCACACGAGGGCTTTATATAATTACTCAGAAACCAGACCTTGTGGAATGGTCTCAGGGAATGTGCAGACGGCAAGGAGAACAGGCAGCGAAAAATTCCATGGGCAATTCTAGTGAGACAGGTGACAGTAGCAGCGGTAGCAGATCACACGGCAGCGGCACAGGTTTATAAGACGGATAAGCGTAGAACAGTGGAGAATGATGGAGACCGACAGCGAAATAATCTGAAGATGAACCCTCTGCGAAGGATTGCAGAGTAGATGAAGGACTAAATGTATAGTCATTGCAGTGTAAAGAAAAAAAAGTGTTCACTAAACAGTAAGTCTAGATTGTAACAAAAGTGTAAAAATAGAGGACAGCGCAAGCTGCGGTATAGAGTAATCTAACCTAGATGTAGGATCGCGTCATCTGAGAGCTATAGGTTCAAAGTTTTATTTAGATACTCGGCCTGAGATGGCGAGTAGGAGCAGATTGACTGGTGGTTGCCCAGAAGCGAGAGAGTCAGTGCCTTTCTGCGGTATTGAACTCCTTCTGGACAGCATCGATGGTGGCATGCAACGAATATAAACTCCTTCCTAACCTCCTAATTTTCCTTTCTTCTTAACACGTAAACTGTTGTTTTTAAGTATTTCCTTTCCCACACTAGTTTTAAATTTAGAATTTATTTGTGCAATGACATTTTTAAATCTTTGTGAAATAGTAATAAATGAAATGCATTAGAAAACGGTCATCATATTGCATTCGACAAGACTTCTATTATCACATGGAGTAACAGTTTTTGGGACAGCATAACAAAAGAAGCAGCCGAAATAAAACTTTGTGACAACACGTTCAGTAAAGATGGCAGCCTGCAGCTAAGCACAGCGTGGGATCCGGCCACCAGAAGGTGGCTGCACAACGTAAACATTACCATATATGGTGCTGGTGTGGGTACCAGTGACCCCACGGAAAGCAACGCAGCTACATAAGGACGGCAGCAGCAATCAGAAGACAGTCACCACTTGATAATGGCCGAGGAGTTCTCTGCTGAAAGCTCGTGGATTTTAAACCACTTGACACGGCTGGACGCCTGAGAAACTTTTTATTAGTAAGTAACATATATGTTCTCCGACAAGAGTGGAAAACCTACTATGAACTTTTTACTACTAGGCAGAAAATGAAGCAACCAGATAATGAAAGTGCCCCCTGGTACCGGCAATAATGACCCATCACTCGGGAATACTTTGAATCAGGAAGTGCACAGAGAAGGTCTGAGAGCGATATAACGTGGCGATAATTCCAAGTATTTATTTGATTCCTAGACGACCAGATGATAGCAATCAAATTCTGCCATGAGAGCAACGTTCTCTTCTACAGCCACCAGGACGAGAACTCAAGAGCACTGAATATAATAATCAATCGTCCACTTAGTGAAATTCCAGAAGAAGAAGGCAAAGAAGCTGTCTAGGAGAAAGGTTTACCGTAAAGAATGTGTACCAACACAAAAAAGATAAAGACAATGAAAACATCAATCTATAGAACAAAAACACTGACGAAATATGGGAACTACCCTACCTACTATACCCACAAATACCGATAGAAGGCTACACACTGAAGAACGTACCGGCTAAATACCATAAATGGCTGGACTACACCAAAATTTACTCTGCACCACCGACAAGGTCCTGTGGATTGTGGATGCCAAGGACTTTCGCCCCCCCCCCCCCCCCCCATGAGACTCAAAAGCAAGGTGTTGCTTATGTCGAGGGGATCATGTGGCGTCGTTGCTTGGCTGCAAAGAATGCCAGCGGGCCATCAAAGCATGCAATGCTGTCAGACCAGCACCCATACCAACAATGATGCACCCACAGGCACAGACAACAGGTGCCACTAACCTGTGAGAACCCACCGTCAAAGATACAAAAAAAAAGTGCAAACGACAACAATGGAAACAAATCGGAACACCTAATGGACAAACCGCAGACGCCAGCGGACACCGGAAAACGTCCCAGGCGAGGAACAACTACAAGAAGCTGACGCAACAAAAGTTGAAGATGCAATTACAGATATCAAAGATTTCTGGAACGGTTTAAAATAGCCCAACTACTTTAACTCGAATTGCAGAAATTACGTGAAAATCAGGGAAGCACTCGACAAGATATTTAAATTACTAGCTCTGGCAGAAGGAGTGGCCTTTCTAGCCGAATAAAAGGTGTTCAACGTTAAAAGGCCTACGGATAGCTGTATAGAATGCTAGTGGAATTCACAATAAGGAAAAATAAGTAGACCTTTCTACTGCTCATATAAGAAACGAGCCTAGAGCCTCAAGACATCTTCAAACTTGTCAACATGATTAGTTATAGAGGAGACGGGAGAGGCAGATGCCAGGAGCGGAGGGGCAGGAACTGAAATATTTTTAGTGAACATCTGCACCACAAGGAAGAAGCGCTGCCTAAACCTTTGAAACGTCGGAAGTAATGATAAGTACAACGCAAGGAGAAATCAAGTTCATCCCTCTCTGTCTCAGACAGACAGCACAACTGCTATAGGACGATTTCGAGGCCATATTTCAAGGCGCTAGTAAAATATTCTACGACGGCGACCCAGACGAGAAGCCCTTTTTATGGCACGAATGGTCAGCCCCAAGGGAATCAAACTATTCAATCTGGAAGGAAGGCTAAACGTGGCTGTGTGAACCGACACCCTTCCAGAGGCCTGCACATCGCCAACCAGAAGCGCTACGCAGAAACATATTGCCCAGCCACCAGAACTAACCATTCTTCAGGAGATGTCATCAAACCACAATCCGATGCTGCTGTCACTGTCTAGGCTAATCACATTGTCCCTAATGCCAATATCTACAGAGTTCGACTCTACGAAATTCGCCCATTACTTAAGTAATAATGAAGATGCAACTCGGCACGTCTTCACAGTGGACCATTTCACAACTTTACTACTAACTACCACTACAACTATATCGGACGACCGTCAGCTGCACTACCCACCGCTTTTCCAAGAACTGCAGTACCCTTAGCAAACAGCTCAGAAAAGATGACAGAAACTGAGTGACACGCGTAAAAACCGCCAAATCAAACGGGAGGAATGGGAATTCACAAGGCGTCTCCACGAATGACGCACGAAATCGTCATTCATCTTACGTATAGGAATGAGTGGCACCTAGTAAATAGCCTTCGATAACCAAAATCGCCCAAAACAGCCACTGAATTTGCCCCAAGGACTGGTATACGATGTGATAGACGAATCAGAGGAATTTATCTCCATTATAAAGAACAAAGTTCATTGCCACTTCCCTGTCAAAACAAACGTGATGAGGTAGCCCACCAGCGCATTACATTCTTGAGGGAAAGGATTGTGGCACATCCTGTGACAACCGAACCGAAACTGAGAGATATCACGTAAATCAATGTCTTAATGTAGTGCCAGGACCACGCAAAGCACAGGGTATTGATGAAGTGTTAAAGCAACAAATAAAACTTCTAACGAAAGAATTGGGCTTATCGATGAGTATTTTCAACAGCTGCTTACAGGAATATGGTGGATCGGTCAAATTGTAACCATTCTGAAACGCTACAAAGGCCTGATTCTCGCCAGCATTTACCACTCACGACAAAATTTTTGAAAGGAAGATGCAAAAACATATCAAAGAACCCCTGGCGATGGATGAAATGATTCGATAGGAAAAGATGGGGCTCCAGCGAAAACTCTAGGCTGCAATACAACTGCAGTCCAAAAAAACTAAAAAAATACCTACACATCTCAGTTAAATACACGGTGAGGCTTTTCCTTGCGGTGGAAAAGTCCTACGATAAGGTGTAGAGACCAAGCATTAGACTACAGTCAAACTTCGCGTCAGAACTATAAACACAGATTGTTAAAGAAGAATGATCCTGACAATCGTTCTCCAACGTCAAATTATGGTGAAAGTAAAGGGACAGAGGTCGGAACTGAAGATGAGATTTGCAGGAATATCGCAAGGATCAGTCTTATCCGCTATACCCCACAACGTTTATGTGAACGACATTCCGACCATGGACAATGTGATGTTTTTCCAATTTACTGACAATATACCACCACTGGCCGTTACAATACAGGGAACGTTCGAAGATTTCTGACCAAAGTCATGGTAATGGGAAGATGGTGTAGGAGAACAAAGCGCAACTAAACCCCCAGAAGCGCATCGATATCTGTTTTAGCCCCACGATCGGCGCAAGACTCTCCAGAAGTGACCATCCAGTCTCATTGGTGAAGACAGTGAATACCTGGCAATGACATATCACTCAGTGCATGCCTTAAAGAGTACGTCTAAGACAAAAGACGACGGATCATGGGCATGTCGAAGGCGCTGCTGTCCTCCTTAAGACGTCACATCGAAACGAGCAGTCCGGAGCTCGTGATCTAGTGGCTAGCGTTGCTGCCTCTGGATCACGGGGCCCCGGATTCGAATCCCAGTCAGGTTGGGGATTTTCTCTGCCCGGGGACTGGGTGTTTGTGTTGTCCTCATCATTTCATCATCATCATCATCATTCGTGGCAGTGGCTAGATTCAATTGTGAACATATTGGACTGTGTAAAAAATGGGACTACTTACGAGCGCTGATGACCGCGCAGTTGAGTGCCCCAAACTACGAACATCATCGTCATCATCCGAACGAGCACGAAAGTACGACTACATGTGCCCTACCTACCTGAAATTCTCTATATCGACTACCAGCAACGGTACATATTGGTCGTTCAACATAATTTTTTTTTCAGCTGTACGGGATGTCCTTTTGATCGGGAGTCGGCAGTTGTGGTACTCATCATTCACAAACACTTCTCATGTGGAAATTTACCGTCACCAACTTATGGGTGGCATCCAGCGTAATTTTCAATATCAGAACGGTTACTCACCGATTCTCTCTCACAATGACAGGAGTTTTGTTGGTGTTATATTGCGTGAGAGCATTATCAGGAGCGCCAATTCCAACTTGCTTTGAAATTGATTGCGCCCCCTATTTAAACAATTGAAACCACCTTCGAGTTGTGCTGCAGTGATGAATAGGTCCATAGGCCTCCTGTAACTTGGAAAAGGTCTCAGCTGAAGATTTGTTGAAACGAAATCAGAATTTCAAAGCCGCATATTGTTCCTCGCGCGTCACCTCCATATCTGCGGTACACGATACTAAACGATACTCAGATTGACGGCTTCTGACAGGCGGGCATAGGTAAGAAAATAAATCGACTACTGTACAGCCACACCATCAAAAAAAAAAAAAAAAGAAAATTACTGGAAACAATATACGTCGTAAAATATCTCGAGTAATTAACCTGAGTGACTTTAATTGAAATGACCAAATTAAACAAGTAGTAGGAAAAACAGATGTTAGACAGATTCATAGGAAGGAAATGTAGCTCAACCACGAAAACAGAGGCTAAAAAGAAGCTTTTTCGACCGATTCTTGAGTATTGTTGAGCAATCTGGGATCCTTACTAGGTAGGACTGATAGAAAAGATAAAGAAGATTCAAGGAAGGAGGGTGTGTTTCGTTATGGGTACGTTTATTAGCGCAAGAGCTTTACAGAGATGCTCAACAAACTCCAATGGCAGACGGTGCAACAGAGGCGTTGTGCATCACGCAGAGACTTTCAATTGAAATTTCGAGAGAGCAATTTCCGGGAAGAGTCGGGTAACATATTAGTTTCCTCCACTAACATCTCGATAAACTATCACGATAATAAAATGCGAGACATTAGAGCTAATATAGGGGCTTACAGACTTTCATCCTTTGCACGCCCCCTTCAAAGGTTGAACAGGGTAAGAGGGAATCAGTGATGCAATTGTAGATGAGGAAGAATGCCAACAATGAAGTTTGCTCGGCGTTCTTGTTGCACATTAAGCGAGTAGAATAAAATAAGATAAAATTCTTGCTCGACAAATTATGACCGTAATAAAATTGTGATTATCGAACATCCCTCGCATATTCAGTGCCAACCTCTCTAGCATAATTTACGTGGCAAAACACGTATGATGAATGTTCACTGAAATTTTCCGAGCGAGGTGACACAGGGTTAGCATTCGGGAGGTCGACGGTCCAAACCCGAGTCCGGCCATCCTGATTTAGAATTTCCGTGATAGCCCTAAAATCGCTTCAGGCAAAAACCGGGATGATTTCTTTGATAGGGCACGGGCAATTTCCTTCCCCATCCTTCCTCATCCGATGGAACCGATGACCTCGCTATTTGGACCCCTCCCTCCAAATGAACCAACCAGCCAACCCTAAAATTTTCATGGAAAAGTTTGCCCATATGACCTACGTAGAACTTGTCACATGTTCCATCGTCAATTATTTAGATACCCGAATGCCAGAATTAACATATCTTTCGTGATACAATCCTTTATTCATAGGACAAGCTTTTACTCTAGCCTTATGGAATGCTTCAGCGACTTTATTTGAGTGGTCGCCTCTGTATTTGGGCTTTCCTGTCACTGGCTGCATAGGATTTTATCATCGTTCACTTTCCCCTTTACAGCGGCATTTATTATTACAGAAGCTTCGTATTATACCTGGCCTCCAGTTTTTAGGTATGATGTTCTACGGAGACCTGCCAGTACTCCAGGGCACAGAGTTTACAGGGAACCTACCAACACAAACATGTTTCTGGACGCCGTTTCGCATCACCACCAAGCCCAAAGACAAGCTGCTCTGATCAGTCTATGTTAGCGTGCATTCCGCACCAGCTACAGTAAGAGCTTGCAACCAGAATTACACTGCCGTCTGGGAACGTTGATTGGTAGCGCCTACGACTTCTAAATCTGAAAGTCCTTATGGT
This sequence comes from Schistocerca gregaria, assembly GCF_023897955.1. Classification (NCBI taxonomy): domain Eukaryota; kingdom Metazoa; phylum Arthropoda; class Insecta; order Orthoptera; family Acrididae; genus Schistocerca; species Schistocerca gregaria. The sequence goes on along the minus strand of NC_064920.1, from coordinate 447,063,710 downwards.
GGCATGCAACCATTATAGATATAATTATTGTAAAGAATTAAAAAAGCTGTGTGGTAGCAGTCGTTGAACAACTATGACGCGTTTCGTGTATACGTATCTGATGATTTGAATGCGTAGTCTCACGCCGATATGAATTAATAAAATCTTCATCACCACGTTAGGTTTACGATAGAAGTATAGATAGATGAAATGATAATGAAATCAAGACCCTAAGCTGTCGACAGGCGTTGCTGTATCAAAGGGGACAGTTGAGATATGTGCCCCGACCGGGACTCGAATCCGGGATCTCCTGCTTACACGGCAAACGCTCTATTCATCTCTTTTTTTTTATTTTAACCAGGCAACTGATATCTTCGCTCTTTTCTTTTGCAGTGTCTTGTCGATATTCTCTGTTAGATTGCCTCTGTTAGATTTATTGAACATACTAACAATACACATATATACACAATGCAACAGTTCTTCAAGGTACAATATGAATATATACAAATGATTGTTAGTTTGACAAAAATCTACATCTACATCTGCATGATTACTCTGCTATTCACAATAAAGTGCCTGGCAGAGGGTTCAATGAACCACAGTCAAGCTGTTTCTCTACTGTTCTACTCTCGAACGGCACGCTGGAAAAACGGGCACTTAAATTTTTCTGTGCGAGCCCTGATTTCTCTTATTTTCTAATGATGATCAATTCTCCCTATGTAGGTGGGTGCCAGCAGAATGATTTTGCAATCGGAGGAGAAAACTGGTTATTGAAATTTCGTGAGAAGATCCCGTCGCAACGAAAAACGCCCTTCGTTTTAATGATTGCCACTCCTATTCACGTATCATGTTTGTGACACTATCTCCCATATTTCGCGATAATACAAAACGAGCTGCCCTTTTTTGTACTTTTTTGATGTCATCCGTCACTCCCACCTGATGCGGATCCCACACCGCACAGCAATACCCCAGGATAGCACGGACATGCGTGGTGTAAGCAGTCTCTTTAGTAGACCTGTTGCACCTTCTTAGTGTTCTGCCAATGAATCGCAGTCTTTGGTTTGCTCTACCCACAACATTATCTATGTGATCGTTCCAATTTAGGTTATTTGTAGTTGTAATCCCTAAGTATTTAGCTGAATTTGCAGCCTTCAGATTTGTGTGACGTATCGCGTAATCGATATTTAGCTGATTTTTTTTAGCACTCGTGTGAATGACTTCAAACCTTTCTTTATTCAGTATCAATTGCCACTTTTCCGTCCATACAGATATCTTATCTAAATCATTTTGCAAGTCGTTTTGATCACCTGATGACTTTACAAGACAGTAAATGCCAGCATCATCTGTAAACAATATAAGGCGGCTACTCAGATTGTATCCTATGTCGTTAATATAGATCAGGAACAATAGAGGCCTATAACACTTCCGTGGGGAACGCCGAATATTACTTCTGTTTTACTCAATGACTTTCCATCTGTTACTACGAACTGTGACCTTTCTGACAGGAAATCACGAATAAAGTCGCACAACTGAGGTGATACTCCGTAGGCACGCAGTTTGGTTATAAGACGCTTGTGAGTAGCGGTATCGAAAGCCTTCTGGAAATCTAAAAATATGGAATCAATTTGACATCCCCTGTCGGTAGCACTTATTACTTCATGAGTATAAAGTGCGAATTGTGTTTACCAAGAACGATATTTTCTGAATCCGTGCTGACTACATATCAACAAATCGTTTTCTTCGAGGTACTTCATAATGCTCGAATACAGTATATCTTCCAAAACCCTACTGCAAATCAACGTTAGTGATAGAGACCTGTTGTTCTTGATTGGAATTCAAAATATTTACTTCGTCTTCTTTGGTGAAGAAGTTTCGGAAAACCATGTTTAATAACTCTGCTTTAGTGGCACTGTCATCAGTGACTTCACCGTTGTTATCGCGCGGTGAAGGTATAGATTGTGTCTTGCCACTGGTGTGCTTTATGTATGACTAGAATCTCTTTGGGTTTTCTGCCAGATTTCGAGACAGAATTACGTTGTGGAAATTATTAGAAGCATCTCGCATTGAAGTACGCGCTATATTTCGAACTTCTGTAAAACATTGCCAATCTTGGGGATTTTGCGTTCTTTTAAATTTCGCATGCTTCTGCAACAACGATCTGACCAGTTTTGCGTACCATGGGGGATTATTAATTTATATGGTATATATCTCTCAATTGCTGTCGATACTATCTCTTTGAAAACATTCCACAACTTTTCTACACTTACAAGATCAGATCGGAAGGAGTGAAGACTGTCTCTTAAAAAGGCGTTAAGAGCATTTTTATCAGATTTTTAAAATATATATACTTTGCGTTTCTTTTTGATGGTTGTAGGTGTTACGATATTCAGCCTAGCAGCAAATGCCTTGTGGTCGCTAATCTCTGTATTCGTCACAGTACTCACTATTTGTCCAGGATTATTTGTTGCTCAAAGGTCAAATATGCTTTCGCAACCATTTAAGCTTCGAGTGGGCTCATCAACTAATTCTTCAAAACAATTTTCTGAGAAAGCATTCAGTACAATTTCGGATGACGTTTTATGCCTGCTGCCGGCTTTAAACGTATAATTTTTCCAGAATATTGAAATGAGACTCAAGTTTCCATGAACTGTTCAGCAACAATATCTTCTGAGTCGGGGGGGGGGGGGGGGGGCTGGTAGGTAAAACGATACCCATACTATTTCACAAGGCAAACTACCTCTGACAGCAATAAATACTCCACCACCAACTGTATTTAATCTATCCTTTCTGAACACTGTTAGATCATTTGAAAAACTTTCGGCTGAACTTATTTCCGGCTTTAGCCAGCTCTCTGTACCTAGAACTATTTCAGCTTCAGTGCTTTCTATTAGGGCTTGGAGCTCTGGTTCTTTCTCAACACAGCTACGATGATTTACAACTACAATACCAATCATTGTACAACTATCTTACTGCGCCCCACTTATAGACAGACGCCCCTTCTGTGGTTCCCTGAGAAAATCTAACCTAAAGAACCACCCAGTCCCTTCCACACAGTCCCCGCTACCCGTGTAGCCGCTTCCTGTGCATAGTGGACTCCTGACCTATTAAGCGGAAACCGGAAACCCACCACCCTGTGGCGCAAGTCAAGGAATCTGCAGCCTACACGGTGACAGAACCGCCCGAGTCTCTGTTTCAGACTCTCCACTCAGCTCTGCACCAAAGGACTACAGTCGTTTTTATCGACGATGCTACAGATGCTGAGCTCCGCCTTAATCTCGGAAGCAAGTTTGGCAGTCTTTACCATTTCCGCTAGTCGCCCGAAACCAGACAGAATCTGCTCCGATCCAAAGCGACAAACGTGATTGGTACCGACATGAGCCATCATCCAAGTTGGCTGCACCCTGTGCTCTTTATGGCATCCGGAAGCAGCCTTTCCACATCCGGAATGACTCCCCTCGGAATGCGCACACTGGCTTCCTTCCCCTCCTTGTCAGCCATGTTCCTATTGGGCCCCATTACGCGCCTAACGCTGGAGCTCCCAACTATCAGCAAACCCATCCTCTGTGAATGCCTAGACCTTGCGGGCCGAGAAGCTTCCTCTGGAACAGGGTGGGCGACTGCATGCAGCTCAGAGATATCGTCAGCCACAGATAACGCCCGAAACCTGTTCATCAAACCTAGACATGATTGTCTTAATGGGATTTCCGCGATCGTTCTTTAATGGGATTTCATTCTGTGATCGCTATTTTTTATTTTCAATGGTCGACTTGAGGCTAGCTGTCCATTTTCAGATCATATATTGTAGTTACAGAGTAACTTGTCAGTACAGAACTATCGGTTCACTGTCATATGACAGTAAATCGATAGTTCTGTACTGACAAGTTACTCTGTAACTACAATATATGATCTGAAGATGGGCAGCTAACCTGAAATCGGTCATTGAAAATAAAAAATAGCGATCAAAGACTGAAATGCCATATATTTATTTTTACGAAACCTGTTCGTCAAACGAACCGGGGCCCTACGATTGGCCCCTCCGTAAGTTTCTCACTGCCTGCCAGACTTTGGAGTGATCTCCCACTAGAATACAAGTGATGGGTCAAACTCAGTGCAGGCAGTGCGCTGGGCGGTCACAGCAGGGGACCGATGGACGTCCCTCGCATCCCCGCGTTCGATACCCCACAGTGACGCCCCTTGGCAGCAGCCTCAACCTGTGTGACGGAATCCAACGCAGCCTGGAGCTGTGAGCGAAGGGTTGCCAACTCAGGTCGCATCTGTACACAACAATCACAGTTTCTATCCATTACTGCAGTCTCTCCTGGTTCAGGCTCGTAAAAATATGCAACAAACGAACGGTGTACTAGCGTTGTTAGCAATGGGAAACCGAAGTGCTCTCTCACTGACGGTCTAACCGACACTGAGCTGTTCTAACCAAACAATCAAAAGCCTGTACGATATGAGGGTCGATAGGAACGGCGGTGCCGTGCACTACACTGTTACTGTATTAAAGGCTTGTGCCTAGGAAGTATTCGAACACGCAAGAAATTACAAAAATGAACTAGTAATTACACACATAATTGAAAATAAGTCGCTCCTGTTTGAAGTTTGTAAAAATATGTAACAAGCGCACGATGTATTCACCTTATTAGTACCACGAACTAGCGGTGCGCTCTCGCTGACGGTTCAAAACATTAAACACAACAAAATATAACACATTCTGTCTCCTTTGTTTATGCATGTGAACATGGATAAGTGTGTTGCATCATTTGACGGGTAGGCATGGCACACCAACTTAGAATGGAGTCAAAGAAGACGCTGCGGAAGTAAACGGCAAAAGTTTGTCGGTAACATGGTTTTCGGGTGAGGAAGCTATGTGCAGTCAGAACTTTGTACCAGAAGTCGAGGACTGTATGCAGACCACTCTGAAAGAGGTATTCTAAAGCCTGTCCTCGAAACCAGATGAGTGTATGGTACTTAGCAAGAGGATAGTCAAATGTCTGGAGCAAGAACAAGAAATCTGGGATTGCCGTCGTTGGCGGGGCACGGAGGTAAAAGCCCACGATTGTTATGATGAGGAGCCAAACGTTTCGTTTTAGAGGGCACGTAAGACGGTGCTCGTCGATGTCTTCGAGATGACAGTCAGGGCAGAGTGGGCAGATGGCCAGTCCGAGGCGATAAAGTCGGGAATTTGCCATATACTAAAACATACCAGAGTGCAGACACAGACGACGGTAAAAGGGTGCATGCACACATCCCCAAACAGTTCGCAGTTAATGTCAGGTTGCTGTTGGACCATGGGTAGCAAGGGTTGCACAGCATAAACAAACGATAATAGTCTTTGGTACGGGGAGGAAGGGTGACTGGAAGATCGGCCCGAACGTAGCTGAGTTCTATCAAACAATTGGCGACATGGTACTATAATGGAGAAATAGGTCCCACATTCCTCGGTGGATCGAGAGAAGCTGGTGGGAGGATATCCAACAGACTGCGTGTTTAGGACGGGACCGGCCTCCGCCAGTGCCACAACATAGTATGGACAAAGAATGCAGAGGATTGTGGCCACAAGTTGACGAGTCCGAGGCCACCTTTTTGTAGGAGGCAGTGTTAGAGTGTCGTAGCGGACTTTGAAAAGTGTCCCCGCTGGCACGAATTATCCAAAGGCTGATTGGATGCGGCGGCCAAAGTAACGGCATTGGGAGGATCTAGGCGACGTGTACCAGTTTAGGGGCGACATACATGTTGACATAGGACACACGTTGGAGTTGGTTTAAGATACGGTGCACTTGACCGCGAACATGGTTTCGAATAAACTGCAAAAACCGCCGGTAAGTGAGGGCCACTGTCCGGTATGTGGAGCTCGTAAATTCGATACCCAAGTAACGAAGGGTGGTACCGAGTGGGAGTGGGGTCGGCACGATAACCGGAAGGCCACGCCCAATGTGCGTCATAGTCCATTTTCGGATATTAAGAATGCTACCCGAAATACGTCCATGCTGGTGGATCCATTGGATAGCTTCATTGAGTTCCGTGGAGGAGCAGGTGAGAAAGATGAGGTCGTCTACATAAGCCCTGCAGTGAAAGGTGCAGTCATGTGAAGTGAGACCCTGCAGTCTAAAGCTAAGACCAGTGATGAGGGGCTCAAGTGCAATGGCATATAGTAAAGCAGAAATAGGGCATCCTTGACGCACAGAGCGACGTATAGGGATGAGTCCTACAAGGTTCCAATTGACCTGTACCATCGAAACAGCGGGAAGTAGCAACCGCCGAATGTCATCGACAAAGAGTAATGGGAACCCCAAACGTAGGGCCACCATGAGGAGGAATGGGTGTCGAATGCGATCAAAGGCAATCATGAAATCGACAGATACCAGTGCTGCACGAATGCGACAAACTGCCACCATTGCGATGACGCCACGGCATTCTCCTAGGGCTGTTTGTAGGGTGGCCCCACAACCACGTGCAGGCTGCACCGGTGAAAGGATCGTAGGTAAGACGATGCGTATGCGCGCTGCTAAGAGGCGTGCATATATTTTATAGTGTGCATTCATTAATGTAAGAGGGTGATATGCAGAGACATGAGACCCTACCATCGGCTTAGGTACACGTAGAAGAATGCCAGTGACGAATTCAGGTGGAACTGGGAAGAACGGAGTAAAGAGTTCCTGAATCATTTCCGTCCAGCGAAAAAGCATTAACGTGGTGAACGCCATGTAAAACTCCAAGGGCAGACCATACGGTCATGGTGTTTTGTTCTTAGTCTCCTTGTTGGTCACATCTACCACCTCCTCTGCGGTGATTGCAGATATCATGGACGTTGACACCGCTACGGTGAGGGTCCGATCAGGGGGAGGATGGAGATCATCAGGAATTGGCGTTGCCATCGGTTAGTCGTCGTAAAATTGACGATAATGTTCAGTAAAGGCAGACACCACTGCCGCCTACACAGGCTGAACACCGTCGGAGGTAGTGATGTTGGAGACGAAAAGTCACGTCGACGACAATGGTCGGATGCGGCATGGATTGTGGATGGCGTTTCGTCGTGGAGGAAATCATATCGTCGGGAACGCTCCTCGACACCATACAATCGTTCACGTTGGGGAGAGAGGAGACGAGCTTTAGTACGCTGTCGTTCCCTATGGGTTTCAGGTGATGGAGGGAGCGCATCGAACTCACGGAGGTCGGCATACTGAAAATTTGTGATGTCTCTATACCATGCTGCTGCTTCCTTGCCATATTTCATGAGGATCGCAGGTTTGGTACACTTGAGCCACCAATGGAACGTGGATGTTTACTGCGGGAGGCGTCTTTCACTAGACGCCCATGTATTGGTAATATATTGTTGGCAGTGTGGCTCATTAAGGAGGGAGGCATTAAGCTTCTAGTAACCTCTGCAGTGCCATACCGACTTAGGTAGCAAAGCCAGGGACAAAATGACAGCGCAATGGTCCGAAAATGCAAGAAGCATCGTTCTGCTTGGGAGACGTCGATGCCAAGTTGGGCAGAGACATAAAGCTGGTCCATTCTGCTCGCAGAATGTGCTGTATAATGGGTAAAACCGTGGGTATTGCCATGAATTTTCTCGCAACCGTCCATTAGATGAAAATCTTCCCCTTAAGGTGAGCAGTGCCGGGCATGGCGAATAACGAGTCATTTGGTTTTGCGGATGGAGGACGCAGTTGAAATCGCCTCCCATGATAAGGCGATCATAGCGACCAGCAAACAGGGGAGTCACGTTATGTCCGATAAAGTGGACTGCTGCAGACGGTTCGTTAGGCCAGACGGAGCGTAGATATTGATGACGCGCGTGTCGAAGATGGTAACAGCCATGCCCCTACCAGAGGGAAGAATTGTCATTATCGTGAGTGGGATTTCTTCGCGTATGTAGAAAGCCACTCCACGCCCTGTTTGATCACATGTGGATGTGTATGAGTCGTAGCCAGAGACCAGTGGTAATGTAGCAACGCGAACTTCCTGAAGAAGGGCGACGTCGACGTTAGAGGCCCGAAGCATGTCACATAGGATCTCTAACTTAGGTGTAGTGCCGATCATGTTGATGTACAGTGTGGCGAACCGGTACGATTGTTGCAGTGGTGGTGGATGCGCATCTCCCATCACCAAGGGGAGTATAAGGAGGGTACCGACAGGAAGTCCCGTCCCATCTGCTGCAGTGCCTCGCATTAGATGTTAACAGGCAGCCTCGTCCGAAGGAGGCAACTCATCCGGAGGAGGGGGCGTACCTTCCTCAACGTCGTCGGCCCATGCTCCTGTGCCGTGGGCCTGTCCAATGTCCATGGGAACTGCATATTGGCGAGAGAGATCTGGAGGTGTCGGCGGGGAGACAAGCGTCTCAACTTGCTCACCGATCGTTCCATTGTGCGTGACGACCTCCATGGTATTCCAGTATTGCGAAACGTCTTGTTCTTCGTGAAAGCTGTCCGCCGACCTCTGCGTGGAAATGTCGGCTGGTTGGGTGTCGTCTTCGTCGTCTTGGGTGGCAACGCTTTGAGAACGCGTGGCTGAACGGCGGCGGCGTTTGCGCCTACGTAACGAGCGTTGTTTGCACAATTATTCCTCAGTGTCGGGCGACGGCATGGAGGAGCGTCGACCTGGTTCGAAGGCGTCGGTGGGAATAATGAAATTGTCAAACAGGTGTTGTGAAGAAGTACTGGTCTCCTCAGCGTCCGGTGCGGGAGCCTGTTAGGTGGCAAGGTTGTCAGCTGGGACGTCTGCACCGTCCGTAGGTGACTGGGATGGTGGGACGTGCCGATCGGAGGGTCCGGGCGAAGGGCTAGACGAAACTGTAGACGTGGCGGGAGCCGCTGAGTAAGTGATTGGTAGGGCGGTCATCATGGGTGTGACGGACGCTTCCGACAACGGGAGCTGCGCGACACATCGTTGAATGCATTCAGACCGTCAATGCCCATCTTTCCCGCAACCAGAACAGGTGCTTGGTTGGCCGTTGTACATTACAATGGCAAAGCAGCCTCCGACACGTAGATAGGAACGCACGTATTTCTGCAACTCGATGCGGACCTGTCTGACACCGTTAAAAACGGATAGGTTTGAAATTGTACCCATCGTTTGGCGACATGTTTCAGAACGTTGCCATAGGGACGGAGTGCCGCAATGACGATGTCTGCAGGTGGTTCGAATGGCAGTTCGAAGATTCTTACCGTTCGTTTGGCGAGACCTGCGTGATCGACGGTAACGGGTCCGACGCTGCGTCGGAATGACAGAAACGCAGTATTCGTTTTATCTCTTGAAGTACCTCGTGGCACGCAGCATCGTTGATCATTTTGACGTATACGGTACTGCTAACTATGGACAATGGATACCAATTAGACCCGTTGCTGGTATTTTAACTTCGTCGCGAAGAAATCGGTCTACCTCCAGATCCTTGGGTCGGGAGAAGTCTGAACAAAAGGTGAAACGTAATGTCTTCTTCCGATAGTTGTACACCATGGTGGTTTAGAAGGAAAACGGAGCTTACAGCGGCTGAAGTAAACACACACACACACACAGTGCGCGCCTCGCCTGCAGCGCTCTGGTACGTGACCGCCCCGCAGCACTGCCGGCGGCAGACAGATCTGAGCGACAGAGGACACAGAGGATAGTGGGACCGCAGTGATTTATCCCTTGCACGCTCCTCGTGCGACCCACATTCCCAACTCAATGTCCGCACACTGCATTCTTAGTGCCCCTGCCCATTACACTCACTACTCGCGGCAGACGATCTTACCGAGTCCTGTAAGAGTTCGGGCAATGCGTGTGCATCCATCACAGAAGAAGAAGGTCAATGGCCGGTTAGCCACTTCATGTACTCCATATGCACAGTTGCAACAATAAATCTTGAGTGAATTGGAAACCTCTGAAAGGGTGTACTAATTTCTTTCCAGCAGCGTAACTTCGAAAAAACTCGTCCTTTGGAGCTCGGTCATAGGAGAGAACGGTGTAAATGCTTTTCACAATACAGCTACTGCATCAGTTGGGCTGAATACAGAAGGAAAAATCAGTTAATGGTACACACAAAAGAGCAGCTATCTGAGTTGCAAGAAGGGATATTTTAATAATTCCCCTCGATCTCGACTAATGATAGTGAATGGTTGATTGCATCTGACCGGAAAACGTATTCAAAGCAAAATTAAACATCTCCAAAAAACAGCAACTTATCGAAATATCATAGAATACGGTACTGAGATCTAAATTTAAAGAAAGTACTGAAAATGTTTTTAAGATGTCAATCAGAATTTCTGAAGCGCCTAAACATCTACATCTACATCTAGATTCACAAGTATACGTTGCAAATCACACATAAGTGCCTGGCAGAAAGTTCATCAAACCACCTTCACAATGACTCTCTATTATTCCAGTCTCGAACAGCGCGCAGAAAAAACGAACACCGTGTGCGATCTCTGATTTTCCTCATTTTATTATGATGATCATTTCTCCCTATGTAGATCGACACCAGCAAAATAGTTTCACGTTCACAGGAGAAAGTTGGTGATAGAAAAGTCGCGAGAAGATTCCGCCGCAACGTAAATAGTCTTTGTTTCAGTGGTGTTCACCCCAAATTCTGTATCATGTCAGTGACACTGTCTCCTCTATTTCGCGATAGTACAAAATGTACTGCTCTTCTTTGACCTTTTTCCGTGTACTCCGTTAATCCTGAAACGCCCCTTAGAAAAATTTGTGAATTACTGTGCTGGTAAACCCCTTACATTATTTTCAAACAGGTCAGCAAAACTGAACGTATTCAGACATTTCTCTCTTTACTTATTCTGATCATCACTAAACTGACACACAATACTTTTAGCGCAACGCAATCTGACATTCAATAATCCCTACAAAAGAAAGGCCCTGACTAACAATAACCTATACCTTTCATCAATCACTTACTGCACAAAAATCTTCGTTATTCGAACTACTGCTATACAGCGAGCGTCAATACTGCCAGCTAAATAAAGGATTTTAACTATTGAAGGCACTAACTACTGATAGGCATAGTTAGCAGATGAGAGATTTTGATAGAGAACAATCAATGTATTTACCTTAATAGTGTTCAAAAGTCATAATATATATCAGTTCATGACATCCAGTCTTACAAATTTACTGTCTCTGATGGACACACGTCCAGATCATCCGCTCTCAAAACTCTGCCATCTCTCTCCCCACATCCACCACTGCTGGCGGCTCACCTCCAACTGCGCAACGCTACGCGCTGTTCACATCCAACTGCCCAACACTACAATAGCGACTATTGCAACAATGCCAACCAGCCACAGACTTCACACAGCACAGTCAATGATTTTCATACAGAGCGCTACGTGGCGTTACCAACAAAAAAACCTGAACAGCCTGCTTACAATCCTATCTGGTAAGTATCCCAGACCGCGCGGCAGTACTGCAGAAGAGAACGGACAAGCCTAGATCTGCTATATTTTCTAAGTATTCTGTCAATAAAACACAGTCTTTAGTTTGCCTTCCCCACAAAATTTTCTATGTGTTCTTCCAAATTTAAGTTGTTCATAATTGTAATTACTCGGCATTTAGTTGAATTTACCATGTCAAGATTGGCGGATTCCTTTTAGCACTTGTGTGGATGACCTCACACTCTTTTATTTAGGGTCCGTTACCAATTTTCACACCTTACAGATATGTTTTATAAATCATTTTGAAATTTGTTTTGATCTTCTGATGACTTTGCTAGACAATAAACGACAGCATCATCTGCAAACAACCTAAGACGGCCGCTCGGATTGTCTCCTAACTATATAAATAAATATATAAATAAGGAACAGCAGAGGACCTATAACATTACCTTGAGCAACGCCAGAAATTGCACCTGTTTTACTCGATGAATATATGTCAGTTTCTATGAACTGTGAGCTCTCTGGAAGCAAATCACGAATCCAGTCACATAAATGAGCCGATAATTCATAAGCACGCCATCTCATTAGAAGCCGCTTGTGTAGTACAGTGTCAAAAATTTCTATAAAATTAGAAATACGGAATCAATTTTAAATTCGTTGTTAATACCACTCAACAATTCGTCTGTGTAAAGAGCTTGTTGTGTTTCATAAGAAAGATGATTCGTGTTGAGTGTGTGTCAATAGACCGTTTTCTTCGAGGTAATTTCTAATGTTCGAACACTTATATGTTCGAAGCCCTGCTGCATATCGACGTTAATGATATGGGCCTGTAATTTAGCGGATTAAACCTACTGCCTTTCTTGAATATTGCCGTGATCTGTGTGACTTTCCAGTCTTTGGGTACGGATCTTTCGTCGAACGAGCGGCTGGATATGATTGTTAAGTATGTTGCTACTGAATCAGCATACTCTGAAAAGAGCCTAGCTCGTATAGAGTCTGGACCAGAAGACTTGCTATTATTAAATGATTTGAGTTGCTTCACTATTCCGAGAATATCTCCTTCTAAGTTACTCATGTTGGTAACTGTTCTAGATTCCGAATTCTGGAATATTTACTTAGTCTTCTTTGTCGAAGGAATTTCGAAGGCCTGTGTTTGGCAACTCTATGTTGGCAACGTTGTCGTCGATAGTATTTCCGTGCTATTGCCCAGAGAAGGCACTAACAGCGTCTCTCAAATCTCTGTTTGTAATTCGAATGTTGTCAGACATAGATGGAATAAAAATTTAAAACACTATTATTCTATGCTTAGTTTCATTCCGTAATGTCATTTTTTTGGGGTAACTCAAAAAACCGAGCTAATTGTTTCCGCTTCCGAAAACGTGTCACAAGAATTGTGTGTGGTGTGAACTCGAGAACAGCTGGCCGAAGTGGCCGAGCGGTTCTAGGCGCTACAGTGTGGAATGGTCCGACCGCTACGGTCGCAAGTTCGAATCCTGCCTTGGGAATGGATGTGTGTGATGTCCTTAGGTTAGTTAGGTTTACGTATTTCTAAGTTCTAGGGGACTGATGACCTCAGAAGTTAAGTCCCATAGTGCTCAGAGCCATTGGAACCATTTTTGAACTCAAGAACATCCTGCAGAGACCTGTGTAGGGAACTAGGGATAGCAACTACTGCTTCCCTGTATTTTATTCCTCAATGAAATTTGTCATTAAAGATAGATCTCTCTTTCAAACCAACAGATCAGTTCATGGAATTAGTAATAGAAATGAGAATGATCTTCACAAAGATTTAAAGACATTTTGGTGTTCATTATTCAAGAAGAAACATTTTCAGTGAGTTGCCAGCACCATAAAAAGTTAAACTACTAATAAATTTCGATTCACGATGAGCCTAAAGAATTTATTGGTGGTCAACTTCCTCTATTCCTTTGATGAATTTCTAGGTAGAACTAACCGATGTGTACATGTTACTTATAAGTTCAAATAATGCGTTATTACAACCAGACTTCTGTGCAGTTCAGTGCAGTAATGAGCTCAATATAAGTAAGTGATGTAAAATAATTTTTCTATTTTATGATGCATGGCTACAATAGTCTAAGAGTTATCATATGGTTCTGAGTGTAGCGGACACTTACGTGTTTTGTAACAAGTTATTTTTTACCTTTTAAATGAAAACAAGTTAAATTCTTTTTATTCAGTCCACATGTATTATGATTATTTTCCTTTGGATCCGTGGAAGGTACATTAGCATACCTTAAGAGCTACGGACACTTGTTCAGTAGAAGAGATGTGTTTCACGCATCGAAGATGAATAAGTGGTCATAGCTCTTAACGTAGTACTTTAGAGTCCTTGTTTACTGTTCATTTTTTACATTAGTAGAAGAGACCTATTTCTTAGTGCCAAGAACAAGTACGCGTTTTAGAGCCCATTTTTACTAGACATTTTTCTTATTTTGATTTATACTGCCATATCTGAAAGTTGCTTGCACTTCAATCTTAACAACGGCAGCACCAGCACACGTATTCCACTGTCGAAGTATCAGAACAATTTTCGAATTTTCGATTCAGTCATTTCCGGATCAGCGTCTGTTACCTCAAAGTGATACACTTACCATTTCAATCATCCCTGATAGTTTGTAACAAAATCATGGAATGATGCTGTATATATATATATATACACTCCTGGAAATGGAAAAAAGAACACATTGGCACCGGTGTGTCAGACCCACCATACTTGCTCCGGACACTGCGAGAGGGCTGTACAAGCAATGATCACACGCACGGCACAGCGGACACCAGGAACCGCGGTGTTGGCCGTCGAATGGCGCTAGCTGCGCAGCATTTCTGCACCGCTGCCGTCAGTGTCAGCCAGTTTGCCGTGGCATACGGAGCTCCATCGCAGTCTTTAACACTGGTAGCATGCCGCGACAGCGTGGACGTGAACCGTATGTGCAGCTGACGGACTTTGAGCGAGGTCGTATAGTGGGCAAGCGGGAGGCCGGGTGGACGTACCGCCGAATTGCTCAACACGTGGGGCGTGAGGTCTCCACAGTACATCGATGTTGTCGCCTGTGGTCGGCGGAAGGTGCACGTGCCCGTCGACCTGGGACCGGACCGCAGCGACGCACGGATGCACGCCAAGACCGTAGGATCCTATGCAGTGCCGTAGGGGACCGCACCGCCACTTCCCAGCAAATTAGGGACACTGTTGCTCCTGGGGTATCGGCGAGGACCATTCGCAACCGTCTCCATCAAGCTGGGCTACGGTCCCGCACACCGTTAGGCCGTCTTCCGCTCACGCCCCAACATCGTGCAGCCCGCCTCCAGTGGTGTCGCGACAGGCGTGAATGGAGGGACGAATGGAGACGTGTCGTCTTCAGCGATGAGAGTCGCTTCTGCCTTGGTGCCAATGATGGTCATATGTTTGTTTGGCGCCGTGCAGGTGAGCGCCACAATGAGGACTGCATACGACCGAGGCACACAGGGCCAACACCCAGCATCATGGTGAGGGGAGCGATCTCCTACACTGGCCGTACACCTCTGGTGATCGTCGAGGGGACACTGAATAGTGCACGGTACATCCAAACCGTCATCGAACCCATCGTTCTACCATTCCTAGACCGGCAAGGGAACTTGCTGTTCCAACAGGACAATGCACGTCCGCATGTATCCCGTGGCACCCAACGTGCTCTAGAAGGTGTAAGTCAACTACCCTGGCCAGCAAGATCTCCGGATCTGTCCCCCATTGAGCATGAAGCGTCGTCTCACGCGGTCTGCACATCCAGCACGAACGCTGGTCCAACTGAGGCGCCAGGTGGAAATGGCATGGCAAGCCGTTCCACAGGACTACATCCAGCATCTCTACGATCGTCTCCATGGGAGAATAACAGCCTGCATTGCTGCGAAAGGTGGATATATACTGTACTAGCACCGACATTGTGCATGCTCTGTTGCTTGTGTCTATGTGCCTGTGGTTCTGTCAGTGTGATCATGTGATGTATCTGACCCCAGGAATGTGTCAATAAAGTTTCCCCTTCCTGGGACAATGAATTCACGGTGTTCTTATTTCAATTTCCAGGAGTGTATATACTAGTTGCGTACCCATTGTCGCCTGGGGATGTGTTCCAATACTGTTAGTCTACGTCATCCTCCCCGTCTGTTCATCTTCTCATCCCCTCTCCCCTCTATGTTCATCTCCTACTCTCCCCTCCGCCCCTCTCCTCGTCCTTTTCTTCCTCTTTCCTTTCCCAGTCCATTTCCTGATCCCCCTCTCTCTGTGCACCTTCTGTCGATCTCCTTTGGATATTGTCTGCGGAATTTAATGCGAATAATGTTACTAGTAAAGACGTAATAAATTAAAATGGCAATCATGACCCGGCATCTTTGTCTCGTATCTCACTATTTATTAAGTCATATCTCTTGAACTATGTGTCGGAGAATGGTGTGTTTGAGTACGCACATTCAGCGGCACAAGGGGATACTGTCTGCGAAACTTACTGCGAATAGGGTTAATAGCACAAGAGGGACGATTTCAGATGTTATATATGATGCAGCAGTTTTTCACGCATCTCATTGTTTACGATGTCATATCTTCTAAAATATGAGAGATAGATGTTTCTTACACCCACAGCATTGTTGCCTGACAGTAAGAGATATATGTACCACGTCTGATTGAAATCGGTCCAGTCCTTTAGAAGGACATATGGAACATTCATCCATCCATCCAGTTTTATTTTATATATCTGTGTTAATAAGCCGTTAGGCGTCGAAATATCTAAGAATGATTATACTTTTAACAGATATGACGGCTATAGCTTTCTGCCTTTGTGGCTACCAGCTGCCACGGAAGTAAACACCCGACCACGGGTGGAGGAATATAAACTGCTGCCAGGAAACAACCAAGGCTCAATAACACAACAATATTTTGGAATCTCCCGTTCTCTCAGTATCTAGTTTCATCATTTACCTAATGATGATGGTCCACTAATATCAGCCAGAACACTTTTACCCGATATGTCCAGTTCTCCAAAAAAGCGCGAGAAAATAACCTCTTTTATAAGTGAACGCGACATGTCTTCCGACAGCATTAAGCCATCCAGGGACTCCTGAAAAAGATCCCGACAGAGAGGTCTGAGGAGTATGGGACTTAACATCTGAGGTCATCAGCCCCCTAGAACTTAGAACTACTTAAACCCAACTAACCTAAGGACATCACACACATCCATGCCCGAGGCAGGATTCGAACCTGCGACCGTAGTGGTCGTGCAGTTGCAGACTGAAGCGCCTAGAACCGCTCAGCCACACCGGTCGCCGTCGAAGAGTCAAGCAGTGAAGAAGTTTGCAGAGGAATATGACACGGGCTAACGACTCAAAAAATTTCATCATCAACGACAAAGGCTGCGGACTTAGGTGGTGCTCTTTATAAGGTATTGTTGCATACTTACGTGGATTTGAAAGGACACGACAGCACAAAGACGATTCAAGGTACAGACTAGAAAAATTGGATGAATTATTCAAGGTAAAGAGTTCCGCAAACTGAGCAAGTCAGTGACGCTTTGATCCACCTCCGGCCCTTATGCAAGCAGTTATTCGGCTTGGCGTCGATTGACAGAGTTGTTGGATGTTCTCCTCAGGGGTATCATAGCAAATTGTGTCCGAAAGGGACGTTAGATCGTTAAAATACCGAAATGGTTGCAGGACTTTGTTCATAAAGCTGCAAAAGCTGTCAATTAGGGGCGGATCCGGGGAGCTTTCTGGTCACGTTACGGTTTGGCAAACATGAAGAGAAGCAGTAGAAATTCTCTCCGGTGCGGCCAGGCATTATTTTTGCAGCAATATAAGTCCGGAATGGCTTTTCATGAAGGGCAACAGAACGGGGCGTATAATATCATCGACGTATCGCCGTGCTGTAAGGGTTCCGCGGATGGCAGACAAAGCGGTCCTGCTATGAAATGACAACGCAGCCTATCGCTCCTGGCTGTTAGGTGTATGGCTGGCGACAATCAGGTATCCCACAGCTGTGCAGGGCGTCTCCGGGCACGCCTTAGGCCCGGAATCTCATTAACTGGAGTAGGACTGTCTTCAGGGCTGAGTCGAGCTACATTGACCAGCGAACACGAGCCCTCCAGCCAGCTCAGGGTTTTGATGAAATAATGCACTAGTTGGACACAATTTGGCACGATATCGGCCATGAAATAAAAAGCCTAGGATACCGGGAATCTGATATTCCCACAAAAACAAATTTATGTTCACAACTGGAGAATGCGCGCCGATCGTTCCGAGTAATCAAGCGATCAGGGAATTTGATTGTTCAATATTTGATCACAATGGTATTCGTGAGAGCAGTTGTTCTATCCGCCTGAAATCACAGTCTGTGGCTATTTAGGAGTCTTTTTTTTCATATGGTGCCACAAGATTTTCATGTATTGACAGATACCTCTCTGGAATCCATTACTTCCCCAAAAGAATGTCAGATTGTAGTCTTGATAATAGCTAAACACCAAACTGTCAATTTAAAACTATGAACGATCCATTCATGAATGTCTTTAGAATTTGTACCTGAATGTTAATATAATCGGATAAATGGAAATGGCCTTTGTCGCTCATAAAAAAGCTAGTCACTTGTCATTACTCCTAACATTTGACGCTTTTTGCGTATCATAAGCTTTTAGCTGCTGAAGCACTGACATTCTGAAAGGAGGAAAGTGTGAAATTTAATGAAGCTCTTGTCTTCAGCTGCGACTTAGCTGATGCCTAACAGAAGCGTGTTTGCGAGCCAGCCGTTGAGTTTCGTTTTAGAGCTGGACTAGTTTCTCTAGAGGCTTTTACCCGAAACAAAATATCGTTGCGGCATGGAGCAAGTCCTCCTCGATTTGCGTTGAAGTTCTGGCGGAATAGACTCTTCAATTTCATCACAAGAATTACAATTTAAAAAAATCGTTCCACAATAAATTCATCGAGCTTACACAGTCACAAGCATAAGGTTACTGAAATGATGTCATACAGGAAAACTGTTTCGCTACGTAAATTTTATTGATATATTTTAGTAATTAAAAGCTACAAGATTTTTTCGCTGCTCTCCGTATTTTAACACATGTGATTTTGTGAGAATGTGAGAAAAAAAAGAAGGAAGACTTAATATCAAATCGGGGAATAGGCTGGTAACAGAGACGGCACAAGAATAGAGGAGGAAATGAGCTGTGCTTTGTTCAAAGACAAAACATTACAGCCTTCAACGTACGAGTTAAGGAAACCAAGGTCAACTGGGTGGCGGGACTGGGATTTGAAACCCGCTCCTCCCATTATGGCAGTACAGTACCACCAACACTTGTCCATCTCGCTCACAGTGGTCAGTTACTGTAACTGAGCATTGGGTGGGCAAACAGGAAGCAATATACGTGCTGCTAAGTGCACGAGGAACACTGATGGCGAGTTACAGTTTATAACTTTTCGTTGCTGTCTTTAATTCAAGTGCTGCCAAAAAATAATTATTGAGTTCTGTAGAAAACAGTTGTAGTAATTTCGTTAGAAATTGCCAGTAAATTTTAGAACACTCATAGTCTTTCGGTTCGTCAGTGATAAGGATAGAGTCCAAGCGTATATCATGTGCGCCATATGATTGCATGCACAACAGCGATGATTGTGGAAATTCTGTGTGTGACTATGTTCCACGAACTGAATGATGTCAAATTCTGCATACACACTCCGTTCATTTTCGGATTCACGTGAGATGTGACAGCTGGGCAGTGCACCAGCCTCACGTAGCTTACTGAAACCGTCAATAAATACTCTTGAAGCTGCTACCCTGCCGTTGGGAGATCGTGTGCCGTGTTCTCTACAAGCATCACTAGCGTTTCTATTATAAAATCAGTACAAAAATACAATATTACAAAATGTTCTGTTTGAAAGACAGGTATGTGAATGTCTACCCGCGAATGTCTCTGAGAGACAGAAAATTGGAAAATTGTGGCAATGTCTTATGGGACCAAACTGCTGAGGCCATCGGTCCCTAAGCTTACCCGCTACTTAATCTAACTTAAACTAACTTCCGCCAAAGATAACACAGACAGCCATGCCCGAGGGAGGACTCGAACCTCCGACGAGGCGAGCCGCGCGGACCGTGGCAAGGCGACCTACACCACGCGGCTACCCTGCGCGGCTGAGAGACAGAACCACCGTCCAGTTACGCTACTGTAAAGTTCATACGCAGTGGATATTAATTGCGAAGTAGTGTTTTTCTTCGTGTTGTGAAACTGAAGATGACAATGTGTTTTATTCCTAGTTTGCTCTTGTTTCTCCTGACTTAGATAAATAAAGTTAATAAGAGGATCAAAGAGTCTTCTCTACCTGAATAACAAGTAGAATTCAATATCATGACACATTTATTTCCAAAAGACACGAAAAATTTGGAAAATAGCTGAACATAACATACCAATAGAATTATATTTATGCTCATGTTCATAAAATAAATTGTATTGATGTTCAATTCACAATGTGGAACAGAGTGTGGCTGAGACCTGGTAGTCAAGGAAGGCATGCTTCGGTTACGCTTGTGGACGGGGCCGAAATCAGTTACTATTGGTTCTCTATTGCCATTACTCACATTTATTTTAAGACGGTAATTCCAGACTCAGCAATAAATAAAGATATTACACGCTATTAATGAAAGAATAAACAACTGTGTAGATAATAGTGCTTTCAGTGTGTTACAAATGAGCATAAAATACAGGCACAGCAAATACGTTTCAAAAACAAGCCAATGCGATCTCAATTAAAATTTTAAGGCAAGTAACCACAGCCACGGCAGAAGGCCTTAACGCCAAGAACGAAAATTATATAAAAAAAATTAAGAAACGTACTGTAAAACAGGAATACAATAGCAAAGGTTAATTTTAAAAACAGGCAACTGACCACCAAAAAGGTGAGACAAAATAATGGTAAACTTGGTAGCATAATCATTTAAACCTGCTGTAAAGCCAAGAATGGCAATTATATAAAAAAATTTAGAAACATACAATAAAACAGCAAATAGAACAATGAAACACAGGGGCCAGTCACAGACAGTGCACCAGCAATCGACCTCTGAGTAGGTCAGGCGAAAATCTCTTACACTTCACAAGATGGTAACTCAGACTAACGGAAGTCTAACAAATGACTAATGATAATCTTGCTGAGGCGACCTGACGTCCAATAAACCAAATGCAAAGATGTAAAAACAAGCCAAACCCGGAACTGGCGGTTTGAAATCTGTCCGCAGAATACTGGGCTTAGAGAACCCGGAGCGAGAAAGGAATCACTACCACCAGAGTAGAAGAATGGCCAAGCAACCGACAAACACGAAGCTGTCAAAACTACACGCCTCACTGGACAGCAGCGGCAAGGCGAGGAAACTTACACTGCCGTTACATACACTAACCCTCCCAGGGCAGGTAACTGGGGCGTTAGCGGCCACGAGGCAGGAAAAAATACCGCTGGTTGAACTTAACAAATAGTAATAAACTGAACGCAATAAACAGTAATTAGAAATCCAGGAAAGCTAATCAGATCCGCCTTCTCCAAACACGTCACTCGCTGCTCTTTGCCTCAGCAGCACTACGAGCAGCAGCTCAACCCAAGTCACTGGAGGTTCGTAAGATCTCACAATGGTAGAGGTTTCCTACTTGAATCCAAATGAACTCAACTTAAAGCACCCAGGGTCCGGTTTAGGACGAGGTCGTGCACCCTCGTGACCACAGGCCTTCAATCCCACAGTCGATGCGCACCACCAGCGGTCCCGGCGTGTTCTCGCACGTCGTGGACCTGGCTCCTCCTGAGTCCCCAACCGAACTGACCACTGACACGAGCCGGAAGAATAAAGACGTCGCCCCCAAAGATAGTACCACCGTTACTACATATCGATGACCAGGGTTGCTGCCACTAGTGGACAGGCAACGCTTGCGAAACCAAGTGGCGCCAGTCAGCATGAGAAGAAGACAAACAACCGCAACCATGTCAACAAAACGATACGGACTAGCCTCCAACAGAGGACGGAAACCTACAAACAGCACCAATGCGAGCTGCACCACGGCTTAGTGGCAAATTGACTCTTAATCTGACTTGACAAATAGGTAACGGGATGTGACTGTGACTAATACGATTGATAGTGATAGAGAACTATTGACTGTAACAAAATAGCACACTGCACCTAAATCGGACAGCGACTGCTTGCTGCTGTCAGTGTCCAGTGCAGTGAATGAGGTTCACTCTAAAGGCTCCTACTGCTGGGTGGTGCGGTTTGCTCACCATGTGTATATATGGAAATTTCGAATACGGTGGCCAGCACACCTCAGCATTGGGTTGAATTTTTGACCTCCAGCTCCTGCTCGCAGTTGCATGAATCTTCTCGCCCAGCCATCACAGCCCAGGCTCAAACCAACTTCCCTCCTCCAGGGCACAAGACGGATTTCTCTGCTTCACAGCACCCGAAAAAAAATTCTACTGCTCTCTCCCATGCCACGAGATCGAATCCCTGCTTCCTCATATATTATGCAAATCCACGAAACACTCCACGTGGAGTACCCCAAAAAACTAAACACCAACCCTCGAAAATAGTAATGCTTTCCTGCGCCAATCTCCTATCAGCCCGTGTTCTGTACAGCCTCCTTCCATAGTACGGGGAAAAAATGGCTCTGAGCACTATGGGACTTAACTTCTAAGGTCATCACTCCCCTAGAGCTTAAAATTACTGAAACCTAACTAAACTAAGGACATCACACACATCCATGCCCGAGGCAGGATTCGAACCTGCGACCGTAGCGGTAACGCGGTTCCAAACTGTAGCGCCTAGAACCGCTCGGTCACAGCGGCCGGCTACAGGAAAAAACTCTTTCTCGAATTCCAACATATGTCACATTAGACTAGCCTCGCGGTCCGCGCCACAACCAACATACCGTTATTTTGAGCACGCTGGAAACAGCGCTGCTTGTGTGCATACGTTGCCTCCAACACACACACAACTACTCTCCCGGCAACAAAGCGTCAGGCCCCCCTGCAGGGCCACCCAATTTCTGCTGCTTCGGCGAAATGCTTCTACAGGCTCAACTGATACCAATATTACAGGTTGGTTACCCGGAAACAACGTGAGGATTCCTGCGGAAACGGCGGAACACACATCTTCTCGGTCGAGAACAATCGGCGTTCCGTCGGTCGTCGCAACTTGATGAAAGCAGTCGTTAAAGGCGTACCTTGTAGTCTCTGGGATAATACCATGTGACGTGCTCTGGGCTCGCTCCTTCTTGTGACCAGTGGACTCCCTGTACCTTAGGCCGTGTCTTCTGCGATGCCTTCTGGTGTGCGAAAGCACCGGCCACAGTTTCCGTCTGCTCTGTCAATAACATCGGTTCTCGCGACCCAACGTGTTCTCCGATAACTTCACGCACCCAGCTGTCACTGAATTCAACATTACCACTACAGTCAACCCTCTTTGCTAATCTCATGGGCCATAGACTCTTCCTAACCTATCGAAA
Organism: Schistocerca gregaria; assembly: GCF_023897955.1. Taxonomy (NCBI): domain Eukaryota; kingdom Metazoa; phylum Arthropoda; class Insecta; order Orthoptera; family Acrididae; genus Schistocerca; species Schistocerca gregaria. The sequence goes on along the minus strand of NC_064920.1, from coordinate 447,040,858 downwards.
GTACCTTAATTGTATGTGTCTGCGCGACTGAGTAAATAAAGTGGAAGAAAGTCGTGTGCAAAGAACTTACCATTCTTCACACTCGCCATACTCAGCAATTTTAAATTCATGCGGCATGCACCTGAAACACCAAAAGGGAAAAGAGAGACAGTCGTTAAGTAAAAGAATAGCAACTGGTGCACCAACACCTGAAATAAATCTGCCTCTCTATAGCAAATAAAATTAGTACACTTTATATAAATGTTTTATTCGTATTAATCTATACTACCACTATACCAATACATTTACTACTCCTGCTAAAGCACCCACTATTGCAAAGCAGAAATGAATGTTAGGGAGTGGGGAAGGGCAATCATTCTGCTGACGAGACGTAGTACAAATGAAGAAAACCAGGGCAAATTGCAATGGGCCGGCGCCTAGGAACGGCGCAGCTGGTCGGTTGCTGGGCGTGCTACTGTTGTGAGCATCGACAGAAAGAGATTTAAGGACGCTAAGACCACGAGCACGTGACAATATATTGAGCGTCCACGTGTCACCGCAAAACGTAGAGGTCGGAGGCTTCCCCACTCTCTGATTCAGGTTAGGTGTCGATCTGTGGCTGATCTGACGGCAGAGTACGATGCTGGTGGAGGCACAAACGTTTCGAAGCAAACAGTTCAGCGCACATTATTGAATATGGGGCCCACAGTGCGCTACCCCAAGTGTTTCTTTGTCCCAACGACATCGTCAGTTATGATTGCAGGAGACATGGGACTGTCACGATCGGACTGAGGATCAGTGGAAAACTGTCACCTGGGCAGGTGAATAACGTTTCTTGTTACACCAGGTTGACGATTTTGTGCGGATACGTCTTCTTCCAGTGGAATGAGTGCTCGAAACATGCGCTGCATCACGCTCTCAGGCCGATGGGGGCAGTTTTATGTTATAGCTTGACGTAGTAATCGAATGCGCTATGACAGCTGTGGACTACGTGAACGTAGAAGAGAGATACTAGCTCTTTTTTCTTCCATTAGAGCTTTTGTCTCTTTCTCAGCCATAGGTATGAACGAAACCTCATGATGCCCACTTTCAGAGCAACACCGTAATAACACTGGGTGTAACAGAGCCTCACTAGACTTTACGTTTCCTTGTTGATCTTCGTAATTGCCGTCGGCTATAATGAACCACAATAACAGAGCCTCGGGTTTCCTTAATAAACTCGAGAGTGCCGCCAAAATATCCAACATACTCCAGTGACAAACGTTACGTTCTACATTACTGAGATCCTTACTTTCGATAGTCTGAAACATTTAATTAGGAACGTTATCAAACCTAAAATACAAAGGAAAACATAACTAAGTATATAAAAATATTTCTGCCATTCCATCAGACAGGCAGCATCGTTAGTACCTTTTGTACATCGATCTGACGCAGGTAATGGAGAGTGATTTGCACATATACGAATGGCGCTAGTGTCGCGCATACAAGGCTTAAAAGGACAGAGCATTGGCAGGGCTGTCGTTTGTACAAATATTATTTATGTGCAAAAGTCTTCGGCGTGATTATTGCCACGCAGCGGGAATTAACACAAAAAAAATGAACGAGGGATGGGAGATAGACGCATGTGACATTCCATTTCTGAAATCGTTAGGAAATTCAGATTTCCGCGATCCACACTTGAGTGTGCCGAAAATACCATATTTCAGGCATTACCTCTCCACGGATGACGCACTGTCCGACAGCCTTCACTTAAAGACCGAGGGCAGCAGCGTTTGCGTTGAGTTGTTAGTGATAACAGACAAGCAATATTGCATGAAATAACTGTAAAATTCAATATGTGACGTACGACCAACGTATGCGTTAGGACAGTGCGGCGAAATCTGGCGTTCATGGGCTATGGCACAAGACGATCGACGTGAGTGCCTTCGTTAAATGCACGGAATCTCTTGCACCGTCTCTCCGCGGCTCGTGACCAAACCTGTTGCTCTATACTGGAAAACCATGGCCTGGACAGCTGAGTCCCGATTTCAGCTGCTAAGAGCTGATGGTAGCGTTCGAGTTCGCCACATACCCCTCGAAGCCATAGACCTACGTGCTCATCAAGGCACTGTGCAAGATGGTGCTGGCTCCATAATGGCGAGCTCTGTGTTCATATGGAACATACTGGGTCCGCGGGTCCAACTGAACCGATAATTTACTGGAAATGGTTACGTTAGGGTACTAGGGGACCTTTTGCAGCCGTTCATAGACTTCATGTTCCGAAACAACGATGTCATGTTACTGGGGCAAAACTGTTCAAGAGTTATTTCAAAAACAGTCTGGATAATTTGAGCGAATGATATGGCCACAGAGATTGCCCGACGTGAATCCGATCGACCATCCATGGGACACAATCGAGAGACTAGTTCATGCACAATATCCTGCACCGGCAATACGTTCGTAACTGAATTTTCCCATTTTTAGAGTACTGAAGCGCGACCTTATTTGATAAAAAACCATTCAACAGACAAGATCGCATAAGGTTTCAACAGACTTTGGTGCCATCTTCAGGTCTTAAGAATCTTTCTGTTGTAAAACGTGTTCATTTTACGCTGAATCTCAAGCAGAAGGCGTCAAGTGGATAAAATCAGCACATTAGAAATCTTTTATAATATGCTGGTTTTATCCACTTTACATCTTGTGCGTGAGGTTCAGCGTAAAATGTACACGTTTTACAAAAAAGAAATTTTTAAGATCTGAACATGACAGCAAAGTCTGTGTAAAACGGTTGTCTTAAATAATGAAATATTTTTTCTGTTGAATGGTTCTTAACACTTTCGTAATTTTGAGCGGCTCATTATTTCTGCAGGAGACTTCCAACGACTTGTCGAGAGCATGACATGTTGAGCTGCTGCACTTGGCCAGGAAAAAGGACGTGCGATACGATGTTGGGAGGTATCTCATGACTTCTGTCACCTCAGCGTATATGCTTGGCTTATCTTGTGGTGGAGCTTCTCTCTTGGAAGCCCACACCATTCCTTAGAAAGAGGTGGTCTGAAAGAAGGTGTCAACCGATGAGACGCAATTCGTCTCCACAATATAACTCAGACATGTAATGTATAATCGAAGCCCAAGATCTCTAGTGCAGTTACAAGCGCGAAAGTCAGCACACAGAGCTACTCTAAGCGTAAGGCCACCGTCGTTATTGCAGAGGAAATCTGGAGGCACTACACATGTGAAAATATGCACATGTGCTAGCAACGTATCGCCTTAGTGCCTCTGGATGATAACAGTTTTCTCCCGATCATCGATGAACATTTGAAACTCTATAAGCCTATGTCTGTACTGGAAGCTATTTTCACTCCATAAGAAACGTCGATGTTTATCATTGTGAAAATTGAAGTGAGACTCTCCCGTAAAAGTTATTTTCATACTTTCATACATGGTTCACTCTCGCGATTCCTGAATACTTTAGCAGGGCGATATCGGAACGTCTACAGGAAGGGGTTGGCAGAGCCGGCAGTTTGTCCCACACACCGAAATTTGAGTCTCCGATATAAGTTTACAACGAAACTGCAACTCATGAGACATAAGTTATCTCTTCAGACAGATTTTCTTGCATACCTTAAAGGGTTTAGACGTAGAGTTAAGAGTAGAATTTTATACTATTAAAGAGGCACATTCAACACTGGCGAGAACGTGACCTTCTGCTAACCAATTTCAAATCGTTTGATCATCCTGTAGTGCAATACAGGATCCAAATGTATGAGAGCAAGTCATTTACTTTTCATATTTCTGATCCGCGTGCAAATTACAGTCATGAGGCACTCGTTTCCTAGACAAATAAAATAACTCTTTCCAGAGGAAACTTTTTTATTGTTAAGCAATGACAGTTACACTGTTCATTTACATTTTCCCTCTTCTGCCAGTTATTCATCCGATACAACGATACAAGTGTGTGTTGTGTGTTAGCAAGGCGGCCACAGGAGACATCACAAGCTCTTTTTTTATGTCATCAGTCTTCTGAGTGGAAGATTTCCTCCCCTGTGCCAAACTCTTCATCTCAGAGTAGCACTTGCAACCTACGTCCTCAATTATTTGCTGGTTGTATTCCAATCTCTGTCTTCCTCTACAGTTTTTTCCCTCTACAGCTCTCTGTAGTGCCACGGAAGTCATTCACTGATGTTCTAACTTCTCCTTGTCAGTGTTTTCCACATATTCCTGTCCTCTCCTATTCTGTGTAGAACCTCCTCATTCCTTACGTTATCAGTCGATGTATTTTCAACATTCGTCTCTAGCACGACATCTCAAATACTTCGATTCTCGTCTGTTCTGGTTTCCCCACAGCTGATGTTCCACTGCCATACAACGCTGTACTCCAAACGTACATTCTTAGAAATTTCTTCCTCAATGTAAGACCTATCTCTCATACTAATAGGTTTCCTTGGCCATGAATGCCTTTTTGCCAGTACTAGTTTACTTTTGATGTCCTCCTTGCTTCGTCAGTCGATGGTTATTTTGCTGCCCAGGTAGCAGAATTCCTTAACTTCATCTACTTCGTGACCATCAGTTTCGATTTTAAGTTTCTGCTATTTCTCATTACTTTTGCCATTCTTCGATTTACTCTCAAACGTTTTTTGTACCCATTAGACTATTCATTCCGTTCAGCAGATCATGTAATTCTTCTTCACTTTCACTCAGGATAGCAATGTCATCAGCGAAAGATATCACTGATATCCTTTCACTTTAAATCTGAATTCCACTCCTGAACCTTTCTTTTGCTTCTAACATTGTTTCTTCGATGTGCAGATTGAACAGTAAAGGCGAAAGACTACATTCCCGTGTTACACCATTTTCAATCCGAGCACTTCGTTCTTTGTCGTCCAGTCTTATTATTCCCTCTTTGCTCTTGTACATATTGTATATTACCCATCTCTCCCATAACTTAACCCTATTTTCTCAGAATTTCGAACATCCTACTCCATTTTACATTGTCGAACGCATTTTCCAGGCAGACAAATCCTGTGAACTTGTCTTGCTTCCATTATCAACAGCAATGTCAGAATTGCCTTTCTGGTGTCTTTACCTTTCGTAAAGCCAAACTAATCATCAGCTAACACATCCTTATTTTCTTTTCCATTCTTCGGTATATTATTCTTGTCATCAACTTGGATGACGGACTGTTAAGCTGATTGTGCGATAATTCTCGCAGTTCTCAGCGCTTTGAGCCTTCGGAATTGTGTGCATAAAAATTTTCTGAAAGTCAGATGGTCATACATTCTACAAACTAACGTGAATAGCTGTTTTGTTGCCACTTACCCCAAGGATTTTTAGAAATTCTGATGAAATATTATCTGTCCCTCTGCCTTATTTGATTTTACGTCCTCAAAAGCTCTCTTAAATTCTGTTCCTAGTACTGGATCCTCTGTCTCTTTAACATCGACTACTGTTCCTTCTTCTATCACACAGGAGAAATCTTCCACCTCAAGGAGGTCTTCAGTGTATTCTTTCCATCTATCCGCTCCAGTCTCCACTGCATTTAACAGTGGAATTCCCGTTGCGCTCTTAATGTTACCACCTTTGCTTTTAACTTCACAGAAGGTTATTTTGAGTCTCCTATATGTTGAGTCAGTCCTTCCGCCAATCATTTCATTTTCGATTTCTTCACATTTTTCATATAGCCATTTCGTCTTAACTTTCTTGCACTTCCTATTTATTTCATTCACCAGCGACTTGTATTTCTGTATTCCTGAATTGCCCTGAACATATTTGTGCTTTTTTTTTTCATCGATCAACTGGAGTATTTCTTCTTTTACCCATGGTTTCGTCGCAGTTACCTTCATTGTACATAATATTTTCATTCCAGCTCCTGTTATTGCCCTTTTTAGACATGTCCATTCCTCTTCAATTGTGCTGCTTCCTAAGCTATTCCTTATTGCCGTATCCCAAATTCTTTACGTATTGATTCTTCCTGACTAATCTTTTAAACTTCAGCATACTTCTCTTCATTAGTACTACATTGTGATGTGAGCCTATATCGGCTCCTGGGTACGCCTTACAATCACGTATCTTATTTCGGAATCTCTGCCTGACCATGATGTAACCTAACTGAAATCTTCCCATATCACCCGGCCTTTTCCAAGTGGTTCTTGAGCAGAGTATTCGCTATTACTAGCTGAAATTTATTACAGAACTCAAGTAGTCTATCTCCAATCTCATTCCTTGTCCCAAATCCATATTCTTCATCACTTTTTCTTCTATTTTTTCCCCTACAACTGCATTCCAGTCCCCCTTGACGATTGGATTTTCATCTCGCTTTACGTAGTGTATTACCATTTCAGTAATCTCATATACTTTTTCTGTCTCTTCATCTTCAGCTTCTGACGTCGTCATGTATACCTGAACTATCGTTCTTGGTGTTGGTTTGCTGTCGATTCTGATAAGAACAACCCTATCAATGAACTGTTCACAATAACACACTCTCTGCCTTAGCTTCCTATTCATAACGAATCCTACTCCATTTATACCCTGCTGCTGTTGATATTATCCTATCGTCATATGACCAGAAGCCCTTGTCTTCTTTCCATTTCACTTCACTGACCACTACCTATACCTAGACTGAACCTCTGCATTTTCCTTTTCAAGTTTTCTGGTTTCCCTACCACGTTCAAGCTGCTGACATTCCACGCCCAGACTCGTAGAATGTTATCCTTTCGTTAGTTACTGAAACTTTTTGTTATGGTCACCTTCCCCCTCGGCAGACCTCTCCTGGAGATCCGAACGGGGATTTTCCGGCATCTTTTCCCAATGGAGAGATCATCATGACATTTTTTCAATTAGATGCCACATGTCCTGTGGATACACGTTAAGTGTTTTTGATACAGTGGTTTCTGTTGCCTTCTTTACCCTCATGCCGTTGATCATCGTGTATTCTTCCCCCTTTCTGGGCAGTTTCCCAACCCAAGGACAAGAGAGTGCCCTGAACCTGTGTCCGCTCCTCCGCCCTAAGTCACGCTAGTGCAGTGTAACACTGCCTCCAGCCTTAGTAATGGCCTCTATTCGGCGAAGAAGAAAATCCAGAAATATCTTCAGGTGTCTTATGTCCATCTTAGATTTGTTGGGATGTCGAGTACTACGTTGTACCCGCCGTTCCAAAGATCGGACTGTTAGCGTGGAGTTCAATGTGAGAAGCTTTTAATAGCTTCCACAGAGAAAGTCTGTCTCAAAATCTGGCAAAAAACGCAAAGAGATTCTGGTCTTATGCAAAGTACACCAGCGGCGAAACACAATAAATGCTTTAACTGATGATATTACCAATGGTGATATTACTAAAGACGGCACCACAAATTCGGCATTGTTAAAGATAGTTTTCCGAAATTCATTCATGAACATTGCGAATTACTCGAAGGCAACTTTCTATTGACACACAGTCAGCACGGATTCTTGTGAAACACAACTAGCTCTTGTTTTCGCAAGAAGCTACGAGTGCTGTTGACGGATGATTTAAACTTGATTCATTATTTCTATATTTCGAGAAGGCTCTTGAGGCCGTTCCTCCCAAGAGACTTCTAACAAAATTGGTGCCTATAGAATACCGCTTCAGCTGTGCGACTGGATTTGAGATTTCATCTCAGAAAGGTTCCAGTTCATAGTACTTACGGAAAGTCATCGGGTACAGCAGAAGTGATATCCGGTGTTCCCCAAGGAAGTATTATGGAGTCCTTGCTGCTCCTAGTCTGCATAAACTATTTAGGAGATAATCTGAGCAGACTTCTTAGACTGTTTGCAAACGATGTTATCATTTACCATCTAGTAAAGTCATCAGATCATCAAAATCAATTGCAAAATAGCTTAGCCACGATATCTGAATGGTGCGCAAAGTGGCAATAGTCTCTCAGTAACGGAAAGTGTGAGGCCATCCACATAGGTACAAAAAGAAATCCATTAAATTTCGATTACGTGGTAAATCACACAAACTTAAATGCTGTCACTTCGAGCAAATACTTAGGAACTACAATTCCGAACAACTTAAGATGGAATGATCACATAGATAAAGTTATTGGGAATCAAACCAAAGACTGCGTTTTGCTGCTAGAAGATTTCGAAGATGCAATAGCTGTACTAAAGAGACTACATACATAAAGCTTGTTCGTTCTCTAATGGAACTGCTGTATAGGTTCCTTGCCAGACTGGATTGACATCCAAAAAGTGCAGTTTTGTGTTATCGCGAAATAGGGCAGATAGTGCCATGGACATGATAAGCAAGTTGATATGGTAATCATTAAAACAAAGGCGTTTTTCGTTACGGTGAGATCTTCTCGTGAAATTCAGTCGCTAGATTTCTCCTCTGAATGCGAAAATATTTTATTGACGTCAGCCTTTATAGGGTGAAGTGATTGCCATAAGAGAAATCGCAACTCGTACAGAAAGATTTCTGTATTCATTTCTTCCACGCTCTGTTAGAGAGCGGAATGGTAGATAAATAGCTTGAAAGTGGTTCGATGAAAACTCTGCGGGCGGTTAAGTGTGAATAGGAAAGTAGTCATATAGGTGCAGAAGTATATGGAAATTTTAGATTTCATGGGGGTCGATTGCTACATTTCACCAGCCGTTCCAAACAGTCCAGACATTGTCTTCTGGATGAATAAGATCGGATGATTTATCGAGCGACATGGTTCCTGAGGTTCATAGAACTAATATGTGTAGCCCAGTGAAAGCGCCTCTTGGCATATTGGAAGACGGAAGTATCCACAGCACACTTATCACGAAAATGTAGAAGGAAAGGCAATGCTTGATATCCGAGGATGTTGAAATAAACATTCTGCTGCTTCATCTTCACGTTGTACACCACCAAAATATCGCAGGACAGTCTCTAGCCTGAACAACAGCCTGCTCACACAGCGGTTTCGACGACGCCTCATTGGGTCTACGATGTATTCGACTCTCCTACGCAACCACGCCTGCTATCTGCTACTGGGCCGTGGAAGCTTCTGTGAGGGCGCGCGCGCTCCATCGACTGTGGATCTCGTCGTATCATATTTGCTTGGTTAGGTGTTCCCTCTGGGGCTGTGTGGTAGTGAGTGATGTGCCTGAATACTCGGCGTCCTGGCGATTACGACAAGTTGAAACAGTTGTCAGTTGGGCTACAGGGACCAGCGTTTTCCTGCAGCGTTGACCGTTGCTACTGGTGAATTTAGCGGGGAAGGAGCGGCTCTCGTCGTGTGCAACATGATTACGAAGTGCCTCAGTTAATTTTGGTGTGCTAATTACACCGAGATGGACTGAACAACTTGTTAGCAGCTGCGAGCAGGAGGGCAGTATTATCAGGTGCCTATCTGCAGTCCTGAAGCTATTGGCCTACTTAGCACTTATTTGAAATTATGTATGAAGACAGTTTGGTAAGGTCTGTGCTTAGAGATTGTTAATCATTGTTAATTCTGCCCCGGTGTGAGCTGGCTAGAAATCCGGTTCCTTCGCGCCCTTCATTAATCGCTTTTTGGCCTGAGTGTGCCAATCTGGAGGTTTCTGTAAACGCCAAGCTAGTATTTTGTAAAGTTCATCTGGTACTTGAAATCATTGTTATCAGCAAGTATTTGATATTGTTGATGGTAATTTCTACTTGTTATAGACCCTATCGACCTTCCTGCGGTGAGTTAATGGTTTCAGCACGTAACTAAGGTTGTGAGTGCTCAGACTAAACGTAAGCACGTTTGGGTCAGGATTCTTTCGAGTTATAGGTGTAGATTTTAATCGACCATCTGCCATTTGGTGCGTATTCAAATTTCCGGGTCTATTAGACCCTTCGGGGCTCCAGTAAAAGTTCACCTTGACTTAATTTCTCTTTTTGGATTAGTGTGTAATTCTTCTTTTAAATGACTTTGTACATTGCTTCTTGTTATTTCTAAGAAGGTTAGTTTGCCGCTGCTATACTGGAGTTTTAATAGCTGCTTTCTTTGAAAATAATTATCCGTTTAAGTATTTCTATCAAACTTGTTTGCTGTTTGTTGTTTGGTATATGTTGAAAGCTTTGTATCCTCAGCCGTTGGCGCGTTGCTGTCCGCTGGTCCGGTACAGGGACACGTTTTCCTTCTGCTTCGGCGGTTTTCCCGTCATCGCAGAGGTGTTGGCAGTTCACTGGCGCTTCTGCGGATCTCCCGTTCCAGCCTCAAGTTGAGAAGTTTATTGCCATTCTTTTGCTATAGTGTCACGGCGGGGATGACACCGGATTAGGAAGTAATTTACTCAGTGTTCCTGTTATTGTACGATCCTTGAGGGCGTTTAATGAAAGCGTGTTTCCAAACCGAGCACTGAGTTACTCGATATCTGTGCAAAAATGGGGTTTAATTGTCATTATCATGTTAAGAGTGTTTTACAGGCCTCGGCAGTTTATTTAAGTGCTTGACTTGATTTGTGTGTAACACGCTTGAGGCCAGTCAGTGAAGTACTACACTTTGCTTCGGTTAATACACGTGGAAATCGTTTGGCCAGCTTGGCCGTATCTTGTCTATATGAGAGCAGAGTAACCAGTGGAGATGTATGCATTTTAATGTCTTTTAATTAATGTTCAAGTCCTGTTATGATGCTAGTCGCGCGGTCTGAGTGCCGCCGGCGATTTATTTAATCAGTTAACTGTTTCTAATCGAGCTACCATCGTACTGCACAGCTAACATGTTCTTGGACTACCATTTGTACTTTTATCTACAATATGTCCTTATGAATTGTGATTTTAATTTAAAAACATTGACTGTGTTGTACATATTTGGCTAGAATCTTGGTAACTGTTGGTTGCCTTATGACAGAGTTGTTATTAAGTAAAAATATTTGTTTGGGAATGATTAGTGACGCATCGAGTTGGGCCACCCTTCCACGTGTGTTCCTTAAAGTAATCCCGATCCTTGTCCCGAGCCTCAGCTATTGTGTTATTTCGCGCACTGAAAACGTGCACCTTTATATGGCTCTGTGATCAATAGCCTTTTGCAAGGTATTCGACTCCAAATGTCTATTGCTCATAGCTCCCTTGGAAACGGGTTGAAATAGATCTGCATTCACTGGGAGTAGCAACTAGGTTTGCAACCCATCTTCATCCATTGAATGTAACAATCGCCTTTGGCCCTTCTCAGTTAGGGTCCTTCTGCGACCGTTATTGCTATGCCTTGATGCATGGCTGCAAGTATCACACTGTACCTTGCAGACACCTTGGACGCTCCGCGTGGATCCACCAAGAAATCGGACTTCTACTTTCGTGGTGTGGTCGACGAGGCTTCCGAACACGATAGTTCCTTTCTGTTATACTGACACGTCTCTTCGTCGACCCATAGTACTGCAGTGGTTCGATGCAACCGACTGACAAAATATATACCATTTCACTACCATGACTTCCGTCGTTACTGGAGATTGAGGTACCACATAAAGTGCTCCAAAGCGACCGGTGTGATCTCTAGAGGGTTTGCCTAAAACGTCGTCCGGTGGGGTTCCTTCATAGAAGAGTTCAGATCCCAACATGGTCGTATCAAACGTGATGTAGCTCCCATGCTTCCGCAGATTCTTACGGAACACGAGGCCACAAAAAGCGGACAAGGAGGCTGGCAGTTTGGCCGGACCCGTTCACCGTGGCGGTGTTGTTTTTCGCGTTCTCGGCCGGTAGAGGCGGCGGGCGCAGTGCTTCCCCGCGGCCGGATCGTCTTCCAGGGAGCACTGGTCCACCTTGGGCGCTGGCCAGCGCAGCCGGCCCGCCTTTGCCTGCCCACACACCAGCTGGCGTCAGCCCGCGCGCTCACACTTCCTGCTGTTGCCAACGGCTTTCCGTGCTGTATCCGGTCCTCCGTCACACTTCTTCCGCATACACAGGTTTCATTCGCTCACCTTTAAGATATATGGCCAACCAGTTGTGGCGAAGGACTGTGCAAGAAGGAATTCTTTAGCGAGAAGACAGTTAGAAACGTAAGACCAATAATAGCTCTTTTATTTTTGGGAGGAGTTCTTTGAGAACTGCATTCGTAGCCAAGGTCGTCAATGCGGGCAAGACACGAAGGCAGTCGAGTGTTGAAAAAGAAGTGGAAAATATTTTGATAGCATGCCTCTGCAACGAAAGTCGTTAACACATGAGAGGCACGAAGGCAGTCTGCAGTTTGAGAAAAAAAAATCGTCAGCAGTATTTGGTTGGAAAGGGTCTGCGAGGATGACGTACAGTATCTGATCATGAGACAATGCACAAACCTCCTGGGTTAAATTAGAGCCCTAAATGCGCTTTGTAAGTAGGGAATGTCATATTATTAATAATGACCCGACAATAGGGTACGTAAAACTTTTATTTACTTTTCAATTTCCACTAAATCATATATCTTTGTATATACTCATCACACAGAAAGCGTTCTCTTGTTCCAATTAAACGAATAATTAATTTTCGTTTCACTTGTGTTGAGTATAGCGAGAGGAACGAGTTACTGAAGACACAAATGCGTGTCCGAGGTAGGAATCGAACCTGTGACTTCCGCTTTTTGACAGAATGACGTTACTCGAGAATACAGACATTAGCGACGGGATGTCGAATTTGGCTACTCTTTGATACTATACGAGCAGTGTAGGCTGTACCGGCACTAGATTTCCCATTACTCGTTCATTTCCATAAGTACCCATAATACGAACACAGGATTACTGTACGCTGCACAAGCACTCTTCAGGTACAGAGACGATATAGACACGTGTTTGCAATTTCATAGGACGTCCGAAAAAACTGGAATAAACGCCACAAATAGATCGGAAAACGTAATGTTTCATTCAAATACGTTTAATATTCGTGTTAACTGAATAATAACCTGAGACACGTAACTATTGTATGATCCAATTATATCTAATACACTTTTAAATGTCTGCCCTCAACAGTCAACAAAGTCATAAATAGTAGTAAAGCATGTTAATATTGAGAATGGCTATTAAAACGTCATTGTAGAACGAATCGAGATAGCCCTATGGTAGTTAGTCTTGCACTATAAATCGTAATGATTTGTTCCAAATCAATTTACATTCACATCCAAAATTAATTCGAAAATATGGCTACGTGCTGAAAATTTTAATCTATATAAAGAAAAATATGCAGATGTGAGTTAGTAATTCCTACCTGACATCTTTTACACACTAAAGTAATAGAAATTCTTCTACGGAATGGAGGTAGATGTCAAGGAGAAGTTATTTCAGTTTGTTTTCAAATTTTACGTATCCGTCTGCCAGACATTTTACATCCCTAGGTAATTAATCAAATATGTTAACTGCAGCATTGTTCACCTTATGTAAAGTTATGAACGCCTTTTTTATGGTATTGTACTTATGCACATCATTGATCCTTTTGAAATGCAAAAGGATTACTTACAACAAACTTCATAATGGAATAAATATACTGTCATACATTAGTTAAAACGAACAACTCTTTAATCACTTGTCTACAAGATGATCGTCGGTGAGCACCACGTATTAGTCTTTCACCACGTTTACGAGCATTGAAGTCTCTCTTTCTTTAAGATGAGTTACCGTAGAACAGTTCTCCATGCGACGTTATCGGATGAAAATATGCAAACTATGTTAACTTACTGATTTGTCTCTCCTCAAGGTTTGCAATGATTCTGAGTGCAAATGGAAATGAACTGAGTTGTTTTAGGAGTTACAAAATGTTATTTTTCCAATTTAAATTCTCATCAAGGAGAGGTTTCCACCGTATTTATTATTTCCTCGCCAAGTTTGATACAATGTGTAGTACCTCTATATGTCTACAACTCAAGACACGCTGTGTCTTTTTAAAATTGAGTGTTAGACCATGTAGAGAACACCAGTTAATGACACTTTTAAGAACATTGCTTACCTTTTCTTCTGCTGCTGTATGTATCTTAGGACTGATTAAAATATTAATGTCATCTGCAAAAGCAACTAATTCCGCTTATTGGGGAAGATCGTCCACCTATATGAGGAGCAAATGCAAGCCTGAGATTGAGTCTAGGGAAACTCTATAAGTGACTTTGCCCCAGGTAGAAGAATCTCCTCTGATAACATTAGTTCAATTACTAAGTACAGCTTCCTGCGTTCTTTTGGTTAGATAAAGAATATCCATAGATTGAGTATGCCATCAGTTCCATGAAATTTCTGTTAATCTAGGAGAATATAGTGAATCACGCAGTCAGATGCCTTAGATGTGTCACATAAAATACCAGTCGGTGCTATTTGGTTCTTTAATGCTTGTAAAATTTGGTGAGTGAACGTGTAGATGTCATTCGCAGTTAGGTATCTCTTCCGAAAACCAAGGTGTGGTTTACTGAAGTTACTATCGCCGCTCAGGAGGGATACAATTCTGGAGTATACCAACTCAAAAGTTTTCGAACATGTCAATAGTGAAACAGGTCACTAGTTACTGCGATCTCTCCTTTCTTATAGCGGTGTTTACCTACCAAAGATTTCACACGTTTCCTGGTAAAAACGTTGTTAGTATTCAGAATGAACGGGATTCGTGGTCAGCAAATGTAGAAAAAGCACTAAAAATTTTACCCCGAGCTTACCTGCATATACAAATTTCTCCTTGTACAATAACGATTATAAAAATTGCTACACCAAAAACTAGAAATAGATTATATGAACACAGCGTGGGTGTATGAGAATTTTCAAATGATCATTATTGCGGAACTGTTCATAATATTATTCTATGACAGTTCAGGACGGTGTAAAGACTTCATTAAACCGTTATATCTTACAATATCTGTCACACTCTGTCTGAATGTTTTGTAATTGCTGATTAGAAACGAGAAATGTATAACAAATACGCATACTACGCTTCCACGGTATTACTGAAGTTGTAAAGTCGTTTTGAAAGGTAGACTTGGATGAAGTGTTCGAAACTTTAAGAAGCATAGTTTCTAATTTTAGGGTTGGATGGCTGACAAAAAATGGTTCAAATGGCTCTGAGCACTATGGGACTTAACTTCTGAGGTCATCAGTCCCCTAGAACGTAGAACTACTTAAACCTAACTAACCTAAGGATATCACACACATCCATGCCCGAGGCAGGATTCGAACCTGCGACCGTAGCAGTCGCGCGGTTCCAGACTTAGTGCCTAGAAACGCTGGGACACTCCGGCCGGCCAAATGGCTGACACAATGCCCGTTAAACTTCAGTGACAAAAATAGAAGATGAAAGCCAAGTAAGGTGAACAGGTGTTAAAAATGGCACAAGGTTGCAGTTTATTACCATTGCTGTTATTAAGCATACTAAAGAGGCAATGAAGGAAGTGAAAGTAACATTGAGAACAATAGCGAGTTTCAGCAGAACAGTAACCACTTCTTTGACTCTATGATCAAATTGCATTATTCATGTAGCTAACGAGAACAGAAAGACCTACGTGGAATGGATAAAATGAATTTGAAAGAGTTGGTGCCATAATGGCAGAAATACGAAAGTAATCAACAATATCGGAAAGTAAACCAGCAACCTTATAAGCAAAGAAAAACATATGTTCCACGAGAAGTGAGATATTTCTAGGAAGTTTACAGACGATGATCTAAGAAAGTATATCTAAACGTGCTCGAATGAAACATTATTCAGGGGCTAAACAAGGTGTTCCAGAATTTTCATGATTGGAGTATAGAGCACTGTAATTATTGAGAACAAGAACAGTTCGGAAACCACAAAAGAATATGCAGAAGCATAAAAACGCTATTGCATTACTGATCAATAAAATGCGAAATTAAGAGTAATAAGATACTAAATATAAGAACGATATTACAATGCGAAATACGAAACTGGTGACGGAGGAAATACGGTGAATGCTGTTCATGTCAATCAAATTCTATTAGCCTCAGTGGCTTTCAAGATGTGTTTCGGCTTGTTTCACAATAAACTGTTCTGAATGGCCCGTGCATCCTGATAGTAAATTTTTACAGCTGTGAGTACGACCGGATGATCAAATAGTCAGTATCAATTTGACAACTGAATAAATTATGGAATAATGTAGACAGAGAGGTACAAATTGACACACATGCTTGGAATGACACGGAGTTTTATTAGAACCACAAAACTACAAAAGTTCTAAAAATTTCCGACAGATGGCGCTTCATCTGATCAGAATAGCAATAATTAGCATAACAAAGTAAGACAGAGCAAAGATGATCTTCTTTACAGGAAATGCTCAATATGTCCACCATCATTCCTCAACAATAGCTGTACTCTAGGAATAATGTTGTGAACAGCACTGTAAAGCATGTCCGGAATTATGGTGAGACATTGGCGTCGGATGTTGTCTTTCAGCATCCCTAGAGATATCGGTCGATCACGATACACTTGCGACTTCAGGAAACCCCAAAGCCAATAATCACGCGGACTGAAGTCAGGGGACATGGGAGGCCAAGCATGACGAAAGTGGCGGCTGAGCACACGATCATTACCAAACCGACGTCCGCAAGAGATCTTTCACTCGTCTAGCAATATGGGGTGGAGAGCCATCCTGCATAAACATCGTACGTTCCAGCAGGTGTTTATCAGCCAGGCAGGGAATGATGCGACTCTGAAACATATCGGCGTACCTCTCACCCGTCACGGTAGCAGTTACAAAACCAGAGTTACGGTCGTAGGTTCGAATCCTGCCTTGGGCATGGATGTATAGGTAGGTAGGTTTAATACGTTCTACGTTCTAGGCAACTGATGACCTCAGAAGTTAAGTCGCATAGTGCTCAGAGCCATTTGAACCATTTGAACAAAACCAGAATCACGCATTTTCTCGAAGAAAAATGGCCCGATAACGGTAGATGTGGTAAATCCAATCCATACCGTGACTTTCTCATCTTGCAATGGAGTTTCCACAACAGTTCTAGGATTTTAGGTAGCCCAAATTCTGAAGTTGCGAGCGTTGACAGACCCTCGGAGCGTGAAATGAGCTTCGTCGGTTCACAACACGTTACTCAACCAAGCGTCATCTTCCGCCATCTTTTGAAACGCCCACACCGCAAATGCCCCCCGCTTCACTAAATCGCCAGGTAACAGTTCAGGATGCCGGTGCATTTTGTACGGATAGCATCGGATGGTACGCCTCAGTGCCAACCAAACAGTAGTGTATGGAATGCCGGTGCGGCGTGCGACTGCACGAGCGCTGACTTCCCCGTGCATAGACGAACCCGCTGCAGTCTCCATTTCTACCTGAACTGTCTCAGCAGCATTACGCCTTGTGTTCGGTCGGACACTACGGGGTCTATCGTCTAGACAATCCGTGGCTTCGAACTTCGAAATCATTCTCACCACAGCTGCATTTGTCAACGGACCTTTACCCGTTCGAATCCCCTTCCTATGGCGATAGGATCGTAACGCTGAGCTAGCACATTCCCCATTCTGAAAATACAGCTTCACTAAAAGCGCCTTTTCAGGTAATGTCAACATGCCGCGAGTGCTGACTCATCTGATTCTCTCTCTCGTTACAGCTCCTTTTATACACGATTGTCATGCGCAGTTACTGACGTTTTGCTGTCCAGCGCCATCTGTCGGACATTTTGTGAACTTAGTTTTTTTTGTTCTACTAAAACCCCATGTCATTCCAAGCATGTGTGTCAATTTTTATCTCTCTATCTACATTATTCCGTGGTTTAGTAAGTTTTCAAATTTATACTGAGTTTTTGATCACCCGGTACATTCGGCGTAACCGGTGTCGAAGCAAAACGGTGGAGTGTGTACAGACCCACAGCTATGAAAGAACACTCAATAAGCCACTTAAATAAAACGGATGATCTTTTGGAAAAGAAACAGCAGAGAGAAACCCCAGAGGATCTGTTATATTTACTAGAACATCACTTGAAACTCTCAAACAGTGTATTCGCTAATTTCGTATTGTTGCAGCACTGCCAAAAGGGACTGGAGATTCACACAGAAATTAAAATTATGCCCCAGACATTAAAAAGTTTTGATTCATGTAGCCAAAAGAGATATGAAAGCAAGAATATACTGTTCATTTGGGGATGTTGGTCAATTGATAACAATCATAATCTTGAAATAATTACAGTTAATTAAAATATTGAGAAATAACAAGTGAAAAAATCGGAGGGATTTCTTAAGCGGAAAGTAGGCGAGAGAAATTTAACTCCTAAATTTATTTCAACACCGCTTTGGAAACTGATTTCTCGAAACAAAAGAAAAAGGCTTAAACAGAGGTTGGTGAAGAGACAAAAGGAGTTAAGGAGTTTGGGCTTATGATACTTTGAACCAGGAAGACATAGCAGAGACTATGACAGATAACTAAGACTACATTACCAACGATGTTATTGAATACTATGGTTGGTTGTCAAAAAAGACCAAAAAACAGTATTCACTGGAATCAAGCAATGTTTAGTTGCTATATCATTAACCACGATGAAAAATGGAGGAAAAAGAAATATGATACAAAAGATAATCGGTTGTCGGAAAACTGTTGAGACAATAATACGACACATTGAAACCTCTCCTTTCATCTTTAATAAATGTGCATGGACAGTAGTAGGAAGCATAGTAATTAATAGTAAACAACCAAATGCAGATGGATTAGATTTTCGTGAGGAAGCCTAAAACATGTTCCATATTCAACAACTAACAGCAATTCGTGGTCTTCTGGTTAGCTCTCGATCACACGGAGCCGGGTTCCAATCCTGGCAGGGCCGGCATTTTCTCCGTCTCGGATTGGGTGTGTGTGATGTCCTCGTACCATTTCTTCATCATCAAAGCATAAGTTACCTTGGTCTCGTAGAGTAAAAAGACCTGCACAGGCGGACGAATTCCCTGGAAGGGGAGTCTTGGACAGAAGTGCCAGATGCTCATTTCATATTTTTGTACTCGACAAAATAACCTCTGAAAAGATTACAAATCGATACAATAATTACCGATAAGAAGTAATATTTTATTCTTATGGAGACTGAAAGAGGCTGTCCTACTTGCCATGATGATTTTCAAGAAGCTTTGACCATAAATGTGAATGGAGATGCGAATTTGGAACATGTACTCAACCTCTGTAGCATCGATATAATCCTATTTTGTGTTTGATACTAGAGAGGGGCTGTCCGTTTTCCGTGGGGATTTTCAAGAAGTTTTTGCCATAAATGTAGAAGAAGTTGCGAATTTGATAAATGTACTATGTGTGTTTGACACCAGAGATATTAGTCAGAGAGATAAACTTACAGTAAGTCAAAGGGTAGGAGCATGTGCTGTAGCAGTGTGTGTTGCAGAATCTGGCAATGTACGTGGTTTGAAAAGGATGGAAGCTGGCCTGCCGTGTGGTGCAGACAGCATTATTAACAAAATGAATTTTAGTAATAATATGTTTTGAGGAAAGATCTTGAGCATTTGAGATTATATTAATGGGAGAACGATAAAAGGGAACTTTTAAAGTAATCCAGTTTTCTGTATATTTATAACTGTATAGTTTCTTATTTTTGTTGCTGTAAGTAGGCTGTTTAGGTTTTTTTATTGGTAACGCCGCCGCCACGTAGCGCTCTGTATGAAAACACTGGCTGTGCCGTGTGCAGTCTGTGGCTGGTTGGCATTGTTGTAATACTCGCCATTGTAGTGTTGGGCAGCGGCAGCTGGATGCTAACAGCGCGTAGCGTTGCGCAGTTGGAGGTGAGCCGCCAGTAGTGGTGGACGAGGGGAGAGAGATGGCGGAGTTTTGTAATTTGATATCATGAACTATCATATATATTTTGACTATTAAGGTAAATACTCTGTTTGTTCTCTATTAAAATCTTTCATTTGCTAACTATACCTATCAGTAGTTAGTGACTTCCGTAGTTTGAATCTTTTAGTTAGCTGGCGGTAGTGGCGCTCAACTGTATTGCAGTAGTTCGAGTAACGAAGATTTTTGTGAGGTAAGTGATTTGTGAAACATATAGGTTAACGTTAGTCAGGGCCATTCTTTTGTAGGGATTATTGAAAGTCAGATTGCGTTGCGCTAAAAACTATTGTGTGTCAGTTTAAGCACAGTCTTGTATAATTGTTCTAAGGGGACGTTTCATATGTCGACCCTTAGCCGAGGATACCTCACTGGAATCTTCTGATTTTTTCCTTGTAGTTTGTGTAATTAGTGTAGCTTTTGTTTATTGCTAGCGCGTAGTCTTAGAGTGAATTTCCTTTGTAGTTGTAGTCTTTCATTGTTGTACAGTACAACAGTTGTGGCATGCATGTAGAGTTGCACCAAGTATTTCGCAGCTGCGCTTGCAATTAACTAGATATTATTTTCAGTGCTATGTTAATGTGTTCTCTTATTTTTGCTCTTCAAATTGTACTTTTCTGTGTTATCGTGTGAAATATTGTGACAATAATGGCGTGTGAAAAACGTAATACTAGGCTACAAAGTAAACTGAGAAATGACAGTGAAGACGGAAGCAATGTGTTAGCGCCACCATTTAATGAATTCACAAATGTTCAAAGTAGTAATTTGGTAATAGTGCATAGGCAAATGGAGCGGGCTGCAAATAATGGTGTAGGAAGTGAAACAGTTAGTGAACAGGGAAGCATTATCGATCGATTGGTCGGCAACAGCTCGCGTCAGGAATCCGATATGACAGGACACAATCTTGCAAATACTGTACATTCAGGTTTTGCGTCCTCACCGTTTTCTCAAATAAGCCGAGACACATTTTCTGCTTGTCAAACTGTGAAAGTTGCCGGTGCAAATGCACTGCCGAAAAGCATAGATGATCAGATTCCAGACACTAATACATTATTATTGCAATTAATGCAACAAATGAAACAAAACCAGAGACAAACACAGCAACAGTTAGACACAATGGAACAAAATCTTCAAAAGTTAGACACAATGGAACATAATCTTCAAAAGTTAGACACAATGGAACAAAATCAGAGACAAACACAGCAACAGTTGGACACAATGGAACATAATCTTCAAAAGTTAGACACAATGGAACAAAATCAGAGACAAACACAGCAACAGTTGGACACAATGGAACATAATCTTCGGAAGTTAGACACCACACTTGAACAAACACGTGAAGATTTAACTACTGAGTTACATAACATTGAATCGAAATGTCAAAAAATCTGTAATGACGTAAAAACACAAATTTGTGAGCATTTTCAACCTATTTTTTCGCGGCATGAAAACTCATTACAGAATCACGAAGCAGCCATAAAAGAATTGCAAACTGTTGTTCGTGAAAATCACGACACCTTGCAAGCTAAAATGGACTCAGTTGCATCCACCGATTCGGTTACGCAACTTGCAAGAACTCAGGAAAACTTAAAGGACACAGTAGATTCGATTTCAACACAAATGGACACTCTGAAATTTGGTTCAGAAAAACACACTGAGGATCAGTTCACTAATTTATCTACGAAGGTAGATGATAATTTCAATGACACAAAACCGGTAGTCTTTAATGACACAGAAGAGTGCGAACAAATTAGGAAATTCAAACAAAGTCTGAATCAAATTAGTACGCAACACCAAAGAGAAATCCGGGAAGTACAAGATCAGCTGACACAGGTAATACAACAATTACGTATTTCAGAGGACACTCGCGCTCCAATACGGAAAGAGGGACATAGAAATACGGAACAGCCACAAAATAATAACACAGGGCACTTCGGAAACTATGAAAGAAATTGGCAAGGTACACTGAATTCTGAGATGGAACCGCCGACACGACGTAACAATGACCGATATGCTACCCGCCGAGACGATGATTTTGACCATAAGCTGTTCATTACTGCACGAAAATTAAAAACATTTAAGAATTCTGGCAACGACATTCATCCACAAGCGTGGCTCCATCAATTCTCTCATTGTTTTCCTCCCAACTGGTCTCTAGAGCACAGATTAGAATTTATGTGTGGCTATTTAGAGAATGAACCAGCTGTAAGAATGCGATCGGTCATTCACGATTGCCACAGTGAAGGAGAATTTTACCACGCCTTCCTCTCAGCATACTGGTCTCAAGCCACACAAGACCGAGTAAAACATGGCATCATAATGATGAAACATTTCGAACAATCTGAATTTTCCAGTCTTGTGAAATATTTTGAAGACATGTTACATAAGAATCAATATCTTTCAAACCCATACAGCCCCACAGAAATCATCCACATTTGCTTAATGAAATTGCCTGAACATTTACGACACATTATTTTGGCAGGACGTTGCAAAGACGACATTGAAGCTTTTCAGGGACTCTTACAAGAATTAGAAATTGACACTGACAATCGCGGAACGCGAAAACAGAAGCACAATAATTACAGGTCATATCCGTCGCAATTCCGCGATGAAAGAAATAATAACTGGACACGACAAGGCTATTCTCACTATACAAATCGTGACCAAAACAGACACCACCCGTATGACAACCGTTGGCAGAGTAGTAATAATTACAGAGAAAGGTCACCTCTCCGCGGTAGTGACTATCACAGACGCAATCAGAGAAACAGACAATACGGGAACCAAAATAATTATTATCACGGGAGACAGAATAACTTCAGACGCAACGGTCCAGCGCACAGTTACGATTCAGGGAGAAATTCTCCACCACGTGGCCGACAAAAAAGAAACTATGGAATCTACCGACAAAATGACAGACCTGAATTGCATCAGAACTGGCGGGATTCCTACAGGACAGGGCCCTCTCGGCAAGGTGAATTGGTAGAAGTTAGGTCTCCTAATCCCAATAACGGCGCGCGCTAACAAAGTGACAGACAATGACTCGCACCGCAGACAGCCGCGTGCTCCGGCTGGCGCAGAGAAAAATAACATAGACGCTAACCTTGAGCAAAATTCCAGTGTTCCTTACCGACGTAATCACATGATAATTGCTTTTCAATTGACAGTCTGCGTGCTAGGAAGAGTAAAGGTTTACACCACATGTCACTTGTAAACCCGTTTATTGAAAGATAATCTGCTTTTTAACTTTGTCTTTGCCATAAAACATTTCACTTCACATTTCTAGTATGCTTTGTCACACTGAGAAACTGTTAACATGCAACAATGTTTGAAGTTTACTATCCAGTCTAGAACCTACGGAACATATTTAAACAGAAATTACGAATGCATTGTTATAGTGAACAGACGTCACAGTGTTATTGTGCGTGTACATTCTTGCTTGTTAGTTGCACGATTACGTAACGACCATAAGGTTCACATACTTAGAACATTTACCAGTATTGCTAATGGGATTTTAATGCAACATTTTGGTTTACTTGAAAATACATTCTGGATTTAAAGTACTTTCTGTGAGATACCAGATGATACAGTGGTTACTTTATATGACAGCTACACGATTTCATCACGACGCTACTAATGAGCGACAATTTACAACGTTGCTTTTGCAGTTTATCTGTTTTATATCTGCACAGTTTTTCTGAATTTTTCTGGAAAGTAAAACATGTTTTAGTAGTAACGTTTGTGGTATAGCTACAATGAGACAGCCTTTTCTGTAGCACAACAATACGTTACATTATAGTACTTTCTAGATCACGGTAAGGTACGTAATAACTACCATATCTATAGGGAAAGCATTTCACCTTCGTTTATGATGAGGTAAGTACATTGGCTTCAGCAGAACATTGCTTACAGAGGACGATAACTACGACAGTTCCACAGAATTATCTTACAGCAAGACGCACATTTAGCGCTACAGGACACGCATTAAACTATTTATTTTTCAACATATTTGAATTACAAAGAAAGTTTTCCGTGATACATTTCATTCCATTGCTGTAATCTGTAATACCTGAGGATATAATTACATTAATCCTCAGGGGGGTACACGCTTGCTTTGTGTACCATCTGTTTGGCAAGCACAAGGAGCCCTAGCTAATATGGTATTTGCTTATACAACTCTACACATCGGTACCGTATTTATCTAACACATAAATTACACAGCTATCTGATCATTTAACTGAGAGAAACAAACATTTATTATACTACATCAGTGACAGATGTTCACGTAATTACACAGTTGGATAACTTCACACTTACGAAGTTGTATTTTGTGAACTGTTCATATTTTTTCGGAAACATTGTGATACTATGAGAGCTTTGAATGACATATTTGGTATGGGATCCCGATTTTTAAAGTACGTTTGAGGCAGATGACACTTTTGACATGAGCAGAGAATTTTTTTTAGGTTTTGAAATTATTGGAGGAAGCTACGGAGATTTTGAGAATTTGACTGTGGTGTTATGATGTTGTTATTACGATGACGATGTGAATTATGCTGCTGAGGTATGTTTAAGCTGATGCTATATGAGTTATTTGGTTATGCTACGTATCTGTTATGATGAAATATTCACGAAGTGTCGACGAATATATATATGTGTAATAAGGTAAGAAATAATGAGTAGTGGTTAGGGACTCTGATTTGTGAAAAAGGATGTTGGAAACCGAGAATCGTACTTTAAGAGTTATGAAATGAGTGTATATGCGTGAGTGTATCACTATGCTGGCGAAAATTTTTTGGACACTATTCTATTTAAAGGATTTTGTTTCTACATATTTGTAACGCAAATTCTTGACCTGTGAATTTTTTTATGAGACTGCCACTGTAGCGGAAACTGGTGTCGTAAATATTTCGATAAGACAGTTAAGTGAGCAGCTGCATGTAATGCGTCGTGGGCACCCAGCTGCGCGACAATCACCTGACAAAAGAAAGCCATTAGTGTGTGCCTGTCAGAGGCACAGGTGGAGAAAAAAAAGAGGTCATTATCCTCGCTATTGAGATTCCTTTGTAGAAAGCATTGCAAATACTACACGCCCAAACTTGAAAACATATGATTACACTGTGGAGGTCTTAATTTATGATATTTACTAAAATGCCTAATGAAACGACGAGAAACATTTCATGGCTATTGTCCTGCTAGTTGAGAGAAATGCCATGTGGCTTGCTTTATGCATTTATTTACTCATTTTGTTTAATATCTAGTTTCTAACTGCACTGAAGCATTGGTTAAAATAAATTTTATGGATGTACTAATATATATATTTTATGCCTACAGATCCAGTAAATAATAACTTTATGATGTACTTAAAAAAAAACGAAGTAGCACAAAAAGACATTTCCCTTCACAGGAATTGCATACAGAATTGTCTTTTCAAGTACATGGTAATATTTGTTTACAAAATTTTTTTGTGGTGCACCACTTTAATTGCATAGACATTAAGATGTGAATAGACATTGTCCTTATCTGCATTGTTGTCTTTAGTGTAACAATTTTTCTGATTGAGCTTTGTCATGTTTAGGTATAAGTTATAGCATTTTCTGCAGCTGTTTGCCATTCATAGTGCTACTGAATGTCACTTTGTATTACTAGTTTAAGCCAATTTTATTACTGATTTATTTTTCTTGTTTGCTGCGCATTGCCTTATATTAGTTGTAATATTGCTGCCTTTTTTTGCCAATTTCCATTTTTTAACATTGCTGTTTGTGTAAATTGTTTTGTGCTGCTGCATTGCCTCATCCCTTAGTTAAGCATCTGAGCTCAGTAGATTTAAGTTAGCTTAAGAGGGGGTAGACTATATAAGAAACTAACTATGATGAATTGGAAGAAAAGCATTGAGAAACTTTAAGAAAATTGTTTGGCCAAAAAAGTAGTGTACAGTGGAGAAAAACTATTTTTGAAAGAGGATGTGAACAGAATACAGAAATCAGGTTTAGATAGGACTTTTTGGGAATAATGATGTACTAAGGGAGATCTCTATGCAAAATACTGCAGTAAAACAAACCCTGTCTTTTCCTTTCGTATTATCCCTCTATGTGTTTATGTACCCTTGTGTATTTGTCTTTTTCCTGTCTTTATGTGTTTAGCTAATAAGATTTATGTTGTAGAATTTTTCAAATACAATGTTATTTTCTTTGTAAATAAGTTCAGACATTATTTATTGTGTTTTGTTTTAATGCTCATGTGTGAAGTTGATGTTTCAAAAGTTATTCTGATCTTTTATGTATGTACTTATGTCATAATTTTTGCAACACTGATGAATTTGTTATTTCGATTCTTTTGTAAAGCCTGTACTACTGCAAATGTTCTCTGTATTGTTATGTTCTTTAAAGATGTATTTTGTACCTTTGTTATTGCATTCTTATGTTATAAAAATTGTAACTGACACCAGTTCATCAAATTAAGTAACTTGTAAATTACATTTCACTGCACACGTTTCTGTTGGTCATAGTATATGAACAATATGTGAGAAGTAGGGACTGATAGTGTTTGCACATGTGTTAATAACTCAGCAAGGGACTGGTTAACAGCATTGCTGGTTCTAAGGACAATTCCAAAAACTTTGTGAGTGGACAAGTGGTGGGTTATGGACTTGCTATGTTATCTGCAAGACACTTCAATGGTGACTGTGCGCCTGCACAGTCAAACAGATGGCTGCTGGCCATCTCTACAAGGACTACAGTGGGTCTACACCTTGGACGACCCACCGGTACCATTATTTCTACAAGGACTGCAATGGTCTGCACCTCTGGTGGCCCACCAATACTGTAATCTCTACCAGGACTACAAGGGGTCTACTCTGTGTTGACCTACCTACCAATATTCTTCAAACCTTCGACTGACTCTGCTGTGGGTTTGCTCTGTTGTGGCCCATTACCTGTCTGCATGTCAAGGGTCAGCACTGTCTTTCGTTGGAAGGACAACACTACTTCTTCAAGACTGCTTAGAAATCCACTACTTCCAAGTGCAATTTCTTTTATTGCTCAGACTTTGAAAAAAACACTGCAATTTTACTGTGATGAACGATCAGGACTGTCTTTATGGACTGTGAGAAAATTTTAGCTTCTGACCAACATTGTATCAATAATTGTGTGTATTTGATATCTTTGTTATAGTAATTATGAAAAATTTTATCAAATCATTATTGGTCACTGCCCAAAACAATTTGTAAAAATTTTTTGGGGGGAGCATTGGGGGCAATGTAAGTAGGCTGTTTAGGTTTTTTTATTGGTAACGCCGCCGCCACGTAGCGCTCTGTATGAAAATCACTGGCTGTGCCGTGTGCAGTCTGTGGCTGATTGGCATTGTTGTAATACTCGCCATTGTAGTGTTGGGCAGCGGCAGCTGGATGCTAACAGCGCGTAGCGTTGCGCAGTTGGAGGTGAGCCGCCAGCAGTGGTGGACGTGGGGAGAGAGATGGCGGAGTTTTGAAATTTGTAAGAATTGGTGTCATGAACTGCTATATATATATTATGACTAGTGAGGTAAATACATTGTTTGTTCTCTATTAAAATCTTTCATTTGCTAACTATGGCTATCAGTAGTTAGTGCCTTCAGTAGTTTGAATCTTTTATTTAGCTGGCAGTAGTGGCGCTCGCTGTATTGCAGTAGCTTGAGTAACGAAGATTTTTGTGAGGTAAGTGACTATTTGTAAACTTTGTCAAAAGGCGAAACCATCTACTGTCTCTCATCGTGCTTCATTGTTTCCTATCATTCCTTCTAAATTAAAAGAATTTGCTGCTGTTGATCTCTTGGGACCGCTTGTCAAAACATCTAATGGATTATCGTACATTCTAGTCGCTGTTGAACTTACTTCAAAATTTGTTTCTTTCACTACGTTACGTAAAGCCACTGGACGGTCTGTATCCAACGCCTTTGTTAGAAATTTCTTACGTGAAGTTGGACACGTTAGTAAAGTAATTTCAGATAACGGACCACAATTCAGATCTGCTGTTTGGTCACGCATGCTTCGTAACCATAAAATCAAATCTGTTTTTATTTCATTGTACTCACCACATTGTAACCCGTCCAAACGGACTATGAAAGAAATCAATAAGCTTTGCAGACTTTATTGTCACAGAAAGCATCAGCATTGGGACAGATATTTACACTTATTTCAAAACGTGCTGAATGAAATGCCTCATGACTCCACTGCTTTACCACCTGTTCTTGTACTGAAGAATAAAGAACCACCGAACAGAATCAGAGAGCTTGTACCTTTCCCGAATACACGTAAACTTCGACACAAAGACATAATTGATTTGGCTATTAAAAATATAAATTCTGCTGCAGACAAAAGGAGAAAATTACACGGTAAAGCAAATGCAAAGAAATTATATATTGGTCAGAAAGTTCTCATTAAAGCTCATTCATTGTCACATAAGAAGAAACACTTGAGTCACAAATTCTTTCTAGTTTACAATGGACCTTACAGAATCCGACGTATACCACATGATAATTGCGTTGAAGTTGAAACTCTTCGTACTAGGAAGAGTAAAGGTTTACACCACATTTCACATGTAAAACCATTTATTGAAAGATAATCTGCTTTTTAACTTTGTCTTTGCCATAAAGCTGTTCACATCACGTCACTAGTATACTTTGTCACACTAAGAATCTGTTAACATGCAACAATGTTTTGAAGTTAACTATCCAGTCTAGAACTTAGAGAACTTATTTAGACAGTATTTACGAGTGCATTGTTATAGTGAACAGACGTCACAGTGTTATTGTGTGTGTACATTCTTGCTTGTCAGTTGCACGATTACGTAATGACTATAAGGCTTACATACTTAGAACATTTACTAGTACTGCTAATGAGATTTTAAAGCAACTTTTTGGTTTACTTGGAAACACATTCTTTATTTGAAAATCATTCGGTGAGATTAAAGATCACTTAGCATTTGGTTTCTATAATAGCTACACGATTATATCATGACGCTACTAATATGTGACACGATTTACATTGTTGGTTTTGTGGTGTATCTGTTTTATATCTGCACAGTTTTTCTGTATTATTCTGGAAAGTAAAACATGTTTTAGTAGTAACTTTTGTGGTATAGCTACAATGTGACAGCCTTTATCGTAGCACAACAATACGTTACATTATAGTACTTTCTTGATCACAGTAAGGTACGTAATAACTACGATATCTATACGGAAAGCATTTCACCTTCGTTTATGATGAGGTAAGTACATTGACTTCAGCAGAACTTTGCTTACAGAGGACGATAACTACGACAGTTCCACAGAATTATCTCACAGCAAAACGCACATTTAGCACTACAGGGCACGCATTTGGGTGATTAATTTGGTACTTAAACCATTTATTTATCAATATTGTTGAATTAAAAAGAAAGTTTTTTGTGATACATTTCATTCCATTGCTGTAATCGGTAACACCTGAGGGTATAATTACATTATTCCTAAGGGGGTACACGCTTACTTTGTGTACCATGTGTTTGGCAAGCACAAGGAGCCCTAGCTAATATGGTATTTGTTTATACAACTTTACACATCGGTACCATATTTCTCTAACACATAAATTAAACAGCTATCTGATCATTTAACTGAGAGAGAGACAAACATTTACTTTACTACATCAGTGACAGATGTTTACGTAATTACACCATTAGATAACTTCACAGTTACGAAGTTGTATTTTGTGAAATGTTCATATTTTTTTGGAAACATTGTGATACTATGAGAGCTTTGAATGACATATTTGGAATGGGATCACGATTTTTAAAGTACGTTTGAGGCAGATGACACTTTTGACATGAGCAGAGTATTTTTTTTTAGGTTTTGAAATGATTGGAGGAAGCTATGGAGATTTTGAGAATTTAACTGTGGTGTTATGATGTTATTATTACGATGACGATGTGAATTATGCTGCTGAAGTATGCTTAAGCTGATGCTATATGAGTTATTTGATTATGCTATGTATCTGTTATGATGACATATTGAAGAAGTGTCGACGAATATACATATATGTAATAAGGTAAGGAATAATGAGTAGTGGTTAGGGACTCTGGTTTGTGAAAAAGGGTGTTGGAAACCAAGAATCGTACTTTAAGAGTTATGAAATGTGTGTATACGCGTGAATGTATCACAAGGCCGCCAAAAATTTTTTGACACTGTTATATTTACAGGATTTTGTTTCTACATATTTGTAACGCAAATGCTTGACCTGTGAAATTTTTTATATGAGACAGCCACTGTAGCGGAAACTGGTGTTGTAAATATTTCGGTAAGAAAGTTAAGTGAGCACCTGGACGTAATGCGTCGTGGGCGCCCAGCTGGGCGACAGCCACCTGGAAACAAGCCATTAGTGTGTGCCTTTCAGAGGCACAGGTAAAAAAAAAAAAAAAAAAAAAAAAAAAACGGGTGTCATTATCCTCGCTGTTGACATTTCTTTGTAGAAAGCGTTGCAAATACGACACGCTCAAACTTGAAAACATATGATTACACTGTGGAGGTCTTAATTTATGATATTTACTAAAATGCCTAATGAAACGACGAGAAACATTTCATGGCTATTGTCCTGCTAGTTGAGAGAAATGCCATGTGGCTTGTTTTATGCATTTATTTACTCATTTTCTTTAATATCTAGTTTCTAACTGCACTGAAGCATTGGTTAAAATAAATTTTATGGATGTACTAATATAAATATTTTATGCCTACAGATCCAGTAAATAATAACTTTATGATGTACTTAAAAAAACGAAGTAGCACAAAAAGACATTTCCCTTCACAGGAATTGCATACAGAATTGTCTTTTCAAGTACATGGTAATATTTGTTACAAAAATTTTTTGTGGTGCACCACTTTAATTGCATAGACATTAAGATGTGAATAGACATTGTCCTTATCTGCATTGTTGTCTTTAGTGTAACAATTTTTCTGATTGAGCTTTGTCATGTTTAGGTATAAGTTATAGCATTTTCTGCAGCTGTTTGCCATTCATAGTGCTACTGAATGTCACTTTGTATTACTAGTTTAAGCCAATTTTATTACTGATTTATTTTTCTTGTTTGCTGCGCATTGCCTTATATTAGTTGTAATATTGCTGCCTTTTTTTGCCAATTTCCATTTTTTAACATTGCTGTTTGTGTAAATTGTTTTGTGCTGCTGCATTGCCTCATCCCTTAGTTAAGCATCTGAGCTCAGTAGATTTAAGTTAGCTTAAGAGGGGGTAGCCTATATAAGAGAATGATTTGCGATATATTGGAAGAAATGCATTGAGAAGTTATACGAAAAAAGTACAGAAATCAGGTATAGATAGGACTTTTTGGAAATAATGAAGAACGAAGGGAGATCTCCGAGAAGTAAAGAAAGTTTTGTTTGCAAAATACTGCAGTAAAACAAACCCTGTCCTTTCCTTTTGTGTTATCCCACTATGTGTTTGTGTACCCTTGTGTATTTGTTTTCTTCCTGTCTCTGTGTGCTGTTTCATAGAATTTTTTCTCTTCTAATACTAAGCTACATTCACTATGATGAGGAATACTGCTATCCTCAAATATAATTTGGTTAATAACATGTTATTTACCTCGTAAAGATGTTTACACATTATTTATTCTGTCTTGTTCTAATGCTCATGTGTGAAGTTGATGTTTCAAAAGTTATTCTGATCTTTTATGTATGTACTTATGTCGTAATTTTTGTAACACTGATATATTTGCTATTTCGATTCTTTTGTAAAGCCTGTACTACTACAAATGTTATCTGTATTGTTATGTTCTTTAATGATGTATTTTGTACCTTTGTTATTGTATTCTCTTGTTATAAAATTGTAATTGACACCAGTTCATCAAATTAAGTAACTTGTAAATTACATTTCACTGCACACGTTTCTGTTGGTCATAGTATATGGACAATATGTGAGAAGTAGGGACTGATAGTGTTTGCACATGTGTTAATAATTCAGTAAGGGACTGGATAACAACATTGCTGGTTGAAAGGACATTTCAAAAAATTTGTGAGTGCACAAGTGGTGGTTTATGGACTTGCTATATTCTCCGCAAGACTCTTCGATGATGATTGTGCACCTGCACAGTCGCAACAGATAGCTGCTGGCAGTCTCTACAAGGTTTACAGTGGGTCAGCACCTTTGATGACCCACCAATACCATTATTTATGCAGTGGGTCTGCACCTTTGATGACCCACCAATACCATTATTTCTGCAGTGGGTGTGCACCTTTGATGACCAACCAATACCATTATTTCTACAAGGACTGCAGCGGGTCTACACCTGTGATGACCCACCACTACCATACTCTCTACCAGGACTACAGTGGGTCTACTCTGTGACGACCTACCTACCAATATTCTTCAACTTTGACTAACTGCTGTGGGTTTGCTCTGGTGTGGCCCATTACCTGTCTGCATGTCAAGAGTCAGCACTGTCTTTCCGTTGGAAGGACAACGCTACTTCTTCAAAACTGCATGGAAATCCACTACTTCCGTGTGCATTTTCTTTTACTACTCAGACTTTGAGAAAAACACTGCAATTTTACTTTGATGAATGATCATGATTGTCTTTATGGACTGTGAGAAAATTTTAGCTTTTGACCAACATTGTATCGATAAGTGTGTGCATTTCATTTCTTTGTTATTGCAATTATGAAAAAAAATTTCAAATCTGTATTGGCCACTGCCCAAAACAATTTGTAAATTTTTTTGTGGGGAGCATGGGGGCTATGTAAGTAGGCTGTTTAGTTTTTTTTTTATTGGTAACGCCGCTTAGTGCTCGGTATGAAAAATCACTGGCTGTGCTGTGCGCAGTCTGTGTTTAGTTTGCATTGTTGTAATACTCGCCATTGTAGTGTCGGGCAGCGGCAGCTGGATGCTAACAGCGCGTAGCGTTGCGCAGTTGGAGGTGAGCCGCCAGCAGTGGTGGACGTGGGGAGAGAGATGGCGGAGTTTTGAAATTTGTAAGAATTGGTGTCATGAACTGCTATATATATATATTATGACTAGTGAGGTAAATACATTGTTTGTTCTCTATTAAAATCTTTCATTTGCTAACTATGGCTATCAGTAGTTAGTGCCTTCAGTAGTTTGAATCTTTTATTTAGCTGGCAGTAGTGGCGCTTGCTGTATTGCAGTAGCTTGAGTAACGAAGATTTTTGTGAGGTAAGTGATTTGTGAAACGTATAGCTTAATGCTAGTCAGGGCCATTCTTTCATAGGGACTTTTGGAAGTCAGATTGCGTTGCGCTATAAAAATAATATGTGTCAGTTTAAGCACAGTCGTGTATAATTGTTCAAAGAGGACGTTTCACATAGACCAGTTTTGTATAAATTTTTCTAAGGGGACGTTTCAAAGTGTCAAGAAAGGCAGCTGTACGTAGGGGAGTTATTAAGAAATATTTTTGCTAAATTGTCTAGGTGTGAGAACTATGAAAAAGTGTATGTTTGTCATAGGTTAATGAAACATATTTAACTTTGAGTCTCTGTTCTCAATTATCACTCGTTGGGATTAGTTTCCTATTTTCATTTTCATTTCCATGACTGTGTTTGGATACTCACATTGCACACCGCCAGTTGTGTACTGAGAAGTATTTTATGAAAACTGGTAAGCTACTGCCTTGCATTGTTAATCGAAGTACGTTAGATGAAATTCGGTTTTTGACAGTCACTTCATTATTCCTAACAGGAACAAGTTGCAGAGCAGACGAGCGCCCAGTGCGCACAGCTAAGCCAGTAAATTTATTTATCATCAGAGTTCATGTCCACTGTAAGTCACAGTGATTGTCAGAGTTTTTTGTGAAAATAGTATTAGTATCAGTTATGAGGCACAATACCAGTAAAAATAGCATCAAAGTGCAATCTTCTTAATTTTAAAGCAGTTTGATCGTAAAGTCATATCCTTTAAATTTTATGTTCATTTGCTCAGTAATTACAATAAAGATTCTGGTACAGTGACTGTTCGAAGAATAAAGATATATTGCTGCATTAAGGGCTAACATTTAAAACTGATTCATATTTTTTGCATTCAGATTACGTACTCCACAGACGCATTGTTTGATGTACCGGCTAGACTTGCATCGTGTAGCGTGATCTCCACATATTTCCATTGTAAATCAAATTTTCACGTAATTATCTTACTCTGCATTGAGACTTATTTCCATATTAAAATAAGTTTTACACGTTTCTCAGATATCAGCTTTTACGAATCTGGGTTTAAAAATGTGTAAGGAGCTTTCAAGCTGTCTGTAATGTTATATAGAACAGTATTCAGACCTTGACCTCAAAGAAGCAAACCTGAGCTACTTTTCCGAAACTTTTGAGAATAACTTATTTAATTTTTCTGGTATAGGCATGCATATTTAAATACAGAGATACGTAAACTGGCAGAATACGGCGCTGTGGTCGTCAACGGCTATACAAGCCAAGTGTCTGGCGCAGTAGTTAGATCCGTTACTGCTGCTATAACGGCAGGTTATCAAGATTTAAATGAGTTTGAACGAGCTGTTGTAGTCGTCGTGTCAGCGATCCGAGGTAGTGGTGAAATGGGGTTTTTGCCGTACGACCATTTCACGAGTGTACCGCGAATTTCAGGAATCCGGTAAAACATCGAATCTCCAACATTGCTGCGGCTGGAAAAAGGTCCTGCAAGAACGGAACCATCGACGACTGAAGAGAATCGTTCAACGTGATAGAAGTGCAAAACTTCCGAAAATGCTGCAGATTTCAATGTTGGCCCATCAATAAATGTCAGCGTACGAACCATTCAACGAAACGTCATCGATATGTGCTTTCGGAGTCGAAGGCCCACTTGTGTACCTTGATGACTGCACGACACAAAGCTTTACGCCTGGCCTGGGCCCATTAACACCATTGGACTGTTGATGACTGGAAACATGTTGCCTAGTCGGACGAGTCTCGTTTCAAATTGTATTTAGCGGATGGATGTGTACGGGTGTAGAGACAACCTTACGAATCCATGGACCCTGCACGTCAGCAAGGGACTGCTCAAGCTGGTGGAGGCTCTTTAATAGTTGGGGGCGTGAGCAGTTGGAATGATATCGGACCTCTGATACATCTAGATACAGCTCAGACAGGTGACACGTACGTAAGCATCCTGTCTGATCACCTGCATCCATTCATGTCGATTGAGCATTCCGAAGGACTTGGGCAATTCCAGCAGGACAATGCGACACCCCACACGTCGAGAATTGCTACAGATTGACGTCAGGAACACTCTTCTGAGTTTAAACACTTCCGCGTGCCACCAAATTCCCCAGACATGAACATTACTGAGCTTATCAGGGATGCGTTGCAGCGTGCTGTTCAGAAGAGATCTCCACTCTTAGGGATTTATGGACACTCTACAGGAATCATGGCGTCAGTGACCCCCATCATTACTTCAGGCATTAGTCGAGTCCATGCCACGTCGTGCTGCGGCACTTCTACTGCTGGTGGTGCCCTACACGATGTTAGGGAGGTGTACCATTTTCTTTGACTCTTTAGTGTGTAATATATCATGATATATGTAATTTTTCCTTACTCGCCACCAATCATTAATACGAGTAAGTAATACGTAGAACATCTGGTCCAATGCAAAGTTACATGCTTCAATTTTCTACCCGCATTTCATATTTTTGGCCAAGGAGTGAAGCGTGTTCATATAGACCCATTGCAGCGCCATGGTTTTTTTTTGTTTTTTGTTTTTTGTAACAACCTGTTACCAATGAACCTGAAGCATGTTACACTGCCCCAAACAAATATTACAATTTTTATATGTACGTCTGTTGTGTACTTCAGCAAATATGAAATTTTATCTCTTGGAGAAGATAAATGAAAGAAAGGCAAAACTCAGAATTTTCATCTAGAGCTGTAGAGCAGATAATCGACGTAGATGCCTAAACAAACTTACCTTGGTCAACATTATTTCCGAAGAGGCCTTGTCACTCTTTGGCGGGTTCGTACTTGGATACCACGGAGCCCGAGCCTTTGCAGCATCTTTTCTCTTCCGTTCTGCATGTCTATCCTCTTGCAGCTGTTTTTCCCCTCCTTTCGGGAACATGTCTAGGTTGTTTTTGTGAATGTTTTCTGTATTTTCGGTAGCCGACGTCAGAATAGCCCCATCAATGTTTTCCTTTCTTTTTTCAGTCTGCGTTCCACGTCTTCTATCCTTCTTCTGCTTTGGCATTTGAGGTTCCCATTTTTGTTCTTCTTCTTCCTTGTGCGCTACTGAAGGCCAGCCCATGCGTCTGGCAGGTGACTGGGTAACGCGTAATTCCCATCCCCAAATCGACAGGTGGGGTTTACACTTGCCCCCTGGTACGAGCCAGGCCTAGGGAGGAGTGACTGCTTAAGCTGGTATCTTTCCAAATTGCCGATTGGTCCCTATGTCAGTTGTTCAGGTGTTAACACAACTGCCCTATTCTCAGGAGCCCTGAGTTGGAACAAGCTTGCCGTCGGAGATGCTGGCAACCATGGGGAATTTTCTCGCAATGAGCCAATCATCTTCTTTACAGTCAACATCTACTAAACGTAAACGGAATTAGGCTCATGGTTCAAAGACCCTCCCACCTGCGTCAGTGTTCCTCGTGGTTTCACATACTGAAGATGGCAGTCCTTTGCTATGGTAAACCCATTTATTATTCAGAAAGGTGTTGACGCAGCTGGCGGCCTTGTGAAATCCTGCTCTCGTTTAAGTAATGACACTTTGGTTTTGGAGACTACCTCTGATTCTGAAGCCCAGTAACTGCTTCCAGCTTCGCTCCTCCATGGCTATCCTGTTCGTGTCGAGCACCATTGAAGGCTGAATTCTTGTTGTGCTGTTGTTTATACTAGGCTGCTCGATGGTTTGACCAAGCCAGAAATCCAAATGTACCTCTCTGATCAGGGCTTCGTTACAGTCCCTCACGTTATGAAAAAGGTAGATGCATATGTATTGCACACACACAGACGTTTTCTCACTTTTCATAGAGTGGTGCTTCCATCAAAGTTGAAAGCAGGCTTGATGTTATCACAGTCTGAACAGACATTCGGAACCCGATGCACTGCTACCAGTGTCATCATTACAACTACACTCGAATGCCCTGTTGACACCAGGCCATATGCGTAACCTGTAATAGGGATGCTCAAGAGAGGATGATTGTCACCTCCTTCTCCATGCTACATCAATTGCAACGGCTACCATGCAGCCTCCTCCCGAGATTGTCCCGCGTATCTTGACGAGCAGGCCATCCAGGAGACCTGGGTGAAGGAGAAAGTGCCTCACCCTGTCGTTAACAAGTTGCTGGATAGTTGCAAACTCTGCATTGTACCGTTTGGTACTTACAGTGCTGTTGTTGCTACATTTCGTTCAACGAAGGACATGGATACACAGACATGCGACCTCAGATTCAGCACTGCAGTAGTAAAATCGCCCAGTGTCATGGTAGCATCCCCGTTTCCTCCTCCAGCCGTGCAAGAGGTCACCAAACTTTCGCCTCACACGGCGAAGCCACCTACTACACAACCGGCACGCCGGAAAGGACAGGAAGAATACTCCCACGACGACGTTTTACAACCATCCAGCCAACAAACATCTGAGTCTTGCTCTGCCAAATGGAAAGGCTCCAAGAAATCAAATGAAGGCAAATGATTTTCTGATTAGCCGACTCGGAGATCCTCTTCAACAACTCTGTAAATCTCATTGAGCAGGATCCTCTGCGCCCTGTAGCAGTGAGTCTTCGAAGGCTGGCACTCGGCAGCCGCTGAAGTGAACCCCGTGCATTTTTCCCCTCCTCCGCTTTCCTCCTCATGGCTCTGCTCCAATGGAACATTCGCAGCTTAAGATACAACAAAGAGGAATCACGGCTGCTCTTGTAATCACAATGTCCTCTTGTTCTCTGCCTCCAGGAAACAAAATTGCGTCCTCGTGACCGCTTCGAGCTCCCTCATTTCTTTCCAGTCCGCTTTGACCTTCCCCCCTCCTGAGGCTGGCATTCCATCTCGTGGGGGCATTATGTTGCTAACCCGGGATGATGTCCAAAGTTAAACCATCTCCCTGGCTACCTGCCTTCAAGCTGTTGCAGTCCACATTTTCCTTCCTCACTTCACCATTTCCCTTTGTACCGTTTACATCCCTCCATCATTCTGAGTCAGCAGTCAGCATCGCAGACTTCCTCCAGCCTGTTTGGCAACTCCCTTACCCCTTTCTGTTGCTCGGTGACTTTAATGCACTCCATATCCTTTGGGGTTCTCCCATAACCTGTGCGACAGGTGCCCTCTTGGCTGACCTTCTCAATCAAATTAACCTCATTTGTCTTAACATGGGAGCAACCACGTTCCTTTCTGACTCCACGGACACCTATTCCCATTTCGACCTCTCCTTTTGCGCTGACCATCTTGCCCATCGTCTCGAGTTCTCTCTGAGACGTACTCGAGCGACCACTTCCTGTGCGCTATCCTGTTGCTGACTTTTACCCCACCTACATGCACACCCAAACGGCAGCTTTCTAATGGTGACTGGAGGCTTTACTCCTGCGTGGTGACCTTCGACGGACAACATTTCTCCAGTAGTGATGGCCAGGTAGATAGTCTTACAAACGTTACCCTTAGCGCAGCACAACGTTTCATTCCTCGTATTTCCTCTTTACCGCGCTGTGTCCCGGTCGCATGGTGGACTGAGATGTGCCGTGACACAATTTGGGCGGAGACGTGTTCTCCGCGATTTTGACCGTTACCCTACGATGGGAAACTGCATTCGTTATAAACAGTTGAGTGACAGTGTCGTCGCATTCTTCGGGACAGCATAAGTTACTAATTCTCTTAACAGTTCCACTCCGTCATCTGTCATGTGGGCCAGCCTCCGACAGCTCTCGGGGCCAAAGCCCATTCCCAAATTTCCAACCTGACTGTAGCTGTTGATGTCACAGTGGACATTGTTGCTATCTCCAACACCTTGGGCCACTATTTTGCGGAGATTTCGAGCCCCACCCATTATCATCCTGCCTTCCACCATCGGAAACGAGTGGAGGAGTCTTGGGCGATACCCTTCTCTTCTCACAAAGGAGATTGCTGCAACATAACCGCTTTGCAATGAGGGACCTAGATCATGCTCTCACTTCATCCCGATATTCCGCCCGAGGGCTGGACGATGTTCACATTCGGTTGTTGCAGAACCTTCCTCCTCTGAGCAAGCACTTTCTCCTTCATAGGTACAATCACATCTTGGCATAGGGCACGTTTCTCAGACGCTGGCGTGAAGCCACTGTCACACCCAACCAAGGCCTCGTAAGGACAAACGTCTCTTTCTAGTTACCTTCCCATTTCTCTCACCAGCTTTATTTGCAAGGTGATGGAACGTATGATTCATACCTGACTGGTGTGGTGGCTCGAGTCTCGCAATTTACCACCCACTGCACAGTGTGGATTTAGAGTGCACCGTTCTGCAGTTGGCCATCTCAACATTTTGTCAACCCATGTCATGAATGGTTTTCCCGGAATCCATACTGTGGCCATGTTTTAAGATTTGGAGAAAGCCTACGGCACGTGCTGGAGAACTGGTATCTTCCACACTAGTTACATGTGGGGTTTTCGAGGCCACATGCCCCATTTCCTTCAGGAATTTTTTAAAAGACCGTGTTTTCCAAATATGTTGTCTGACACTTTTACCTAGGAGAACGGTGTGTCTCAGGGTTTAGTCCTGAGCGTCTCCCTCTTTACTATCGTTGTTAACCATATTATGGCCTGTCTCTCGCTGGCAATCTCCGGCTCCCTCTTCGTTGATGATTCTGCCATCTGTTGCAGTTCTTCACGGACTTGTTTCCTTGAGCGGCGTCTTCAGTGTTTCTCAATCATCTTTACTCGTGAAGAATCGACAATGGCTTTCGCTTTTCCACTGATATTACCGTTTGTATGAACTACTGACAGTTCAATTGGTTTCTTTCATCTCCTTTACATCTTGGGCCTCTTGCTCTTCCGTTCGTTGAAACTACGAAATTCCTGGAGCCCATGCTCGATTGGAAACTTTCTTGGTCCTGCCAAGTGTACTACCGGATGTCTTAGATGACTGCACTCTCTTGTCCTAGGGTTGGGAAACTGGCCTAAAGGCGGAAGAATCAGCAATGATCAACGGCTTGAGGATGCAGAACACAATGGAAACCAATGCATTAAAGACACGTAACGTGTATCCACAGGACATGTGGCCTGTAATTGAAGAAGTGGCATGATGACCTCTCCATTGGCAAAAGATTCCGGAATAGTTCCCTATTCAGATCTCCATGAGGGGACTGCCAAAGGGGTGGTTATCATGAGAAAAACACTGAATAATCAGCGAAAGGATACCGTTCTACGAGTCGAGGCGTGGTATGTCAGAAGCTTGAACGTGATAGGGAAACCAGATAATCTGAAAAGGGAAATGCAAAGGCTCAATATAGATATAGTACGGGTCAGTGAAGTGAAGCGGAAAGAAGACAAGGATTTCTGATCAGATGAGTACAGGGTAGTATCAACAGCAGCAGAAAATGGTATAACGGGAGTAGGTTCAAATGGCTCTGAGCACTATGGGACTTAACTGCTGAGGTCATCAGTCCCCTAGAACTTAGAACTACGGAAACCTAACTAACCTAAGGACATCACACACATCCATGCCAGAGGCAGGACTCGAACCTGCGACCGCATCGGTCGTGCTGTTCCAGACTGTAGCGCCTAGAACCGCTCGGCCACACCGGCCGGCTAACGGGAGTTGGATTCATTATGAATAGGAAAGTAGTGCAGACAGTGTGTTACAATGAACAGTTCAGTGAAAGGGTTGTTCTTATCAGAATCGACAGCAAACCAACACTGACATCGATAGTTCGGGCATACATGCCGACGTCGCAAGCTGAAGATGAGGAGATAGAGAAAGTGTAGGAGGGTTTTGAAGAGTAATACAGTATGTATATTCATTGGGGACTGGAATGCAGTTGTACGGGAAGAGTAGAAAAATGGTTACTGGTGAATATCGGCTTGGGAAAAGGAATGAGAGAGGAGAAAGACTAATTGGGTTCTGCACCAAGTTTCAGCTAGTAACAGAGAATAATCGGTTCAAGAATCATAAGAGGAGGAGGTATAATTGGAAAAGGCCGGGTGATACGGGAAGATTTCACTTAGATTACACCATGGTCAGACAGAGATTTTGAAATCAGATACTGGATCGTAAGACGTATCCAGGTGCAGATATAGACTCAGATCACAATATGGTAGTGATGAAGAGTAGGCTGAAGTTTAAGACATTAGCCAGGAAGAATCAATACGCAAAGAAGTGGGATACGGAAGTACTGAGGAATGACGAGTTAAGGTTGAAGTTCTCTAAGGCTATAGAAACAGCAATAAGGAATAGCTCAGTAGGCAATTCAGTTGAAAAGGAATGGACATCTCTAAAAGGGGTCATCATAGAAGTTGGGAAGGAAAACAGAGCTACAAAGAAGCTAAGTGGGAAGAAACCATAGGTAACAGATGAAATACTTCAACTGAGCGATGAAAGGAGAAAGTACAAAAATGTTCCGGAAATCTGAGGAATACAGAAATACAAGTCCCTGAGAAATGAAATAAACAGGAAGAGCAGGGAAGCTAAGACGAAATGGTTGCAGGAAAAATGTAAAGACATCGAAAAAGAAATGATTGTCAGAAGAAGAGACGCTGCGGTGAGATTAAAAGCAAGGGTGATAACATTAAGAGTGCAACGGGAATTTCACTGTTAAATACAAAGGAGAGAGCGGATAGGTGGAAAGAATACATTGAAAGCCTCTATGAGGGGAAAGATTTGTCTGATGTCATAGAATAAGAAAGAGGACTCGATTTAGAAGAGATAAGGGATCCAGTATTAGAATCAGAATTTAAAAGAGCTTTGGAGAACTTAAGATCAAATAAGGCAGCCAGGATATATAACATTCCATCAGAATTTCTAAAAGCATTGGGAGAAGTGGCAACAAAATGACTATTCACGTTGGTGTGTTTAATGTTTCAGTCTGGCGACAAACCAACTGACTTTCGGAAAAGTATTATCCACACAATTCCGAAGACGGCAAGAGCTGACAAGTGCGAGAATTATCGCACAATCAGCTTAACAGCTCATGAATCGAAGTTGCTTACATTAATAACATACAGAAGAGTGGAAAAGAAAATTTACAATGCGCTAGATGACGATCAGTTTGGCTTTAGGTAAGGTAAAGGCACGAGAAAGGCAATTCTGACATTGCGATTAATAATGAAAGCAAGACTAAAGAAAAATCAAGAAACGTTAATATAATTTTTCGAACTGGAAAAAGCGTTCAACAGTGTAAAATGGGGCAAGATGTTCGAAATTTTGAAAAAACAGGGGTAAGCTATAGGGTGAGACGGGTCATATACAATATGTACAACAGCCAAGAGGGAATAATAAGAGTGGAAGACCAAGAACAAAGCGCTCGTATTAAAAAGGGTGTAAGACAAGGAGGTAGCCTTTCGCCCCTACTGTTCAGTCTGTACATCGAGGAAACAATGATGGAAATAAAGAACGGTTCAGGAATGGAATTAAAATTCAAGGTGAAAGAATATCAGTAATACGATTCGCTGATGACTTTGTTGTTTTGAGTGAAAGTGAAGAAAAATTACCTGATCTGCTGAACGGAATGAACAGTCTAATGAGTACAGAGTATGGACTGACAGTAAATCGAAGAAAGGTGAAGGTAATGAGAAGTACTATAAATGAGAAAAGCGAGAGACTTAACTTCAGGATTGATGGTCACGCAGTAAATGAAGTTAAGGAATTCTGCTGCCATGCAGGAAAATAACCAATGACGGACGAAGCAGGGACTACATCAAAAGCAGACTGGCAATGGCAAAAAGGGAATTCTTGGCCAAGAGAAGTCTAATAATATCAAGTATCGGCCTTAATTTGAGGAAGAAATTTCTGATAATGAACATTGCAGTACAACATTGTATGATAGCGAAACATTGGTTATCGGAAAACCGGAACAGAAGAGAATCGAAGCATTTGAGATGTGGTGCTACAGATGAAAATTAGGTGGACTGATAAGGTAAGGGATGAGGAGGTTCTGCGCAGTATCGGAGAGGAAAAGAACGTGTGGGAAACATCTGTTAAGGCATGACAGAATGTCTTCCATGGTACTAGAGGGAGCTGTAGAGGGCAAAAACTGTAGAGGAAGACAGAGATTGGAATGCGTCCAGCAAATAATTGAGGACGTAGGTTACGTGCTACTCTGAGATGAAGAGGGTGGCACAGGAGAGGAGTTCGTGGTGGGCCGCATCAAACCAGTCAGAAGACTGATGGAAAAAAGAAAATATAGAAGCTGCAAACTATCGCTGTCATACCGCCTTGATTCTCTCCTCAGCAGATACTCACGCCATTTGTCTGCCATGCCTGGCCATCCATTCTATGCCTCCTTCCTCGATGACTCCTCTGATCGCTAGTATGGAGCGCTTTCCTCTTCTCCGTTTCCTCCTGTAGTTTGTTTTTTGCTATTTCTCCAGCATCTTAATTTCACGGTACCTGCCACTTTCCCAGTGGGTGTGAACATTTCACCATCTTGGCTTCGTGCGGTGGTCCGTGTCCACCTTATTTTCATTCACTTCCATATACACTACTTCAGCCTCGCTCTATCGCTGTAAGTTTCTCGACCTTCGCACCGTACACCGTATACTAATGGCTCTGACTGACCGTGGTTTCGGTGTGGCACCGACTATTTTCGATATCGGCTTCCGGAAAACTGCCCAGATTTTACAACAGAGCTCTTTGCCCTTTATCAAGCCACGCAGTACATCCGGCGACACAGGTTTTTCAATTGTATCATTGCCCCGATACTCTTAGTGCCCTTCAGAGCCACTGTGTGCTCTACACGACCATCCATAGTGCAATGGGTCCATTAAAGCTTTCACTTGCTCTCTTCTCATTGAGCTACTGTGATGTCTATGTGGGTCCCTGGTCATGTGGGTCCGATTGGAAATGAGGCCGCAGACATTGCTGCTTAGGCTGCAGTTCTCGTACCCCGGGCTGCTAGTTCTTCCATCCCGTGCGATGATCTCAACCTTTGGCGGTTCGCCATTTCCTGAACTGATGCCCTTTTCTTAACCAATTACATTCTCATTTATGTTCGCCACACGAGTTATCGGCAATTTTACGAACAACGCGCGAGCTGTATACCGCGTTTTATGTTTTATCCCTCGTGGAAATATGGCGAAGGATATGTAATCTTTAGTTCAGGATCTCCTTTGTCTCTATGCAGTATTTTATGGATCTTTCTCCAAGTCCTGTTCTTAGCTGTCTTTCCTTGCATCGACTGGGCTTAACGTGTAGTCGTTTTTAATTCCTTTTACGTCTTCGTGTTGTACTGTTCTGACATGGGCGCGTATTATCCTAGTTATTTTTGCACCCCAAAAGAAAGTAAAACAAAACACCAGAGCAATTATTGCTTACGTTTGGTAAAATGGTTCAAATGGCTCTGAGCACTATGAGACTTAACATCTGTGGTCATTAGTCACCTAGAACTTAGAACTACTTAAACCTAACTAACCTAAGGACATCACACACATCCATGCCCGAGGCAGGATTCGAACTTGCGACCGTAGCAGTCGCGCGGTTCCGGACTGAGCGCCTAGAACCGCGAGTCCACCGCGGCTGGCTACGTTTGGTATAACGGGCTAGTGGTACACAAACTTCCGATTATAACTGGCGTCAAAATTTGGCATAACGTCTTCCATAATGAGTCACTGCTAACCTTATGGGACCAAACTGCTGAGAGCATCGGTCCCTAAGCCTACACACCGCTTAATCTAATTTAAAGTAACTTGCGCTATGCCCAACA
The DNA here is from genome assembly GCF_023897955.1 of Schistocerca gregaria. Lineage (NCBI taxonomy): Eukaryota > Metazoa > Arthropoda > Insecta > Orthoptera > Acrididae > Schistocerca > Schistocerca gregaria. The sequence continues at coordinate 446,996,403 of NC_064920.1, read as the reverse complement.
CACACACATCTGTGAAAAGAATGTTGACCCAATGTTCGACCGTCCATGTGGTTTGTTGACGACTTCAGTCTACAGTATATAATTTCTCTTGTGAAGACTCATCACAGGTACACATACAGCAGGTCTCCTACAGTGAAGGCCATTCTGCTGGATACAACTCGTCCAGTGGATGTTGCAAGGTCACATGCCAGTTGCTGTGCAGTACTACGGCCCATACAGCCAAATAACAGTCCCCTCTTTCTGAAATCACACGTGGTCAGCCCTGCCCTGGTCTTTGGGATACTGTTTCTGTCTCTATAAATTGTCGCCGCATCCGAGAAACAACAGAACGATTCGCATTATGCCATTGGGCCCTATCAGTTTGCGACTGTCCTGCTTCCTTTCTTCTTGCGTCCTTCCACCGCAGAGGGTCTGGTAGGTGTCTTATTTCTACCATGAGGCTACCTCTGTGACGGTATACAAAGCGGACTGTGGATGTGGGATTACCCGGCAAACACCTCCCAGTTTGACAGATGCGTTGTCGTGGGTGTCCATTGACCGGAATGCCACCTTCCGTGCAGAGCACGACTCTACGGACATCTGTTGACGACTTGTGTGATTATACCGTAAATTAGCCATAAGACGGGGAATTAGCTCTTTGTTGCTTGCATTTTTGACACCAGTGTCAAAAATGAAAAAAAGCTACTGAGAAAAAACATTAAAATGTTGATCTAACTTACAGAAACAAATCTAGTTTCTGTATTATCATGTGTTAAATTAAAACGACTCAAAAATTACAGAAGCCAAATATCGGTACTGCAAATACGAACCAATGTTAAAAAAGTGTAAAAATAAAAGAATTTTTGAAAAGAAAACACGTAAATAAATATAATACTGTAGATTATTTGAATAAGTACAGTAGTCTTAATAATCTCTCATGTACCTGTTGTTACTGAACCTAATTTATCCACTCCAAGGTTCGTTGGTCTCTAACCAATAACAAAAGTATTAATTCCGTAATGTTTTACGCATGACGCCATAATTATCTCATAGTACTATACATTATCTTGTATATAGTTTCAACCTAAAATTTCAGTTTCTGTTATCCACAATTTCTGTTATCCACAGTTCTACATCTACATATATACTCTGCATGCCGCCTTACGATTGTATTTTGTACACCATTGCCACTTTCCCCTTTCCTGTTCTAGTCGGGAACGGTTCACAGGAATAAAAGTTTATGGTAATCCTCCGTCTGAGGTCGGATGTTTACTTTTCTGTCTTTTGACGAATTACACTACTGCCCATTAAAATTGCTACACCACGAAGATGAAGTGCTACAGGCGCGAAATTTAACCGGCAGGAAGTAGATGCTGTGATATGCAAATGATTAGCTTTTCAGAGCATTCACACAAGGTTGGCGCCGGTGGCGACACCTACAACTTGCTGACATGAGGAAAGTTTCCAACCGATTTCTCATATACAAACAGCAGTTTACCAGCGTTGCCTGGTGAAACGTTGTTGTGATGCCTCGTGTAAGGAGGAGAAATGCGTACCATCACGTTTCCAACTTTGATAAAGGTCGGATTGTAGCCTGTCGCGATTGCAGTTTATCGTATCGCGACATTGCTGCTCGCGTTGGTCGAGATCCAATGACTGTTAGCAGAATATGGAATGGTGGTTTCAGGAGGGTAATACGGGACGCCGTGCTGGATCCCAACGGCCTTATCCGCAACGGTATCTTATCCGCATGGCTGTAACGGATCGTGCAGCCACGTCTCGATTCCTGAGTCAACAGATGGGGACGTTTGCAAGACAACAACCATCTGCACGAACAGTTCGACGACGTTTGCAGCAGCATGGACTGTCAGCTCGGAGACCACGGCTGCGGTTACCCTCGACGCTGCATGAGAGACAGGAGCGCCTAGGATGGTGTACTCAACGACGAACCTGGGTGCACGAATGGCAAAACGTCATTTCCAGGTTCTGTTTAGAGTATCATGATGGTCGCATACGTGTTTGGCGACATCACGGTAAACGCACATTGGCTCTACCCTTCATTCGATCTTTGCGAAACCCTACATTTTAGCAGAATAATGCACGACCGCATGTTGCAGGTCCTGTACGGGCTTTCTGGATACAGAAATTGTTCGACTTGTGCCCTGGCCAGCACATTCTCCAGATCTCTCACCAATTTAAAACGTCTGGTAAATGGTGGCCGAGCAACTGGCTCGTCGCAATACGCCAGTCACTAGTCTTGATGAACTGTGGTTTCGTGTTGAAGCTGCATGGGCAGCTGTACCTATGCACGCCATCCAAGCTCTGTTTGACTCAATGTCCAGGCGTATCAAGGCCGTTATTACGGCCAGAGGTGGTTGCTCTGGGTACTGATTTCTCAGGATCTATGCACCCAAATTGCGTGAAAATGCAATCACATGTCACTTCAAGTATAATATACTTACCCAATGAATATCCATTTATCACCTGCATTTCTTCTTGGTGTAGCAATTTTAATGGCCAATAGTGTATACATAGATGGCAGCAGAATGCTTGTTGAGTATTCTAGGAATGCATTCTCTCGGAATTTTAACAGTAAATCACACTGTGACGCAGAACGCATCTCTTGCAGCGTTTGCCAGTGAGCATCTTTGTTATGTTTTCGTGCATACTAAATTAACGCTGCTCTGCTTTGGGTCTTCCCTATTTGCTCTGTCAGTTGCAGACTGAGAAGCAGGGTTCAAATAATGGTGGGATTTGTGAGCTACCTCCTATGCTGGTGGACTACACTTCGTGAGGACTCTTGTAATGAGTCTCAGTGTAGCATCTGCCATGTCTGCGATTACTTGTTCTGTGGTCGTTCCATTTGGAATCACTCCTCTCCTCCACCTCTTTAGTCATACTCCTACACATTTATGCATGTGACCGCTTCCAGTGACTGTTCTGTAGTCGCATAATCGTATAATAACGGGTCTTTCTGCCTGCTTATAAACAATACGCAACAATAATGTTGACATCAGCTCCCAGTCCCTACTCCTAGCGTCCATCTCCTGCGGACATTTCGGTATAGTTTTCTAACGTTGTGGGTTCCCTGAGTACCTCAGAATAATCCACAAAAAGTCTCATGGAAAATCCTACTTAATCCACTCGGATATTAATATAGACAAAAATGACACATCACTTTTTGGTGGCATGTCCGAAGTTACGCCTAAACATTTGTGTCTGTTACGAATGACATACTGTGTTCTGTTTGTCAGTAACTATTCACTACTGCGACGCAGGTGATCTGATATTCAGTACGTTCGATATTATTACCTAGTCTGCAGTGCGGAATTGTACCGAACGGTGGCTGGAAGTCAAGGAAGACGCCATTAACTTGGGTGCCGCTATCTACCGCTCCCTGTGTCTCGTGGACGAAAAGAACGAGCTGTGTTTCACATGCTCGTTGTTTATGGAACACAGATTTTCAGTCACCAGGAATTTCGTAACACGCGGGCTTAAAATACGTGCCAAAGTTCTCCAGAAGACCGTCGTCAGAGATATGGGGCTATAGTTTTGAGCTCCTGTTTGATGAGACTTTCTGAAAATGGAAAATGCCCTGCGCTTTTTTCCCAATTACTACCATTTCTTCGCTGTTTCAGCGATCTACGGTACACTGCTAGTAGAAGTGGAGCACGTCCTATCACGTGCTCTAAGTTATATTGAATCCTTATCCTCAGGTCCGGTGTCATCGGCTCTTTTGAACGGTTTCAGTTGGCATCTATTCCGATGTCTGTCGTTTTTACATTCGTGGGACGATTTAGAAGATGAATCAGAGAACGATATTTTTCAATGGAATATTTATTGGGAAAAAATGTTAGGTATTTCGACCTTCCCACTGTCGTCCTTCTTTTGAGTTTCGTTATGGTCACAAAGGTCTGGACATTTGGTTTCGATCCGTATATTGATTTAATTTTACTCAAAGAGTGTAATGAGAATTTTAACGATTTTTTTGGATCGATTTCTGTGTCAACTAATGTCTACGTTAGTCGAATATTGTTTCGAACTAGAGTAAAGCAGAGCTGCATGTAGACTATCTGTATTCGCTTCATAAATATGAAGAATATGACGGTTTAACGAGTCGTGTCGTTGATTACGACAGCATTAGGGACGGAGCACAGGTTATATTTAGTGAAGGATAAAAAAGCAAATCGGTAATTTCTTTTTCAAAGGAATCATCCTGTCATTTGCCTTAAGCGATGTACAGAAACACAGGAAAACTTGCGTCGATGGCCTTGCGAAGATTGGAACAAGTACAGACACTTCATCGTTGTGTCACTTCAGTAGGCAATTCCTAATTAGGAAAAAGTGTTAACAGTATTCTACGTGGATTGTGTTAGTATTACCCTCATAGTTTTAGATATTTCACATGAAGTAATCTACGTTTTAATGTTACTTCGAAACCTCTCGATATCGCACATTTTATGCATGTGTCGAATAAATGAGCTCGACTCACAAAAGACAGCCAGGGACACTGTTCAGATTTCGAAACAAATGACGAAACTAGATGCTGCAATCGGACAATGTGAGATAATCGTTGTCGATGAGATAGATTGAAGAACACCTTAAACGATTCATGTTATAATGATATTAATACATGTAACGTAGGCTCCTAAACTGCATAACCCGTAGACGTTACGAAAGCGTTGTAATTAGTGACACTGAAATAAAAGCTGCAGTCTACGATCAAATACGCAGATAACTTCTTTTCATGGTTCCTTGCATGTGGAAGTCCTGACCTGTAGGGAAAAGCGCTAATATCATTTCCAAGCAATTACGAATAACTGTGTAGTGTAGTGGGTCCTTTGTTTGGATACGTTTTATTTGAAAATGGAACATAAAAGGAAATGTGGAGTAAATTATATCCTTGCTGTCGTTGTTTTGTTAGTAACATAATATGACTCGATGCCGCTTCGAAGGTCGGTGCGAGATTCAAGCTTTACCGCAAGCTGCGGCAAAGTCAAGGTCCTACCTAGACGCGATGCCAGCGAAGTAAAGTTTCGCCCGGGGTATTTATTTTCTTTTTTACTGTAGAATAAAACTAGTCAAATCCTTTGGAACAACAAGGTGAATGACCTGCGCAGAATCTGTTACACAACAGTGGGCTAATAATGATGGAGTTATTCTCATCTCTTACTCAGTAGGCGTCAACAAAATCTACAGTGTCGTGTTATACTTTATCTACCGATACAATGATACATTACTATTGCTATGTAGTTCAATCTTCATGATTTCTTATATATTATAAATAATATTATATTATTACAACCAAGCGTCGGCACATAGAGGCACCAGATCTATGTATCATACTGTTCATCCAAATGTAAGAAGTCGGTAGACTGTAACACAGCCCGTACATTAATGTTAGGCGAATTTATTAGTCAAAGTTCGTATGTACTTTTCGGTTGAAATAAGTACCTTCAGCAGTGTATACACTGTAACGTAACTCTGTTTCATGAAATAAATGCCGGTAACGTTCCAGGGTTAAGAACAGATTAGCATCTGCTGAAATTTTTATGGGGAAGCCACTTTTCCATTTGCACATTCGCATCCGATGGTATCGTTTCGTCTATGGCGAGCCGTTCCAATTCTTTCCCATGGGGCACAATCCCAGGCATTAGCAGCTCCTGCACCGGAAACACACCTGCCTGTCAAGACCGCCACGTCGAGAAGATGATGGTGCACAAACAGTTTTTTCCATGAAATCACAAAACCCTAGGACAAGCAACTGGCTCTTATTTCTGTATACTACGCGTAATACTTTGAATGCAGGATTAATTAATCACGAAAAACGAGATTGGACGAAAAAAATTGCTGGGAAAGCTCATCCTCAGTCTTAGTAAACATTTATAAACGCCGTTGAAGATGATGTACATGGGAGACAAATGATGACCTGTAAAGTGCTTGAGTATCTACCCTATGAACAAAGGGATGTAGCAGGGACAAATGTTGTCAAAGAAGAACAACGAATACAATATTACAGACGTTTTTGGTCTAATGACTCCCCAGAAAAAGAAGAAGAAAATGACAAGTTCATTTCTCGAAATTTAGAGCCCCTTACCTTAGAGGAGTTAGGAATATCATTAAAATAAATGAACTGGAAGGCTACAGAAGCTGCAAGAAATACGGAATTATGGAGATATGTGGGCCCAATACTACATCAGAGATGTGTGAATTTAATTATTACACGTTGGAATGGAGATCAGATTTCAAAATGCTGATTGTGTGCCCATGTTATGGCTCTAATTAAACAAGTTTCTAGTAACATGAATGAAAATTAAAGGTCAATAATTGTTTTGAGTATAAGATATAAATTATGTCCCAGAATATTAAGTAAAAGAATACGAGCCATTACAGACGTTTTATTATTTAAAAAAAAAACGGTTTTAGAAAGGAGTGATCGTGTAGAGGTACCACATTCACAGTTAAGCAGACAACAGAAACAAGAAGGGAATGTAACCTTGAAACTGTTACAGCTTTTATTGATTACGAGAAAGCAATCCAACGGGTGAATTATCGGAAATCGTGACTCAGAGATTATCCGAAACAAACAAAGACAAGTTAGAACGTGTGGTAGGTTTCAGGGAAGAATACTTGACGAATGTGCTAACGTCACGGCACTGATTTACAGTCGTTCTGATTTACAGTCGTTTTTTCAGATCCCAGGACGGATTCCAGCATCTTCCTCTTCAGTCTTGAGGGAGTCATGAAGATGACAACACTTGTTTGTGAATTTCGATTTAGCTCTTTACCGATTCATAATAGAAAATCCTGTTAATGATTCTACAGACACTGACCTTCTAAACAGAGCACACCGAAATTTATTCACGAGCCGGCCGCGGTGGTCTCGCGGTTCTAGGCGCGCAGTCCGGAACCGTGCCACTGCTACGGCCGCAGGTTCGAATCCTGCCTCGGGCATGGATGTGTGTGATGTCCTTAGGTTAGTTAGGTTTAAGTAGTTCTAAGTTATAGGGGACTGATAACCACAGCAGTTGAGTCCCATAGTGCTCAGAGCCATTTTTTCTTCATGAATTGCTGTTTAAAATTTGAGAGAGCATTCTGTAACTGGACCACTAGATCGGTATAAAATGCTAAAAATAAAATAAAAACAGTCTCGATCGCGTTTTCAGATGTTTTATTTGGTAGCAAATGGTTTCGGCTCTTTTCTTATCTTCGGGCTTTTCACCGCCACTATAGCTTCTGGTGCGGCAAACGGAGCGAGATCCGTAGAAGTAAGGTTGTCACTCCTTACTTCTACGGATTTAGCTCCGTCTGCCGCCACCTGAAGCCATTATGGCAGTGAAAAGCCTAAGAAAGGCCAGAAATGGGTTGCTAACAAATAAAAAAATTTGAAATCGCGATCTAGATTGTTTTTATTTTATTTTTAGATAGCTGTGTAGTAGAGGGGCGCATTACGAAAGACGCAGTAATTGCCTCTCAGAGCATATCTACATAATACGAAAAGGAATGAAAGCAGACTCATACATTATAATAGTAAATGTGATATTTAGAGATATCACTGCACAGCAGACATTTCAAGATAGTCTTGTAAGGCATGCTAGACTACCATTCAGGTGAGAAATAAGTAAGCGAATAATATATTCTTGAAAACATGTTTCCAAGCATTCGTCATTGTCCCTGACATTTCCCATTGAAACAACTTTGAGCGGATTTGCTGCGCTAGAGTAAACAACTAATTTGGATTACTGATGACTTAACAGTGTCCTTTAGAGATTTGTGTCATAACATTAAAGACAGTGATTGACCAGAATCGTAAGTCCACTGCAGGCTACACTACGAACTGAAGGAAAATACCATAGAGTAGGTTAGATTCAAACTTTAAGCCGATAGAACAGGGAACTACGTATACAAAGTTGAACGTCAGCTGCGAGAGAAATAGCAGCGTAAAAGTGGGTGTTCGTATTACAGCTTCACTGTGTGAGACTCACACTGATAATGACTCACAAAAGTTATGTAAATATTTAATAATCAGTTCTTGCTACTAGTGGAGAAGTAAAATCTAAATTATACCGGTACAACCAACTACACAACAAGCCGTCCGAGGCAGATATGAGCACAAAGATGCAATCGATAAGCAAAGGGAAACTGAATCAGCTGTTAACAAAAAGGATAGTGAAAAGAAAAGGGGGTCTGATAGTGGCATCATTAACGGACGAGGAAAGGACCTACAGTTACTTGCAGCAAGTGCCCATACGACCGAACCTTGACGAACATTTGCACAATCCTCACGCCTGACAGAGTTGTTAGTAGAGATCTGTTTGGTCACGCAGGTCACCTGATCTGTCAGGAGACTAGCGTGTATGGGAAGGCGTGAAGTCTAAGGTGTATCGCAACAACCCTCGTAGTGTTCAAGAACGGAATCAGAACATTACGGATGAGACTTCAGCAATTCCAGTGGTCCAACTTCGATTTGCTCTCAGCAACTTGCTGACCAGGGCCCAGAAGTGCCAAGAGATGAATGATGGTCACTTTAGACATGTGCTATACTCAGGTTAGTACTGTATTTTCTTTCTCCTACCGTCTTTCTTTGTACCCTGGGACTCTGTTCTCCGTGCCACTTCTATTTGCCACCACGCTGTGTATTGGTGTGACTAAATATCACGTAAGCTTCTGAAAACCGGTGAACCATACATTACACTGTTCTCAGGCACCTGAACGGTATATTGCGTTGTGGGGAATTATCGGGTAGGCTACAATACCTCTTCGTAAAACCATTTGAAAAAAGGACGAATGCATAATGAAGGCAGTGACAGACCAATTTCCTTGCTGTTGTTATATCTGATGGCTATAGTATAGCTCAGTGAAGGTATAGTTGTGCTCAGTGAAATTAAATGGCAAGAAGATAAGCACTTCTGGCCAGGCGAATACAGGGAAATACTAACAGCAGCAGAAAATTGTATAACTGGAACAGGATTCGTTATGAATAGAATAGCACGGCAGAAAATGAGATAATATGAATAGAAAACCAAAGCTGACAACGTTAATTCAGGTATACATGCCGACGCCACAAGCAGATGATGAAGAATCAGAGAAAGTATTTCAGGATCTTTAAAGATTAATTCAGTTTGTAAGCGAAGATGAAACTGCAGTAATCATGGGGGATTGAATCATGTTTGTAGGGAAAGGAACAGAAGACAGGGTTACCACAGAATATGTTGTTGGCAGTAGGAATGGGAGAGGAGGAAGACTTTCTGCAATAAATTTCAGATGGAAATAGCGAACACTCTGTTCAAGAATTACAAAAAGCGGAGATATGCTTGGAAAAGATCCAGAGACGTGGTCAAATTCCATCTATATGACATCATGGTCAGACAGAGATTTCGAAATCAGATATTGGTTTGTATGTGTACCCAGGAACAGAGACAGACTGAGACCACGATTTAGTAATGATGAAGAGTAGATTTTAATAGAATCGTCCGCAAGAACCAGTATGGAAGGAAATGGGATGCTGAAATTACCGAGGAATGATGAGATCCGTTTGAATTTCGCCGAGTTGTGGATACCACGATAAGGAATACCAGAGTAGGCAGTTCAGTTAAAGACGAGTGGACACCTCTAAAACGGGCAATCATAAATGTTGGGCAGACAGACAGGAAAATTTGAAGGTATCTGCTAAGAAGGATAATAGAAGAAATACTTTTGTTGAACGACGAAAGAAGGAAGTAAAAACATATTTAAGGAAACACGCGAAAACGGATACACAAATCATTTAGGAATCAAATAAATGAGAAGTTGCCTCAATAAAAATGTGAAGAAGTGGAAAAAGAAATTATCGTGAGAAGGACTGACCCAGCACATAGAAAAGTCAAAGTAACGTGCGGTGAAACTGAAAGCTAGGGGCGGCAACATTAAGGCTACAATGGGAGAGAGCGGTTAGGCGGAATGAGTACATTGAAGGCCTCTGTGAGGGAGATGACTCGTCTCATGAAATGACAGAAGAGGAAATTGAAGTTGATATGGAAGAAAAAAGGAATTCAGAATTAGAGTCAAAATTTAAAAGAACCCTGCAAGGCTTTAACTCACATAAAGCAGAGGGGATAGATAAAACACCATCGGAATTTCTAAAATCGTAGGGAGACGTGGGAACCAACGGACTATTCACATTGTTGCTTAGAATATATGAGACTGGTGACGGACCGTCAGACTTCCGGAAAAATATCATCCAAACAATTCCATAGATAACAAGGGCAGACGTGTGCGGAATCTGTCACACAGTCAGCTTAACAGTTTATGCATCCACGTTGCTGACACTGGAAAAGGAAATCGAGGATCTGTTAGATGACGAGTAGTCTGGTAAAGGCACCGGAGAGGCGTTTGTTAACGGTAGGAAGGCTGAAGAAAAATCAGTACACGCCCATAGAACTATAAAAAGCATTCGACACTGTAAAGTGGTGCAAGATGTTCGAAATTCTGAGAAAAACGGGAGTAAGCTACAGAGAAAATCAAGTAATATAGAGTATGTACAAGAACCATAAGGAACAATAAAAATGGAAGACCGAGAACGAATTTCTCGGGTTAAAAAGTTTGTAAGACAGAAATGCAGTATTTCGCCCCTACTGTCTAATCTATACATCCAAGATGCTAATGACGTTTGCTATCCTCCGTCAAAGTGAAGAATAGTTACAGCACTTGTTGAATGGAATGAACAGTCTAATGAGTGGAGAATGTGAACTGAGAGTGAAGAAACACGAAAGCACTGACAAGTAACAGAAATGACGATAGCGGGAACATAACATAAAAGTTGGTGATCACGAAGTAGTTAAAGTTAAGAAATTCTGCTACCTTGGAAGCGAAATAACCGATAACGGACGGAGCAAGAAGGACATAGTAAAAACAAAGACTGCATTCTGGACAAGAGAAGTCTATTGGTATCATATATAGGCTTCAATTTAAGGAAGAAAATTCTGAGAATGTACGCTTGGAGTACAGCATTTTATGGTAGTGAATCACGGACAGTTGGAAAACCGGTACAGAAGAGAACTGAAGCGTTTGTGATGTGGTGTGACAGACGAATGTTGAAAATTAGGTGAACTGATAGTGAGTGAGCAGGTTCTCCGAAGAATCTACGTAGTATGGAGCATACGAGAAGCACTATCAAGAAGAATGGACCTGATGAAAGGGAATAACGCCCATAATGGTAGATGGAACTGTAGAGAATAAAAACGGGTCGGGAAGACAGAGACTGAAATAGATTCAGCAAATAAGTGAGAAGATAGGGTGCAAACGCTGCTCTGGCATAAATAGATTGGCGCGGGACAGAAATTAATGGCGTGCTGCATCAAACCAGTCTCAAAACCGACGACTCAGAAGTCGAAAAACTCACAGTTAGCCTTCAGGAGAAAAAGTCAAACGTGAAATGCAAATTACCCACTTTCTTAAGATGTGCTTGTAGATCTAAAATGTAAGCTGTTGACTGGAAATCTCATATTTGATTTAATAAACGCTGTCGTTATATCATCTCAAATTAAATTGAGCATAAAATGGAGCACTATGGAATTAAGAAAGAAGCTCACCATTGGACCGTTTTATATCAAGGACGAAAGGGTTGGAAGGTTGTTCTCTAAAATCAACAACCATGCAACAGCGTTTTATCCAAGGGAAGTGTTGGAAAAGTTTCTGCTTTTCGTAATATAAACTTTGTACATAACAATAAAATACCTACACCACGAAGATGACGTGCTGCAGAAGCGAAATTTAACCGATAAGAAGACGATGCTGTGATATGCAAATGATTAACTTTTCAGAGCATTCACACTAGGTTGGCGCCGGTGGCGACATCTACAACTTGCTGACATGAGGAAAGTTTCCAACCGATTTCTCATACACAAAAAGCAGTTGACCGGCGTTTGTCTGGTGAAACGTTGTTGTGATGCAAGACAACAACCGTTTGCACGAACAGTTCGACGACGTTTGCAGCAGCATGGACTATCAGCTCGGAGACCATGGCTGCGGTTACCCTTGACACTGCATCACAGATAGGGGCGCCTGCGATGGTGTACTCAACGACGAACCTGGGTGCATGAATGGAAAAACGTCATTTTCTTAGATGAATCCAGGTTCTGTTTAAAGCTTCGCGATGGTCGCATCCGTGTTTGGCGATATCGTGGTGAACGCACATTGGAAGCATGTATTCGTCATCGCCATACTGGCGTATCACCCGGCCTGATGGTATGGAGTGCCACTGGTTACACGTCTCGGTCACCTCTTGTTTGGATTGACGGCACTTTGAACAGTCAATATCAGATGTGTTACAACCCATGGCTCTACACTTCATTCGATCTAGGCGAAACCCTACATTTCAGCAGGATAATGCACGATCGCATGTTGCAGGCCCTATACGGGCCTTTCTGGATACGGAAAATGTTCGACTGCTGCCCTGTCTAGAACATTCTCCAGATCTCTCACCAATTGAAAACGTCTGGTCAATGGTGGCCGAGCTACTGGCTCGTCACAATACGGCAGTCACTACTGTTAATGAGCTGTGGTATCGTGTTGAAGCTGCATGGGCAGCTATAGCTGTACACGCCATCCAAGCTCTGTTTGAGTCAATGCCCAGGCGTATCAAGGCTGTTATTAAGTCCATAGGTGGTTTCTCAGGATCTATGCACCCAAATTTCGTGAAAATGTAAAAACATGTCAGTTCTAGTATAATATATTTCTCCAATGACTACTCGTTTATCATCTGCATTTCTTCTTGGTGTAGCAATTTTAATGGCCAGTAGTGTATATGTATCAAATGCTATTTAGCTACCAGGGCAACATTAACTAGGGTTATTGCCTTTGCTATAAATTGGTTCGTTGCGAAGTTATGAACAGCAGTACGTCCTTATTTAATAGCAACGTATAAGTTTTATTCGATGATCCTCTTTTTCCCTGAAGGGCTGTTAAAAAAAAATCACTTAAACATTGCGTTATTGAAAACTTCCACCCCATGAACCATGGACCTTGCCGTTGGTGGGGACGCTTGCGTGCCTCAGCGATACAGATAGCCGTACTGTAATTCCTGAAGGGGGGCAGCAGCCTTTTCAGTAGTTGCAAGGGCAACAGTCTGAATGATTGACTGGTCTGGCCTTGCAACAATAACCAAAACGGTCTTGCTGTGCTAGTACTGCGAACGGCTCAAAGCAAGGGGAAACAACGGCTGTAATTTTTCCCGAGGGCATCTACCTTTACTGTATGATTAAACGATGATGGCGTCCTCTTGGATAAAATGTTCCGGAGGTAAAATAGTCCCTCATTCGGATCTCCGGGCGGGGACTACTCAAGAGGATGTCGTTATCAGGAGAAAGAAAACTGACGTTCTACGGATCGGAGCGTGGAATGTCAGATCCCTTAATCGGATAGGTAGGCTAGAAAATTTAAAAAGGGAAATGGACGGGTTAAAGTTAGATATAGTGGGAATTAATGAAGTTCGGTGGCAGGAGGAAAAAGACCTCTGGTCAGGTGACTACAGCGTTATAAACACAAAATCAAATAGGGGAAATGCAGGAGTAGGTTTAATAATGAATAGGAAAATACGAATGCGGGTAAGCTACTACAAACAGCATAGTGAACGCATTATTGTGGCCAAGATAGATACGAAGCCCACACCTACTACAGTAGTACAAGTTTATATGCCAACTAGCTCTGCAGATGACGAAGAAATGTATGATCAAATAAAAGAAATTATTCAGATAGTGAAGGGAGATGAAAATTTAATAGTCATGGGTGACTGGAATTCGAGTGTAGGAAAAGGGAGAGAGGGAAACGTAGTAGGTGGAAATGGATTGGGTCTAAGAAATGAAAGAGGAAGCCGCCCGGTAGAATTTTGCACAGAGCACAACTTAGTCATAGCTAACACTTGGTTTAAGAATCATGAAAGAAGTTTGTATACATAGAGGAACCCTGTAGATACTAAAAGGTATCAGATAGATTATATAATGGTAAGACAGACATTTAGGAACCAGGTTTTAAATTGTAAGACATTTCCAGGGGCTCTGACCACAATCTATTGGTTATGACCTGTAGATTAAAACTGAAGAAACTGCAAAAAGGTGGGAATATAAGGAGATGGGACCTGGATAAATTGAAAGAACCAGAGGTTGTACAGAGTTTCAGGGAGAGCACAAGGGAACAATTGTCAGGAATGGGGGAAATAAATATAGTAGAAGAAGAATGGATAGCTTTGAGGGATGAAGTAGTGAAGGCAGGATCAAGTAGTTAAAAAGACGAGGGCTAGTAGAAATCCTTGGGTAACAGAAGAAATATTGAATTTAACTGATGAAAGGAGAAAATATAAAAATGCAATAAATGAAGCAGGCAAAAAGGAATACAAACGTCTCAAAAATGAGATCGACAGGAATTGAAAAATGGCTAAGCAGGGATGGCAAGAGGATAAATGTAAGGATGTAGAGGCTTATCTCACTAGGGGTAAGATAGATACTGCCTACAGGAAAATTAAAGAGACCATTGGAGATAAGAGAACTACTTGTATGAACATCAAGAGCTCAGATAGAAACCCAGTTCTAAGCAAACAAGGGAAAGCAGAAAGGTGGAAGGAGTATATAGAGGGTCTATACAAGGGCGATGTACTTGAGGACAATATTATGGAAATGGAAGAGGATGTAGATGAAGATGAAATGGGAGATACGATACTGCATGTAGAGTTTGACAGTGCACTGAAAGACCTGAGTTGAAACAAGGCCCCCAGAGTAGACAACATTCCATTGGAACTACTAACGGCCTTGGGAGAGCCAGTCCTGACAAAACTCTACCATCTGGTGAACAAGATATATGAAACAGGCGAAATACCCTCAGACCCCCATCAGTCGGGTGATGCAGAGGGAATTAGATTAGGAAATGAGACACTTAAAGTAGTAAAGGAGTTTTGCTATTTGGGGAGCAAAATAACTGATGATGGTCGAAGTATAGAGGATATAAGATGTAGACTGGCAATGGCAAGGAAAGCGTTTCTGAAGAAGACAAATTTGTTAACATTGAGTATAGATTTAAGTGTCAGGAAGTCTTTTCTGAAAGTATTTGTATGGCGTGTAGCCATGTATGGAAGTGAAACATGTACGATAAATAGTTTGGACAAGAAGAGAATAGAAGCTTCCGAAATGTGGTGCTATTGAAAAATGCTGAAGATTAGATGGGTAGATCACATAACTAATGAGGAAGTATTGAATAGGATTGGGGAGAAGAGAAGTTTGTGGCACAACTTGACCAGAAGAAGGGATCGGTTGGTAGGACATGTTCTGAGGTATCAAGGGATCACCATTTAGTATTGGAGGGCAACGTGGAGGGTAAAACACGTAGAGGGAGACCAAGAGATGAATACACTAAGCAGATTCTGAAGGATGTAGGTTGCAGTAGGTACTGGGGGATGAAGAAGCTTGCACACGATAGAGTAGCATGGAGAGGTGCATCAAACCAGTCTCAGGACTGAAGACCACAACAACAACAACAACAACAACAACAACAACAACATTGAAATCTTAGCACAAAACTGACTATACTGTTCTAATACACAGTGCAGGTACTCACTGTAACATAACTCGTCCACTCACTGGAGTTGACAGCAAACAAATAGAAACACAAACAAACGGCACACTAGCCACTGTTATTGCGCCAATACTCATTCTTCATTGATGAATGGTATCTCTGGCTGCTCTTGAATGGTTTACATTGGACTCACGCATATCTTCAACTACAGACGTTTGACTGAATGACCAGTGTGCATTTTTCTTGTGTTTATGTTTGTTTTCTGTAAGCACCGGCAAGTGGACGCGTTACTTCCCACCGGGTACGTGCACTGTGTGCAGGCGACTCAGTCAATTTTGTGTTATGTTTTCAGAAGGTTTGTTTAGGTCTACATCACTCCTTCGTGACCATGTCAATGCACGAAGGCATCTACCAG
Organism: Schistocerca gregaria; assembly: GCF_023897955.1. Lineage (NCBI taxonomy): Eukaryota > Metazoa > Arthropoda > Insecta > Orthoptera > Acrididae > Schistocerca > Schistocerca gregaria. Next base: position 446,980,469 of record NC_064920.1, on the reverse strand, counting down.
CAAAATGATGCACAGTGTTATACAACTCAGTGCACGGTTCGAGGATCACCAGGATGAGTGTATCATGCTCCCCTGATCACCGTAATCACCGGTTTTAACCCCAGTCAGGGTGTTCGCACCATGGATTCTCAACCGAGAAACGTAGCTCCTCAGGCAGTGGAGTCGGCATAGCTCCACATCCGTATCCGTACCTCAGAGGACCTCATTCACCTTCTTCCTTCACGCTCTTGCAGAGGTTCGCGCTGTGAAAGGTTGTTATTCAGGCATTGGACACATGGTCGCATTAATGTGACAAGGCAGTGTAGTCCATTATTGTGATTTTTTTTCTTATAATATGGACTGAGTCAGACAGTGGTGGACGAAGTCCCTCGAAGGCCTGTGGCGGAAAAATTGAATCCGATTGCCTCTCTGATTAGAAATTGATGTAATTGTAGTGTAAATTTTGTAAAAAATGAATAATATAGATGTAATGCCTGATAAAATGTCAAGTATATACTGTATAATGGGTGTGGTCTGCGTAGTAATTGTAACATTTATAGCGATGAGAAACTTGGAATACAAACCAGTACTTAGCAACAATCACGTGAAGTGCAAACAAAAAATTATGGTTAGAACAAGCTCATTAAGTTCTATATGCTTGAAAAACAAATATTGCACAATTATTACACCAATCAGTTTCCTAACTGTCATCGGTAGTTTCAAGCACAAAATTTGTTTCAACAGTTTGTAAAATTGTGGTAATTTCTTTCATGGCCGTGTATTGTTGGAACAAGTTTAATCGGTATATGGATCCAAAGATGGGTCAATGAACTACTTCTTGAACCGCTAGTCTAACGTCAGGAGCTAGTTCACCCGCCATTGTTCCATTTACTATCCTTCCTCGTCGCTCAATGTTAATGTCCACATCATTGCATTTTAATGCAAAAGTAACTACATCTTTATGATTGTAGTTCGTTCCGTCATTAAAAACTAATTCAGGATTTTTATTTGGTGAGTACTCTATTCAAAGTCATTCTGGAGACTGTACACATTGCTGGACTTAATTTACTTCTTTCAGTATCGCGTGCCAAAACTTGATGTGTATCAAAAAGGTAAAATCACGAATAGCTAGAAGGAGTGAGCTTGCTGCAGATCTAGTACGAAGGTTTCCCCTGGAATGGTTTTGCATGTTACCGAAGTACTCACAATTTTTCAAGTTTTTTATGTCTATAATTGAATTATACTATTTCCAGCGGGTATCACGCAGTCGTTTAAGACTTTTTCCTGTCTTTTCTACATGTAATACCCATCCATGGGTAGCGGACGAGGAGAATCAATGTAACTTCTCTACAGTTCCAAATATGTGACTCTAGTCGGAACAAATGAGAATATATGAACTCCACATGGATTTATGGAATGATTAGCACGTGGATTGAACAGAGCTTTTGGAATGACTTCTCAAGTTTTTGTTGTTTTCCGGTATATACATCTGCATTGTTTTCCGCGCCCTCCCACTGCTAATGCTGCCTGCTGATGTCTGTGGGTAATTATTCCACGTTTCCGTCGAACATAGGCGATGGTCACATTGATGTGTGTATCTGTAAAGATGGATGACGATTTAAGTTCCGGAACTGATACTGGGGACCGACCTTTTACAGGCTACGAATATACTTGATGAGTGCATACAGTTATCCGAAACTAAGATACCTTAGTAGATAACAGAGTAAAATAGATGTAGTGTCCGTGATAGCCTTAATTATTTTTATACTAAAGGTATCGGAATTTCGTTTCCGCACATTCTAACGCTTTATTCCCACTAGAGCTTGTCATATGGCCAAGAACTAAGGATTTAAAAGTTCTACTTCTGATAATAACATATCGCTTTCAAGAGAATCTCGTGGCTATATGAACTGATGCGGCATTGACAGACCTTTGAACCCTGCAATGTGCAGCCCATGCCTCTTTAGCCGCTGAATGTCTTTAGAGCTACGCTCTGCAGTCTTTCCTGATATAAAAGGGTACAAAACGTTTTTCAGTTGTAGTTCCAGCATATAAAACCTGGATAACTCAAGTATTGATTTTGATGTCTACAGCTGTTAAAAACCATTACTTGAATCTAACGACTCTACTCTAGTACATTCAGTTGGATTTTCATATCCATAAAATAAACTACGTAACAATGTATAAAATTTGAAAACGTAATTTTTAGAAAGTAATACTTCAGTCGAAAAGTTAATAAATCAATATAAGCCGCGCGGGATTAGCCGAGCGGTCTAGCACTGTGAGGCTGGTCCCGGCGGAGGTTCGAGTCCTCCCTCGGGCATGGGTGTGTGTGTTTGTCCTTAGGATAATTTAGGTTAAGTAGTGTGTAAGCTTAGGAACTGATGATCTTAGCAGTTGAGTCCCATAAGATTTCATACACATTTTTTGAAATCACTAGTAAACATCTAACTCTACTTACGCGAGTATTTTTAAACTGTACTTATAGTACACCTGTGTAGATAGCATAGGAATCGAAAAACGTTTCATCTAGAGCAATTGCTTCTAGCAGGCAACTGGTTTCATTTTACAGTTTCAAATTCCATGCAACGTTTTACAAAAATTCTAAAATTTCGCAACACACCCACTGGCAACTGCCGCAGCCTGATGATACTGTTTAAATTATAGCGTTTTGTGGTAATGCGTCTTTAAATTTTTTAGTGTATTTTGTATGTTTTTGAGTCATTTAATTTGATTCTCTCAATGCAATTTTTGTGGATTGTGTAGTGTCTTGTTCAATGACCAGTAGGTTTGACTCACACGGACTAACAGAACGTTACATAAAGAAAGAGAAGCAGTGGAATAAAAATAGAAGCGTAGCTAAAAATGTGTGAATACAAGCTTTTATCTGTAGAACGCTAATTTACACAGTTTATAGATGTACTTCGGTCGTTATCATTATGCGTTTAACTATAAATTGTTTCGATTACTTTAACATATTTCTTCCTCATCTATATGAAAAACACTGTGAAGAATCTTAATGTAATGTAAGGTCTTAGCAGGTAGAGTCCCAGACAAGTACCCAGGGAAACTGTAAACTACACTAAAATCGTGTGGCAGTTGATGAGACATTACCAGTCACTGCGTTCGAAGCTTGTTTCACGATTTTCGAATAGTGAAACATGAAACTCAAGTGCTCAATAGTTTACGTGTACCCAAGTTAACGCCCTGTGTCACATCAGGCTGCACATCCTTCATTATGTAGGTTCAGTTAAAATACAACATTAAGAAGTGTTCACAAAGAGAGTCAATAGAATGAATTGGCAGTTCGAACGGAGCGGAATTGTAGTTCGGTCTACCTTCACAGACTTTTCTCAGAAGGAACGCCACCAGAGTTCACTGAAGCGTTTACAGGCTATTTGTACCAACTAGTCAGTCGAAACCACTGCATTTAACAATTTCAAACATTACACATCTTTTAATAAAGTCCCCACAGTCAATTCCGTCTTTTCCTTTGTATGAACCGTCACTTTTCCACCAACAGAACACGTTACTATTCCAGGAGTGGGCCCCTTACACCACCTTTCCAAATTGCACTCGTTCAGGTTCTTACCATAAACATCCATTTTGCACGAAGATTTTTCACATCAGCACCAAACGCAAATCTTTTCCCGAGTTTTTATTTCACCGTACATTCACTACGTTGCACAAGATTCCTCCACAATTCCAGTTCTCGTAGAGCTCAATGCGGATCTGTTGTCTTGTTCTCAGAAAGCCAGATATCGACCTCAAGGAAAACCCCACCGCCTATTAGCGGCAAACGCCTCCAACTCCAAGGTGGCCTTCAGCAGCCTTCATAAGTGTCAACACACATCCGAGAGGTTCGTTGCGTTGTGCCCACGAAGAATGAATTCTCTTTTCAGATCCTCTGTTTAATTCACGCATATAGGTAATAGGTAACAGACGTGTTCTCCAAATATGTACTTACAGGCTTTACACACAAAGTCACGAAACCTAAATTTTTTCAAGTACATATAGAACCATAAATAATTTCATTTTAAATTTACTCAGCACGCTGTAGTTGTGACTGCCTAACATTTCTGATGGAAAACACAGCCAGGAAGACAACCGGTGTTGCAACGCATCGAAACACTCCATTAAGAGTGTGCTACATCGGATGGCGGGGCTTTCTTCGAACGGAGTCCTGAATCTAGCCCTACAATTCTGCAAATCACTGGCCATTTGAGCCTTCCTCAGTCATCTTTGCTAGACTCATAACCTATGGTCTCCGAAGTGTTGTATTTAACTCTGTGTTAGGCCTGTTGGCGCAGTAAATATCTAGAAAAGGCGTTCATGAATGGTACTTCCCGCAGTGCTTCCTTTCGGATTCATTCATAAAGAGGTGGTTCAGGTGATGCTCAGTCTCAAGGAATGTCCTTAATCCCAAACAACCTTATTAGTCTAAACATTAAAGACACCCGTTGTTTTTTTAATTACATTTAACATCACGCCTTGATGGTATTGATCGTCTGATTCTGCTTAATTCAGAATTATAATCCTATTGAAAACGCCTGGCATACGAGACACATCTTCCGCCGTATAGCGCGTGTCTCTCCAAAGAGGCGTGCGATGTGTATCTGGAGTAAGCGCTAACAAATACTGCTCGCCACGTAGATCATAGATAGCATAGACTGTGCATGGCGTCATTTTAATGGAACCAACATCTAAGTCACGTGACTCAGGGCACGAATCCGACCATGTTATTACGCATTTATAGTGCACAATTTATGACATTTCTGTTAGACATCAAATGTTTTGCTTTTTAGTAGATGCAGAAGTAAAGACCTTCACATATGCTCAGATGAGATAGTTGTTTTGTACCCTACAGACTAGGTAATGTGACGAAAATCACAGTTGTGTAAGTGAATTACTTTAAAATACATGCAAAGTTATTTCGCTAAGTTGAAAGTCAGTATGGATCTTGGTCCTTGGATGCAAAACTTCGTGAATGACTAAGACTTTGAGACGACATCGGTAATATCTAGCCCACTACGCTAGTATAATCAACGTTTTGTAATATATTACGCTTCCTATCTTCATACCATTTCGCTTTCTGTACTGGATTAAGCAAAAGGCAGAAAACATACGTGCTTATTTTGTGTAAATACCTAACATTATGCACATAAAAGAGTTTCCTTTCTTACAAAAGCTTACATATTCTTGTTGAATAGTTAGAAAACTAATGCTGCTTTCGAGAGTATTCACTGAAGAACAGTCATTCTGTTGCTTGTTATAAGAACTGTCAATACGTTTCAAATTAACAATATGTAAAAACGATAACCACTGCTTTATTATCAGGAATTTCGGATAAACAAGGTTTACTGCACTACTGCATGTGTAAGAGTAGTACTACAGTTTGTTGAATTTTCAAAATGAATGCTTGATTTTAGCAACCAATCAGAGAAACTGTAATTGTCAGCTCCACTTCATACAACGCGTAATGACAGGAACTTGTGTCACGTGACTTACATGTTGGGTTCAAGCGTTAACATGACAGAGATAGGGACATGTGCGGTCTATGTTATGTATGGTCTGTGGCTCGCCATCTCTTTCATATGAAGTCCGGTGTCATAGAAAAGTGTTCGTTTGTCTCCCTTTGCAGACAAAATGATTTTTAATGCGGAGTTTTACTTTTTCATTCGATAGACACCACTGTCCTGGCCCATGCTGGCCGCTCCTACCATGCAGCAACCGCTGCGCAGCCGCTCGTGGCATCCTAGTTGTTCTTCCTGTTTTAGTGTCCACCATAACGATAAAACAAATATCGCACTACACTAATTTTGGACCACTGAATCGGATGAGCAGTTAAAATTCCACTTTAAAAATCATTTTGTTTGTGAGCGGAAACGAAGAGACGCTTTCCCTCGAGACTGGGCGTTGTGTGATGAGCTTTATTTGTCTGTGCTGATTCCAGCTACACATTGCAGAAAAGAAACTGTAAAATGCGGAAACATCAGAGAAAATGCGCCTGGTGACTCTTAGGATAGGAGAGGCAACCTGTACAATGGACTTTATGAAGCTACCGTACTTCTTATCAAGAACTGGCAATGCCTCTCTATTGGTAAACTCCATTGAGAGCAATGTCGTCTGAGGGACAATAATGAGATTCGCCCCATCGATTTCTCTATAACGCGCAACGAACTCTGTCAAATGGATTTAGCACGGCTGATCACGAAATGACTTTTAATGATAATTTGAAAAAAAAAGTTTCTCAAGCAGGACTGCTATTCTCGCTAATCACAGGAGCTGGATATGAGTGGCGGATTGCTTGTAGGCTATTTAACAAAGCAAAAATCATCTTAATATTACCGTTCCGTACTGGAGTTGTTTTCTTAACAACTCTCTGGGCATTATTCTGTCACCAAACGACGTACCATCGCAATGATGGGACACGATTTCTCCTGTAAAAGCAGTAAAATTCAAATACCCTCTACAGCTGAGAAAGGAAATCACTAGAAGATAATTTCGACAGTCAAAGAAAATCGTAATAATTCCTACGAATTGCCAGCAGTTGTCGACAAAGCTGGCACGTGACGGTTCGTTCTGCTCAAGAAAATCTGCAGAACACAATGGAGAAATCCTAAAGTGGATGGATAGTAATTTACATAAGCAAATTTAGCCACGTAATTCCTTTGATAGCTGAATTTAATTACTGCATGGATAACCCACATTATAAAACGAAACATGAAACCGAAAAAAACTGACCACACTGTCAGACCGCGACTAATAGATCACGAAACTTTCTCAAACTTCCCAGATGGTGTTTCCTGATGTAACATCCCTGACTGGGGGTGGTGGACGGCCAATCGTTACAAAAAACGACTTCGTGATGCCAAACGCTTCGCCCAGTTAAGTGGATGCTAAAAATGCCAGTACCCATAACTCATTCCTCTCACCAGTTAATCTTCAAAAATTTGAACAAGAGTTTGGCGGAAAATTCCACACTCCTCTTGCTGGTCTGACTGACAAATCGTGAGACGAACTTTTGAAAAAGCAGTGAAACAAACCGTTGTCCCCGCAGTCACGCCCATGCAGGTTTTGAAACCCAATATTCAATGGACATTCCCACTATTCTACAAAGAGAACCAAGAAAGCTACTCTGATTCTACCATCGCACATGCGCTTTCAATCGATCACATATTCTTACATTACAAAGCTAACAATGATTAGGTTATGGGTAAACAAGGATACTGATATGGAATTAAATAAATTACAATCAGTACAGCTGGTTTGTTATGCTCATTTTCGCAAGGATGGAGGTATGGTAAGCAAATAGGAGAAGAGTCATGTGCTGAATTATATGAAGTCAATTTAGTAATTACAAATACTAATTTCATGAAAAGTGGCTGAAAAGACGCCTTTCAATATGTCATAATAACGAGGTTAATTACACGATGATTGACTACTGTTTGAAGATTTATGTATTGTTTGAACAACCACAAAAGAGTCACAAAATATGAATGGTTTTACGTACCCACAGCAGCCATATTTAGTCTATGAAAAAGTCATCGGTATCTACGTTTGGTTTTCCATTGTGGTTGCTTACACTGTAATCAATTTTTGTAGGGCTCGGGATGCTAGTCAACTGAAATCGAGTATGTTTTGTGCCTATTCTGTGAATGCATCAGATAATGAAAATATGTATAAGGACTTACTTATGTTTAGCCAGTCATCATCCAGCAAAACCAGCAGTCAGAAGATTTATTTTGTAATTATCATTATTTTTTGTGTAAGAATAAAACGTTCGGTTGTGGGGTTTCTCTGTCCCATTCAAGTTTATTATACCATAATCTTTCGATTATGTCATATAAATGTTCGACAGGATTTATGTTGGGTAAAATTAATGGCCAAATCATTCGCTCGAACTGTCCAGAATTTTCTTCAAATCACTCGCTAACCACTGTGGTCGGTGACATGGCGCATCGTCATTCATAAAAATGCCATCGTTCTATAGGAACATGGAGCTAATAAATGGCTGCAAATGGTTTACAGGTAGCCGAACACAGCTATTTTCACTGAACGATCGGTTCATTTGGACCAGAGGATCCAGTCCACTCTATGTTAACACAGCTTAGATTAGATTAGATTAGATTAATACTTGTTCCATAGATCATGAATACGACACTTCGTAATGATGTGGAACGTGTCAGGTTAATAAAAGATGTCTGTACAAGAAATTACATTACACAAAATATTGCATGACACTAATGATTAAGGTTTTTTTTTTAGTTTATATCTAAAAATTCAGCCAATGAGTAGAAGGAGTTGTCATCTAGAAATTCTTTTAATTTATTTTTAAATGTTAGTTGGCTATCTGTCAGGCTTTTGATGCTGTTTGGTAGGTGCCCAAAGACTTTTGTGGCAGCATAATTTACCCCTTTGTGTGCCAAAGTCAGATTTAACCCTGCATAGTGAAGATCATCCTTTCTCCTGGTGTTATAGGTATGCACACTGCTATTACTTTTGAATTGGGTTGGATTATTATCAACAAATTTCATAAGGGAATATATATACTGTGAGGTTACTGTGAGGATCCCTAGATCCTTAAATAGATGTCTGCAGGATGACCGTGGGTGGGCTCCAGCAATTATTCTGATTACACGTTTTTGTGCAATGAATACTTTTCTACTCAACGATGAATTACCCCAGAATATGATGCCATACGAAAGCAGTGAATGAAAGTAGGCACACCATTATGGAGCCACCACCAGCTTACACAGCGCATTGTTGACAACCTAGGTCCATGGCCTCGTGGGGCCCGCGCCGCACTCGAACGCTGCCATCAGGTCTTACCTACGGAATCCGGGACTCATGTGACCGGGCCATGGCTTTCCAGTCATCTAGGGTGCACCCGATATGGTCACGAGCCCAAGAGACGATTTCGTGCTATTAGCAAAGGCACTCACGTCGACCGTCTTCTGCCATAGCCCATCAACTCCAAATTTCGCCGAACTGTCCTAACGCATATGTTGGTCGCTCGTCCCATACTGAGTTCTGCAGTTATTTCACGCAGCGTTGCTTACCTATTAGCACTGACAACTCTATGCAAACGCTGCTGCATTTGCAGTTCGTCGGCCATTGCGTTGTCCGTAGTGAGAATTGGATCCTGAAATTTGGCATTCTCGGCACTCTTGACAGTGTGGATCGCGTTATACTGAATTCCCTAACGATTTCCGAAATGGGATGTCCCATGCATCTAGAGCCAACAACCATTCCGCGTTAGAAGTTTGTTAATTCCCGTCGTGGGGCCTTAAGCACAACACAAAATATGTTGCTTCATCTCCTTTGGGACGAGTCCTAGAACTGTGGACATTAAGAACAGTAGACAAGGCGGCAAGTGTGGTGGAAAAGCCATAGGCTGGGAAATTTGACAGTACGTTGAGAGATGATGAGAAAACATTTTCGCTGATACGTCATGCAGTTTACCGGACGGCCTCGCACAGACTCGATTGGTGTACTTCCGCCTGCGTGGGAGTCGTGCACGCCAGTCATCGCCTCCGCGTGTGATTGCAGGCGAATAGCGAGGTTGTCGGAGCGCGTTGCGTGTGTGAGGCGAGGTGAGAAGTGGTGCTGGGTGTCCAGAGACCGCTGCAAAGCGCCGGGGTCATTACCAGCGCGTGGGTTGCCGGAGGACGTGGCTGCAGGCGCAGGGCTTCCCCACCAACTTTCGCTTTTGCTCAATGTTTGGACTGTGCGTTAGCCGCAGAGGAAATGGTCACGAGGTCAACGCGCCGCTCCTACGGTGTAAGGACGGTGACTGTACGGTGTTCGTCCGAGATCTTCGGTAATGAGCTGACTATCTCTGGCACCGACTAGCAGTAGTTAAAGAGGTTCTCTACTTCTGCGCGGAGGGCTTCTAATAATTCCACTGTTACTTACCCCGAGCCGAAGTCATCGTAAATTAAGAAACCGAACCATCACAGCGGTGTCATCAAAGAAATTTACTTCTAACGAGTAGTTTCGGCGCAACACTTACGCCATTTTCAGGTGCACTACAAACCATAAGAGTACTTTTATTTCTTGGCCCATGTATGGTAGTAATTATATAGCACTAATTATCGTGGATAGCATACATCAAACATGTGTACTCTATAAAATGTAGATGTAAGCAGTCCACAACTAGTACTGAGTTCGGCAGTACATTGGCCACATAATGAAAGTACTCGTTTTGAATGCAGAGTCCCTGGACATGACGTAAGTATTGGACCGACATAAGACTACGAAATTGAAGTTACGGCTGAGGTGGTCCGTTTTCTTTATTTATATCATCATCCGCTGTCCCACGACCGCGAGAAAGATGGAATTCCAGAAGTTGAAAGAACCGTAAACCGCACGGAGAGCTACTTTGGTTACTTTAAACCCTTTCTCCACAGTTCTACATCATCAATTTTCTCTTCCGTCCAATTCTTTCGACATCTCTGTCTGAGTGATGGCCTGTTTGACTTGTATAAATATTATTCTCCGTCGATCATAATAAGGTCGCTCGTCAGCAAAACCAAAAACCTATATTTCATTTTTTTTAAAATGGTACCATTGATTTAATATTCTTTCTAGTTAGGTTCCTAGATTTTTTAATTATCTATATGGAGGGAATTTTATCAGAGAGGTAAATAATTATCAGTGTACCCACTAAGGCAGTGTGTTAGAAATCGTTGATAAATCGTAATTTTCTTGGGGTAACATCCCAGCCAATATGATCTGCACTGACTAGACACAGATATAAGGAAAGCAGTCATCAAGTCAAGTTCTCGTGAGAACACAACATTTACCTTCCTCTGACTTGTGAATTTCATCATAAAGCTTCTTACTAGCAGATCTGTCATTTAATCGTCGCTACAGTCGATCTCTCTATTACAGGCCTGATCGGTGGCGTTTGGTTCGGTTCAGATCTCGGTAAGTTTAGCCAGAAAAAGGAACAGATGTGCTGGCTTAGAGACTGTGCTCTCCTGATTTAGCACCAATGTCCTGAATTATTAGACTGGTGCATAAGTTCGCTGCGATTTTCCATCAGTTTCATAAACACAAGAGATACTCATAACAGAGACTTTAGTCATTAATGATGTATCCTTCTTCACTGTTTACAATGGTCTGCCGACACTGGGGTCGCTTTCGATTCCGCGACTGTAGAAATAACGTGGTTTTCACGCGAGCAACTCGTCGAGCCATGTTTGGAGCGCATTTTTATCCGGAAAGGAAATTTCTTGAAGGTTGATCGATAGAAAGCGGAACACGTGGATCACGTGGGTGCCGAATGAATTCCCAACCCAGCTCCTATATAGACTTTTTTGTCGGTCTAGCAGAACGCAGGCGGACATTATCGTGGAGTATCATCACCTCAACAGTTTTCCTTGTCCTTGTTCTTCGATTACGGCTGCGATACGTCTCAATTATAGGCAATAAGCGTCAGCAGTAGGGATTACAACTTGGGAAGCAATTTGTAGTATACAATACCGACGCTGTTCCACTAGACGCATTAAAGCTATTTTTTGTAGAGCACGTCTTTGTACCAGAAAGTTGCTGCTTTGTTTGAGCTTAACCATTGCTTTCTTTTCCTTACGTTAGCACAAAGACACCGTTCTCATCACCAATAACGATACAGAATAGGAATGGTCGGTGTTATTCACCAGCCCCCTTGATGACGGGCAAATAGATATACCCATATGGTCACAAGCTTCGTTTCGTGATTTTAGTTTAGAGCGTGCGGACGCATTCACCAGATTTTTTAACTTTCCCCATTGCGTGCAATGCTCTTACAGTGATGTAATAATTAAAGTAAAACACATATGCCAGTTCCCGGGTACACTGACGTGGCTCATTGTTGTTAACGTGTTTAAAACGGTCATCCTGAACATGGAGAGTCGCTACCGTCCAAACGATTCTCCTTCAAACGAGAAAACTATTTTCTTGCCATATTCTGTTCAATGGAATTATTCCCATACACGGCGCAAATATTTCTTGCTGACCTCGCTGCTGTCACGCCTCTACCGAACTCAAACAGAATAATGTATCGGAAATATTCCGATTTCTCCATTTGGCTCTCTTATTTTTAATGTCCACAGCTCCACTCAGTACCTACAAATGCCAAAATGACAATATGTAAACTCAGATGGCAACGGTGAATTACAAAAAGATGGGAATCGATAAATAAATCCATAGTAGACGGAATCCCAACATGCAAAAGAAAAACGCTACGAACCAACCTAATAAATTCCAAACCTTTGGGCAGTGCCTCATGGAATTAGCACCTCCGAGAATATTTATCTGCAATAGAGTCATATGTCTCCTGCTCCCATGTTTTCCACACACGCGATATTTCATTTGATGCCCCACCCCCTTCTTTCCCTTACTCAGAAGTTAGTTGTCGTTCCTTTATCACTGAGTATATCCTTAAAAATAAACCTAAATCTAGTAAGCGGAGAAATGTGGTTCTTCGTTACAAATAATCATACACACTTCGCAAAAATTTATCAGAAGGGGCACCTCTAGCGGCTCTCCCAGCCTGGCTTCACAATGGCCGCTTGTGTCGTATCCGGCACTGCAAGGAGTGAAAGTGTGTGGATCTTAATGGTAGTTCGTCGGTTGCATTGCTATGTTAAACTCGGTGTCCCCTTGGTGCTATTTGAGAGGCACCAGCACAGACTTCATCTCTTGAATTTTAAAACGCTATAGATAAATTCATTATAGTCAACCACAAAAAACATATACACTCCAGGTACAACTATCATACACAGTGAGGGAAGGGGTCGTTATGCACAGAGGATGAAAACTACTTCTGATTAGGCAGCTGAAATCGCCCTTCGGAACCTGCCAACAAACGATGTCATACGACTGAAATTTTGCAGCGCAGTTCAATCGGCGCTGGAGCACTGCTTATCCCTCGTGTTTTACTCTTCCTTTTAATACATGCAGGTAAAACGAATATCACACTAGACTAATCTGGTAGTGCTCTATCGAATGGGCATGTAAAATTCCGATTTAAAAATCATTTTGTTTGTTGTGGGAAACAAACAGAAGCTCTCTGTAGACGCTAGGCGACGTATTAAAGGCGCGATGACCTGATTTTGTTTGGGCTGACTCCAGCTACACAATGCAAATACGAAATTGCAAATATCTGCCGAAACACAAGAGAAAATGCACCTGACGACCCGTAAATACGCGGTATATACAAACAACAATACTTTAATTTGGAAGCATCCATAGACCTATATTTCACCTGATTAAGAGAAGGTTCTGGAACTGAGTTCTGTCTCTGGCATGGGCATATGTTTTAAATGTTCTATTACTCTCTAGTACTGAAAATAGATCAGAATACAACTTAGAGGCAACGTTGGCGTAAAATACCATATGTGTAGCTTCCACCAATTTCGTCAGGATATGAAATCTACTGGGATGAAAACTGAGTTTCCCATGTCTGACTATATTGATGATTACAGTCTTCAATTTCACGTAAAAAGAATGTAATTTTACTCGTCACTCAGAAATGTACCCTTTCTTGTGAGGACCAAATTTAGCTTATTATAATGCAAATTATATTTTTGTCACAATTTAAATCAAAGTTTGATTCGCAAAAAGATTAATGATCTTTTAAACAAGGGCATTAATTTTTGTCATTATAAGGACATGCTAATAAAAAGTGATGCCTCCGAATTTTTTATTCTGTCCTCAACATCGGTTCGAGTATTACATGTCATGCGCATTACTCGGATAATTTCCCTGCTTTGCTGATGCACGTTGCAACCCTTTGTCGCCAAAGGCCTCCGAATTGTAGCGTGTAACATGCTTGTGTGTAACGTAACTATGTCGGTGCGTGGGAAACAGCGTGGATTAATGTAGTTTCTAATCGTAGAAAACGTCTCTCCAATTGAAATCCATAGAAGATCGAAGGCTGTCTACGGTGATGGATTCCTTAACGAAATTGGGACTGGCGACCGAAGCTAAGTTCACCATTTTAATCCCTAAAAAAGTGAACATCGATGGAATTCCGGCACAAAGGATCACAGATCCCAAAAACGTTTAAGAGCATGGCATCAGCATGAAAAGTCATGCTCACAGTGTGCCGATACGTACAATGTGTGTATTTGGATTTCATGTCTAACGGTACCACCAAAAATCTCTGTAAGGTCCCGTGTGACATCCAGAAAACTGTACACACAAATTCTAAGTCTCGTCCACACATGGAGTACCCTCTGGTTCAGCATGACAATGGCGGACCACAAACGAGCGCTGAGACATCTGCAACAACCTGACGCCTCGGCTTCACTATCATGGATTATCTTCCATACAGTCCCAACTTGGCCTAACCCGCTTTTCATGTGTTTCCAAAACGTCCAGCATACTTTCGAAGACTTCACGTTCATAATGATGAAGCGTTTCAAGCAGAGGTGAGTTTGTAGCTCCGTCAATGATGCCAAACGTTCTACAGTGACAGTATCAACGAACCGGTCACTCGTTGGCAGAAATCTGTCCTTCGCCAGAGTGACTATGTTGCGAAGTTTCCCATAAGTATTTCGAAGGCATTACATTTCAGTACGGCCTCCTACTGACGCGTGTCAAACGACAAAATGACCAGCTACAGTGATGACATATTGAAGTGGAACTATTATACATATATGTGTCATTTCGCATCTTCCTAAAACTGTAAGCTGCTAACCCTATTTAGCACATTTCAGTTCTGTTGCATTTAGACGATTAATTCACTTCGTTTCAGATGTGTAAAATGAAAGTACTGTACGTATATTTTGCGTTAATTTCTGCTTTAGTGTATTGATTGTACTGTGTAATTTCCGTTATTTACTCGGAGATTCGCAAAATTGTTGTTTTCGTAGTGTCAGGAGAAAAGCTGGGTGTCTATTTATCAAGGCAAACAGCTTTAAAGTACCACACGATTGCGATCCAGGAATTAACTGTAAATATGCGAGATGTTTTCGGTTTACTGCATTTGTAGCTTCGTGAGTGACATAGTTACTATTAACAAGCTGAAGTAGATAGACTTGTTGACCTTCTGTTCAGAGTAATGACAATCATTCCGTGCTTTTATACATATGACAGCAACACCGGATCTGGGCAAGATTAGGAAGTTCTGGTCTTACGTTAAATCAGTAAGTGGCTCGAAACAGCATATCCAGACACTCCGGGATGATGATGGCATTGAAACGGAGGATGACACGCGTAAAGCTGAAATACTAAACACCTTTTTCCAAAGTTGTTTCACGGAGGAAGACCGCACTGCAGTTCCTTCTCTAAATCCTCACACAAACGAAAAAATGGCTGACATCGAAATAATTGTCCAAGGAATAGAAAAGCAACTGGAATCACTCAACAGAGGAAAGTCCATTGGACCTGACGGGATACCAATTCGATTCTACACAGAGTACGCGAAAGAACTTGCCCCCTTCTAACAGCCGTGTACCGCAAGTCTCTAGAGGAACGGAAGGTTCTAAATGATTGGAAAAGAGCACAGGTAGTCCCAGTCTTCAAGAAGGGTCGTCGAACAGATGCGCAAAACTATAGACCTATATCTCTGACGTCGATCGTTTGTAGTATTTTAGAACATGTTTTTTGCTCGAGTATCATGTCATTTTTGGAAACCCAGTAACTACTCTGTAGGAATCAACATGGATTCCGGAAACAGCGATCGTGTGAGACCCAACTCGCTTTATTTGTTCATGAGACCCAGATAATATTAGATACAGGCTCCCAGGTAGATGCTATTTTCCTTGACTTCCGGAAGGCGTTCGATACAGTTCCGCACTGTCGCCTGATAAACAAAGTAAGAGCCTACGGAATATCAGACCAGCTGTGTGGCTGGATAGAAGAGTTTTTAGCAAACAGAACACAGCATGTTGTTGTCAATGGAGAGACGTCTACAGACGTTAAGGTAACCTCTGGCGTGCCACAGGGGAGTGTTAGAGGACCATTGCTTTTCACAATATATATAAATGACCTAGTATATAGTGTCGGAAGTTCCATGCGGCTTTTCACGGATGATGCTGTAGTATACAAAGAAGATGCGGCATTAGAAAATTGTAGCGAAATGCAGGAAGATCTGCACTGGATAGGCACTTGGTGCAGGGAGTGATAACTGACCCCTAACATAAACAAATGTAATGTATTGCGAATTAGCCCGCATCTCGTAGTCGTGCGGTAGCGTTCTCGCTTCCCACGCCCGGGTTCCCGGGTTCGCTTCCCGGCGGGGTCAGGGATTTTCTCTGCCTCGTGATGGCTGGGTGTTGTGTGATGTCCTTAGGTTAGTTAGGTTTAAGTAGTTCTAAGTTCTAGGGGACTGATGACCATAGATGTTAAGTCCCATAGTGCTCAGAGCCATTTGAACCATTTTTTTGTATTTCGAATACATAGAAAGAAGGATCCTTTGTTGTATGATTATATGATAGCGGAACAAACACTGGTAGCAGTTACTTCTGTCAAACATCTGGGAGTAAGCATGCGGAACGATTTGCAGTGGAATGATCATGTAAAATTAATTGTTGGTAGGGCGGGTACCAGGTTGAGATTCATTGGGAGAGTCCTTAGAAAATGTAGTCCATCAACAAAGGAGGTGTTACAAAACACTCGTTCGACCTATACTTGAATATTGCTCATCAGTGTGGGATCCGTACGAGATCGGGTTGACGGAGGAGATAGAGAAGATCCAAAGAAGATCGGCGCGTTTCGTCACAGGGTTATTTGGTAACCGTGATAGCGTTACGGAGATGTTTAGCAAACTCAAGTGGCAGACTCTGCAAGAGAGGCGCTCTGCATCGCGGTGTAGCTTGCTCGCCAGGTTTCGAGAGTATGCGTTTCTGGATGAGGTGTCGAATATATTGCTTCCCCCTTCTTATACCTCCCGAGGAGATCACGAATGTAAAATTAGAGAGATTAGAGCGCGCACGGAGGCTTTCAGACAGTCGTTCTTCCCGCGAACCATACGCGACTGGAACAGGAAAGGGAGGTAATGACAGTTGCACGTAAAGTGCTCTCCTCCACACACCGTTGGGTGGCTTGCGGAGTATAAATGTAGATGTAGATGTAGATGGAGTTTCACATAAATAGCCCACGATCGTAGAAACAAAGTAAGGTTTCAAGATATGAAAAGCATCTTAGTCTAGCTGTGAGCTGGACGTTTTAAACAGCCATAAAAGAAAAAGTCTGATTGTGCCAAGTAGGCTATGATGAGGAAGCTCAGCTTCTCAGTTTCAAGTTGCACAATTTACGAGACAAAATATATTCTCTGCTTGTTTTCTGCGAATGATTTGTACGGATATGCAATCAAATTTACGAGGATTTTACCTAGACAGAAACAAGGGAGGTTTATCACGTGCAAAGTTGAAAACGTTTTATTTTGATTACTATATACGAAAGTGTAAGACGTTTTAATATTCTCTTGAATGTATGAACACTTATCTCCCATACACCATTAGATACTTGTTGGTTCGAAATTATTTTCCGATTTATACTTCGAAATCAAACTGTGCTCTGAGAGTGGTTTCAACCCCTGTTTCTCATCTGAAAATTAACGCTGAGAAGGCGGAAATGTTGGTGGAATTCGAAGCAGTAGTGCACAGAACCGTATTGTAAGCAAGATGCGTGTTTGACTTACGTAAAGACTGTTAAGTACATGAGGGACAGGTTGAGGAATTACAAAAATTAAATTAGCGGATTACTAATGCATTCATAACACACTTCAGCATGAAACAGGTACTGTAATCACATACTCTCCACAGAAACGCTAGATTCAGGACATAAAATGTAATAAAAGCTACAGTAAAGTTATGTGGAACAGAAATATTAAGTACCGCAAAGGTGTAACATGAGAAACTGCTAGTTTGTGTCTGGAGAAACATCTTGGTCCAGTGTGAGCAGCAAACAGCTAAAGAAGTAAGAATGAGGAACTGTACTAAGTGATGTGGCAACGAAACTTTGTTCATAAAATCATGACAAGAAAAATTGACCGCTACAGTGCTGATGGATATACGTGAAACTGCAAGTCCACTAGGTACATCCAGGAAGCTATAGATGGACGAAATCATGAAAGCTTGGGATTCACTCGAACTGGAAGCAAGTTGTTTACAGTGTATGAATACCCAAACTTCTTTCGAGTAATTGCTGTTAAATTATCACCATAGTATGTACTGATGGAACAGAAGTAATGCGATGCCTCCTAATATCGTGTCGGACCACCTTTTGCCAGGCGTAGTGCAGTAAATCGAAGTGGCATGGACTAAAAAAGTCATTCGAAGTCCCCTGCAGAAATGTTGAACCTTACTATCTCTATAGCTGACCATAAATGCGAAAGCGTTGCCGGTGTAGGATTTTCTACACGAACTAAACTCTCGATTGTTTCCCAAAGGATCTATGGGATTCACGTCGAACGATCTGAGTGGCCAAATCATTCGCTCGAATTGTCCAGAATGCTCCTCAAACCCACTGCCAAAAACTGTGATTCGAAGACGCTGGGCGTTATCATCCATAAAAATGAACATTAACTCCATGAATAGCTGCAAATATTCTCCAAGTAGTCGAACATAACCTTTTCCAGTCAATAATAAGTTTAGTGGGAGCAGAGGACCCAGTCTTCACCATTATGGAGCCACCACCAGCTGCATAGTGCCTTGTTGAAAACTCGAGTCCATGACTTAGTGTGGTCTGCGCCATGCTAGAGCACTAACATCAGCTCTTACTAAATGAAATAGGGATTCAGCTGACCAGGCCATAGTTTTACAGTAGTCTAGGATCCAACCGATGTGGTCACTAGCCGAGAAAGGGCGCTGCAGGCGATTTCGAGCTGTTAGCAATGGAACTCGCGTCGGTCCTCTTCTGCCACAGCCAATTAACGCAAAATTTGGCCGCATTGTCCTAACGGATATGTTAGTCGTACTTCTCAAGCTGATTTCTGCTTTTATTTCACGCAGTGTTCCTTATCTGTTAGCACTCACAACTCTACACAAACGCCGCTGCTCTCGGCCGTTAAGTGAAGGCCATGGGCCACTACGTTATCTTTGTTGGGGTAGTTCCTGAATTTTTGTGTTCTCGGCACACTCTTAACACTGTGGATCTAGCGATATTGAATTCCCCATCGAGTCTCAGAATGGAATATCCCATGAAGCCGGCCGCTGTGGCCGAGCGGTTCTAGGCCCTTCAGTCTGGAACCGCGCGACCGCTACGGTCGCAGGTTCGAATCCTGCCTCGGGCTTGGATATGTGTGCTGTCCTTAGGTTAGTTAGGTTTAAATAGTTCTAATTTATAGGGGACTGATGACCTCAGATGTTAAGTAACATAGTGCTCACAGCCATTTTTTTGTCCCATGAGTCTAGGTGTAACTACACCACTGGCCTTTAAACCTGCTACACCACGAAGATGTGATACAGACGCGAAATTTTACCAACAGGAAGCAGCTGCTGTGATATGCAAATGATTAGCCTTTCAGAGTATTCACACAAGATTGGCGCCGGTGGCGTCACCTACAACGTACTGACATGAGCAAAGTTTCCAACCGATTTCTCATACACAAAGAGCAGTTGACCGACGTTGCCTAGTGAAACGTCGTTGTGCTACCCCGTGTAAGAAGGAGAAATGCGTACCAGCACGTTTGCGACTTTGATAAAGGTCGCATTGTAGGCTATCGCGATTGCAGTTTATCGTGTCGCTGCATTGCTGCTCGCGTTGGTCGAAATCCAATGGCTGTTAGCAGAATATGGAATCGGTGGGTTCAGAAGGGTAATACGGAACGCCGTGCTGGATGCCAACGGCCTCGTATCACTAGCAGTCGAGATGACAGGCATTTTATCCGCATGGCTGTAACGGATCGTGCAGCCACGTCTCGATCCCTGAGTCAAGAGATGGGGACGTTTGCAAGACAACAACTATCTGCACGAACGATGTTTGCAGCAGCATGGACTATCAGCTCGGAGACCATGCCTGCGGTTACCCTTGAGGCTGCATCACAGACAGGAGCGCCTACGATGGTGTACTCAGTGGCGAACGTGGGTGCACGAATGGAAAAACGTCATTTTTTTCGGATGAATCCAGGTTCTGTTTACAGCATCATGATGGTCGCATCCGTGTTTGGCGACATCGCGGTGAACGCACATTGGAGGCGTGTATTCGTCATCGGCATACTGTCGTATCACCCGGCGTGATGGTATGGGGTGCCTTTGGTTACACGTCTCGGACACCTCTTGTTCGCATTGACGGCACTTTGAACAGTGGACATTACATTTCAGATGTCTTACGACCCATGGCTCTACCCTTCATTCGACCCCTGCGAAGCCCTACATTTCAGCAGGATAGTTCCGACCACATGATGCAGGTCCTGTACGGCCCTTTCTGGATATAGAAAATGTTCGACTGCTGCCCCGGCCAGCATATTCTCCAGATATGTCACCAATTGAAAACGTCTGGTCAATGGTGGTCGAGCAACTGGCTAGTCGCAATCAGCCAGTCGCTACTCTTGATGAACTGTGGTATCGTGTTAAAGCTGCATGGGCAGCTGTAGCTGTACATGCCGTCCAAGGTCTGTTTGATTCAATGCCCAGGTGTATCAAATCCGTTATTACGGCCAGAGGTAGTTGTTATGGGTACTGATTTCTCAGGATCTATGCATCCAAATTGCGTGAAAAAGTAATCACATGTCAGTTCTAGTATAATATATTTGTCCAATTAATACCCGTTTATCATCTGCATTTCTTCTTGGTGTAGCAATTTTAATGGCCAGTAGTGTACTATTTCGCGTTCAAAGTTTGTTAATTCCCTTTGAACCACCGTAATCACGCAGAAAACATTTTCACATGAATCGCCTGAGTACACCTGACTACTCCGTCAGTGCACTGCTGTTTGGTACCTTGCGTGCGCGAGTCTTCTGCTATCTGCATATGTGCATATGGCTATCCCATGACTTTTGCCGCCTAAGTGTATGTCACTTGTTAAATTAAGACTAAGAACTGAATCTTCTGTGGCTGTTGCAGAGGCTATTAAGAGCCCATTTGAACCTGTTACTAATAATCGAGAGCTTGGGTGGTTAAATTTCTTAAGAGACTTTTGCGATTTTAGAGGACGTCTACTCCTTAGGCATATAGTATTCGTTTAATGATTTTTTTCTCGGCTCCGAATGTAGAATGGGTAATGTTAAAATTAGCAGTAGCCTGGCTCTTGAAGCATTTTGGCAGCTGAAGCTGCTGAAGCGGTTCTGTCGATTCAGTTATATAAGAAATGAAACCTGATTAAGTACGGAAAATGTAAAAAATGAGTGCAAGGACAGCTATGTCCACCAGACTTTTCATGTTTATTTAATGACCTTGTCGCTGACTGGCTGCTAAATCCTAAAGTTCAATGCGACTTCGAAAATTCTTTAAGATGCGTAATTCTTTTCATAATTTGCGCATTACTGCTAAAAATATCGCATCCTAACACATTCACAACAATGTGTTCACCATTGCTAATATTTTTATGTCGTTTTGTCGAAAACTTGCATAGTGAGACAACGGATGCTTCAAAATACAGGTTGATTCTTACAGTAAAGTAAAAGCAGCAATCAGCCACTGTTTACATTACAATTTATTTAGAACTAAAGAATCTGTTACTGGCTTCGAACCAAAACGTTGGTTAAAAATGACGGTTCGTGTTTAAAATTTCATGCATCTTAAGCTCCAAACATGCGGTTCACTGGTTTTAGTTGTGGCGAAAGTTCTCGAAGGGCGATGATGCCCTATAGCAAAAACCAATGTAATAAAAGATTATGTCATTGTAATAATATAACTTATATGGTAAAATTAAATGAAAATAAATATTTTGGTATATACTCATCACCAACAACAGAAAGAAAATTTAAGACTGTCAGTATACAACATTTTTGTAGTTTTAAAGCTTCCTGGCTGGCTTGGATAACTTTGCGACTTGCCAGTCCGTAGTTGTGACTAACGTAAGCGATTTTATGTAATCGGCTTGACATCCGTATCTGCAGATGAGATGGTAATTATTGCTGACAGCGCGAATAATGTACGAAAAGCAACATATCAGCTACAAAGTAAACATGCTTCATATTATTTACAGATATCTGATAATAAACCACAGGCGATGTAAGGAAACACAAAACTGAGCCTAAACTGTAATAGACTGATAAATATAATTTTAGACATATCGTATACGGAAGCACAGCTATGTCTTTATTATAAGATAAACTGTGTCAATAGCGTTTAATGTTAACGATGAAAGTTCTGTTTGTCAGAAGACCACCATCAGACTACATTTAAGGTAACGGTGACGTAGGCTCAAAATTAATAGAAAAATGTACCTGAAATACACTGAACTGAGGTCTTGAGTCAGTACCTAGGTTCAAATATATCACATCCAGACATAACGTAGAGAAATTTAATGGATTCCTCCGTGAGGTGAATCTTATAGGGGAAAATCAGACATTTCTGAGATGTTAAAAAACCCGTTCACTCCTAGCTGTAATGTATGCAAACGAAAGACGGATAATAAAAAATATATACAAAGAGTACAGAGAACAGAAATATGATTTCTCCACACATGTAGCAGGATATACAAGTTAATATCGATAGCGAAATATAGAACTAAATTAGGACTGATGTATGTAAATGAGAAAATAGAAGAGTACAGAAAGAAATGGAATGAGCATATAGCAGGATGAAGATTGAAAAACTGCCGAAGTTACTGTAAAAATACAAACCAACAGGAAAAAGAAAATTAGGGAGATCGAGCAACAGGTAGAACTTACACTAATCTCTAAAATAAGCGAGACTGGCAAACCCTAATAAGTGCACAAAAAATCCACATTAACGTTTTCAGTTGTACATTTGAGTAGTATCTGGTTATCCCATCCCCATCTGTCTGCGTCCAGAGCAGAGTAAATCTCATGTTTAGGTGTGAGAATTTTTTTAAATGTTTGCTAGGGGTGTACCTGATTCAATCGTGGGTACCAGCCAGGTATTTATCCAGTTTTACGAGGGAAACAGCAATAAAAAAAAAGATATGCGTTAGCCATCTTCGTCAACTCACGATGCGGATTTGATTCGTGGCTGGCTCGCATCTCCGAATCCCGGAAGCGGTTCTGTAACGTGGCGGGCCATGGTTACTCTGTAAAATGATAAACCAACATGTCGCCTACCATCGTAAGTAGTATTTATATAACCCGATTGAACACATCATTCTAAAACACGATGGTACATCATTCGAAACAGGACGTCCACAGCTCACAAGAAGTTTAAGGAAACTGGCCACGGTTAATAAAAACGAACGAATTTATATTCAAAGTAACATTTCAAACTAGTTCACACACCTAGAAGATTTCTACAGACTTTTTGTGTGTGTCACTAACTAATAAGTCAGGTTTAGCAGCTAAGATCTTGGACATAGATGCCACTTAATTGCTAAAAAGTGATATGTAATCTCAGTCTTGTAATTGTTTCCTTAATAGCCTACCAAACGTGAGTGTAAAAGGGCCTTCAAAACTCGGTTTTAATTGCGCAATGACAATGACCATCAGTGCGCGGTGTTGACGACTTGATAATGTACTGAAGGAGAGGACAGGCTTGATAATGTACTGAAGGAGAGGACAGGCTTGAAAAATGTTCACCCTTGCTCAGTATAGTGTAGACTGTAAGTGTAATATTGGGTAAAAAACGGCAGTTCCTTTGAGAAATGATATTCTTGACTGTAAAGGAAGAGCCAGATACTTAATTGCACAGAGCAGCAGAGAAAACTGAATATCATGATGTAATGACCCTAAGCAGAAATGCCTTTTTACTTGTAGCAGTTTTCAGAATCGACAAATAAAATCAGGTTAGCTGCGCGTGAACAAACTTTTGTTCTTCGTCACGGTTGTCGCACCAGGGATCGCGTTGGCATTCAGTCAGTAAATAATTGTTTTCTTTCGTTTGCTACAGTTGTTACAGTAGCCAAATACGTGAACAACAACACATGTTCAAATGGCTCTGAGCACTATGGGACTTAACGTCTGAGGTCGTCAGTCGCCTAGAACTTAGAAATACTTAAACCTAACTAACCTAAGGACATCACACACATCCATGCCCGAGGCAGGATTCGAACCTGCGACCGTAGCGGTCGCGCGGTTCCAGAGTGTAGCGCCTAGAACCGCTCAGCCAACAACACATATTTCCGATAAATTAGTCAGTTCATTTGTTTGTTGGAATGAATGAGTCCTTAGTCCACTAAAGCGTTTAGAGGGAGCTTTCCAGACGTCTTTCGTCAGTTCTGCACAATTTCTGCTTTTACAAGGCAAGTACTCCAATAGCAAAACATACGAGAGTAAATCGGAAAAAGACCAAGTACTGAGAAGTAACAGGAACGAGAACAGCGAGAAACTTACCATCATGATTGATGGCCAGAAAGTAGATGAAGTTAAAGAATTCTCCTACCCAGGCAGCAAAATTATCAGTGACGCACGAAAAAAAAAACACTGGAAAAAGGGCATTCCTGGGCAAGAGAAGTATAGTATCGAACTTAAGCCTAAAATTGAAGAAGAAATTTCTGAGAATGCACGTTTGGAGCACAGCATTGTATGGTAGTGAATCACGGACTGTGGGGAAACCAGAACAGAATCGAAGTATTTGGAATGTTGAAAGTTAAATGGACTGATAGGGTAAGAAATGACAAGGTCCTACCTAGAATCGGAAGGAAATATATGAAAACTGCCGACAAGAGGGAGGGACTGGATGATAGGAGATGTGTTAAGACATGAGGAGATGACTTCCATGGGACTAGAGGGAGCTGTAGAGGATAAAACTGCAGAGGACGGTGATTGGTATACATTCAGCAAAGAACTGAAGACACAGGTTGCAAGTGTTACTCTGAGACATTCTTGGCAGGCCGCATAACCAACCAGAAGACCGATGACTAAAAAAAGAGTTCTAAATTCCAGAATGAGATTTTCACTCTGCAATGGAGTGTGCGCTGATATGAAACTTCCTGACAGATTAAAACCATGTGCTGGACCGAGACTCGAACTCGGGACCTTTGCCTTTCGCCAGCAAGTGCTCCATCAAACGAGGTACCCAAACACGTCTGACGCCCCGTCCTTACAGCTTTACTTCTGCCCGTACCTTGTCACCTACCTTACAAACTTTACAGAAGCTCTCCTGCGAAACTTGCAGAACTAGCACTCCTGAAAGAAAGGATATTGCGGAGACATGGCGTAGCCACAGCCTGGGAGATGGTTCCAGAATGAGATTTTCACTCTGCAGTGGAGTGTGCGCTGGCAGATTAAAACTGTGTGCTTTCGCGGCAAGTGCTTCTGGAAACATCCCCCAGGCTGTGGCTAAACCATGTCTCCGCAATATCCTTTCTTTCAGGAGTGCTAGTACTGCAAGGTTCGCAGGAGAGCTTCTGTAAAGTTTGGAAGGTAGGAGACGGATACTGGCAGAAGTAAAGCTGTGAGTAGCGGGCGTGAGTCGTGCTTCAGTAGCTCAGTTGGTAGAGCACTTGCCCGCGAAAGGTAAAGGTCCCGAGTTCCAGTCTCGGTCGGCCACACAGTTTTAATCTGCCAGGAAGTTTCATATCAGCGCACACTCCGCTGCAGAGTGAAAATCTCATTCTGGAAACATCCCCCAGGCTGTGGCTAAGCCATGTCTCCGCAATATCCTTTCTTTCAGGAGTGCTAGTTCTGCATGTCTCGCAGGAGAGCTTCTGTAAAGTTTGGAAGGTAGGAGACGAGATACTGGCAGAAGTAAAGCTGCGAGGAGAGGGTGCGAAACGTGCTTGGGTAGCTCATTTGGTAGAGCACTTGCCCGCAAAGGCAAAAGTCCCGAGTTCGAGTCTCGGCCCAGCACACAGTTTTAATCTGCCAGGAAGTTTTAAGTTCTAAATTACTGAGCACAGACATTTGGCTTCGCAGACAGAGTTCTATATGGGCGTCACTTGCATAAACATTACACAAATAATATTGTGCCGCTCTTGGCGTCACACTCTCGCGTAGTATAATGGCATAATATTATAGTGCAAAAAATATTGAGTGCATGAGGACCCTCTTAACGCTTACTGTTAGAGCGAGCCACACACTTGCGGCAGAGAGACGCGGGCTGTGCGAGTCTTCCAGAGACGCTGCAGCAGGTGGGATGACGCGCGCGTGGTCGGGCCTTCGGACCAGTCCCAAGGGCTGCGGCCTGAGGTCGCCCGGCCTGCCGGTGGCCGCTATAAAGGCGACCGGCGCTGGCCGGCCTGCAGAGTCTAGCTCGGGCACCGGAGGCTGCTGAGGAGACGCAGACGAGACGCCGCCGCCAGACATGAAGCCCTCGACGAGAGCCGCGCTGCTGCTGCTCGGGATCGTGCTGGTCGCAGAGTGGGCCGCCAGCGCTCCTGCCCCAGGTGAAGACTCCACTAGTTCACAGCCCACACCAGTACTCGAGAAAACACCTAAGAGTAATTCGCTGAATTACAGAACGTCGATTTGCAATACGCTTTTCTAAACATATACTCTGATCGCACATTATGAATCATCTGAGACAAACGATCTATTGACAAACAGTCAGTACGGATTCTTAAAATATCGTTCTTTCGAAACACAAGTGGCCCTTTATTCACAGAAACTAATCAGTGCTTTTTCGCAGATGACCCTTAATTTTCTCCATATTTCTGGATTTCTTTCGACGTTGTTCCTCACAAGGATGCGTGTGGAGTACCGTCTCCACTGTGCGACTGGACTCTTT
This sequence comes from Schistocerca gregaria, assembly GCF_023897955.1. Classification (NCBI taxonomy): domain Eukaryota; kingdom Metazoa; phylum Arthropoda; class Insecta; order Orthoptera; family Acrididae; genus Schistocerca; species Schistocerca gregaria. The sequence goes on along the minus strand of NC_064920.1, from coordinate 446,953,773 downwards.
ATTTCCTGTCATAAAGGTCAGTTCGTTAGTCATTGACGGGAAGTCAACGAGTCAAATGGAAGTAACACACGGTGTTCCCCTAGGAAGCGTTGTAGGCCGTCTGCCAGTCCTACTCTAAATAAACAATTTAGGAGACTATCTGAGTAGCCATTTTAGGTTCTTTGCAGATGATGCTGTCATTTTCCGTCTCGTAAAGTCATCAGGTGATCGAAAACAATTGCAAAATGTTTCTGACAGGATATATATGTATTGTGGAAAGTGGAAATTGACTCTAAGTAATGAAACGTGTGAAGTCATCCACATAGGTTTTAACGGGAAAATACGGCTACACAATAAATGGTACAAATCTTAAGACTGTGAATTTAACTACGTGCCGGCCGGGGTGGTCGAGCGGTTCTAGACGCTACAGTCTGGAACCGCGTGACCACTACGGTCGCGGGTTGGAATCTTGCCTCGGGCATAGTTGTGTGTGCTGTCCTTAGGTTAGTTAGGTTTAAGTAGTTCTAAGTTCTAAAGGACTGATGACCTCAGATGTTCAGTTCCATAGTGCTCAGAGCCATTTGAACCATTTGAACTACATAGTTAGGTTTACAATTACGAACGAGTTAAAGTGGAATGACCACGGACGTAATGGTGTGTCGAATTCAAACGAAAGACTGCGTTTTATTGGCAGGATAGAGGATGCAACATTATATTAAAGAGATTGCAGACACTATGCTTGTCCGTCCACTTACGGGGTATTGCTGCGCGATTTGGGATACGCATCATAAAGCAGTGATGGAGGACAACATTAAAGTTCAAAGTAGGGCAGCTCATTTTGTATAATCGTGAAATAGAGGGAGAGTGTCACGGATACGGTAGGCGAGTTGGGATGCAATCAGTAAAACAAAGGGGTTTTTCGTTTCGGCTAGATCTTGTCATGAAATTCCAATCACCAACTATCTCCTCATAGAGTGAAAATATTTTCTTAATGCCCATCTCTGTAGCGAGAAATGAGTATCACAAAAAAGTCTGTGTTCGTTTTTCCCGCCCAATGTTCGGGAGTGGAGCGGTAGATACAGAGCTTGATGGTGGTTTGATAAACCCTTTGCCAGGCATTTAATTATGAACTGTAGCCGTATATGGAAATGCAAAAGCGGACGTAGTTCACGACCGCAACGTTTGTAAAACCGAGAGAGCTTTGGCAGACTCTTGAAATAGGAAGTATGGCCCTCGAATTAGTGTTACTGTTCTAAACGTGCTGCGTTTCTTAGACAGTGTTCATGGCTCTGTGGGTAAACATCAGACTGTGGGCCGAACCGGGTCCAACGTGGGACCCATGCCTTTCCCGAGTAAGTGCTCTACCCACTGAGCTATCCAAGCACGACCCGTCCACACAACTTCACTTCCTCCAGTACACATACCTTCCAAACTTACACAAGTTCTTCTACATACCTTACGGGAGTCACAATTCCAAAAGAAATGAGGAAGGTCACAGGTTAGATCCAGATCCAGCACAGAATTTTAATCTTCCAGGAAGCGCACACTCTGCTGTATAGAGAAACTACATTCTATAAACAACTCATTCCTTTCCCTCCCCAGGATGTGGCTAAGCCGTGTCTACGCAATAACCTTTCTTCCAGGAATGCTAGTCCCGCAAGAATGTAGGAGAGGTGCTGCAATGTTGAAAAGATAGATTCGAGGTACTGATGGAAATTGTGGGTGGGTCATTAGATGTGCTTGCGTAGTTCAGTCGGTAGAGCACTGCGAAAAGTATAAGTTCCAGGTTCGAGGTCCGGTCCGCCAGCAAGTTTCAAATCAGCGCAGAGTGAAACTTCATTCTGGGAATCAGACTATAATTTCAAAACATCGGTTTTAAAATCCCTTTCTTCACTATTGTTCTGTGCTGTCAGCGAAGTTTTAAAAATTTCATGTCTGTTTCGGTGACTGTCTGCTTAAATTTCAAAGAAAAAACATAACTTATGCAGTCATTTTTATTTACAACGTCTTTCAGAGGCTATACTCATCAGTGGGTAGCGTATCAATTGTTTGGATCCCGGTAACGATCTAAACACTTGATCTGCCGCCTGCTTCTGTAGCGAAGTCTCCGAAACACGTCGCACATTACAGACTTAAAGTTTAGTGATTGGTTACATTGTGTTTTTTATTTTTATCCCAAGAAATGGTTCAGTGTGACAGTTAATAGGCCAACAGAATGTAACGGCACATTGCCCTCAATAGGACAAAGCTCAGTAAATTACAGAGGCATTGAAGCAAAGCTTATGAGTCATGAGACCCTTATTTTCTTACTCCGAATAATCATGTAGCCGTAAATATCGCTGGTCAGTCACAATGCAAGTCTTGGGTCCTTGAGTGCCAAATTACTCAAAAAGAATGAGCCAATGAAGAACGTACCCGTGAAGTCACACCATACTGTGATACGTTCACCATACAGAGGAACTTCAAGAACAGTGACTGGAGGTGAAGATCCCCACGCCGGCGGCGGTGGTCTCGCGGTTCTAGGCTCGCAGTCCGGAACCGTGCGACTGCTACGGTCGCAGGTTCGAATCCTGCCTCGGGCATGGATGTGTGTGATGTCCTTAGGTTAGTTAGGTTTAAGTAGTTCTAAGTTCTAGGGGACTGATGACCACAGCAGTTGAGTCCCATAGTGCTCAAAGCCATTTGAATCATTTTTTTTTTTTTGAAGATCCCCACACTCATAAATTCCGCGAGTTCACCTCATATGTCAGAGAAAAATGGGCTCCGTCCGTCCATAGGATGGTCCAGGACCAGCCCTCGTCAAATTAATTCCTGCGAGAAAACGGAGAGCGAAGTCAACAGGTCGTTGTGCGACCTGTGATGCAAGCTGCTGTACGATACGGATCTTGTACGGATACCATTTGATAATGGTTCGAAACGCCTTCGGTACAGTGCACCACGGGAGTTTCAACAATCATGACACAGCACACTCACTGCCTTATGAACGGCAACTGAGCGCAGTGTTGTCTGCTATAGCAACAGCGATTGCATTAACCACCTCCCGGAGCCGGTCGCATGTTCAAATCCCGCCTCGGGCATGGATGTGTGTGATGTCCTCAGGTTAGTTAGGTTTAAGTAGTTCTAAGTCTAAGGGACTGATGACCTCAGATGTTATGTCTCATAGTTCTCAGAGCCGTTTGTACCTCTCGGAGCGACGCCAAGTTCTCCCGTTGATTTGAACTTTTTCATCGTGCCCCGCACAGCAGATGAAGAAAGAGGACCCTTCTGTTATCCCTTCAGCCGGTTAGTTAGATATGCCGGTTAGTTAGATATGCTCAAAGTGCAGCATTACTGTTGTTTTGATAACAGAGCTTCACCAGTAATGCCCAGCTCCCTTTCAACAAGTGCAGTGTCGCTGGTCAGGTGTGGCATCCCGATGACTGATCACGGCACCTGATGGCCATAGTTGAAACTGGACGATGGCCCTGTGACGCATGGAAATCATGCACCCCATACTCTGGACATTAACGCTACCAAGTTTGGTACTCGTACGGTATTTAGTTTCTGTGTTATAACGTTTTAAAAAGAGAAAGTTTAATTGTAACCCCCCCCCCCCCTGGTATCACTTAAATGAAATACAGTGCACTTGGTGTAATATATTTAAATTTTAGGCTGCATAATCTAATGTTTTCTAATGTTTGTCACAACTTGGATATTTTTCATATTAGAAGTTCCCAATGTTGAATGCGCAACGATGGACGTGGGGAGCAGAATTTGAAAGGGGTAACAGTTTAATGATAACACAAATAGTGTAAGATACATAAAAGTAACCACGAACGAAACATCAACGAACAAGAATGTGTTGTCTGGATCTCAAACGAACACGTTAGCTATGTAACACTCGGTACTGACAAGGATGGAGAGGCAGGTACGCTGTCAACAGACTAGTGAACTCAGAGATATTGAAGTAAATTTAGTGTTTGGCATTGAAAGATTAGATTAAACAGCTAGAATCGAAACATTACTGCAGCAGAAATCTCGAGTATAGGTGCATATCAAATTACATGTATTTGCGTTTTTTTCTTTCTCTTGAGATTACTGACTGTACCAACTAGCCGAAGATTAAAAGCCAGCCGGAATGACCGTGCGGTTCTAGGCGCTACAGTCTGGAACCGAGCGACCGCTACGGTCGCAGTTTCGAATCCTGCGTCGGGCATGAATGTGTGTGATGTCCTTAGGTTAGTTACGTTTAATTAGTTCTAAGTTCTAGGCGACTGATGACCTCAGATGTTAAGTCCCATGGTGCTCAGAGCCATTTGAACCATTTGAATATTAAAACTATGTGCAGGTCTTGGACTCGAACACGTAACCATTACGTTTCGCGGGCTAGCGCTCTATCGGCAGAGCATTCCGCCAAACGTAGTTCGCGTCCCGTCCTGACAGCACTGAGCCAGTACCTCATCTTCAATTTTCCACCGCACACACCGTTGCAAAGTGAAAATTCACAGCTGAGGAAATGTCGGCGGTTGTCCTTACCGAGAAGCTAGTAGATATTCCATGCAGTTGGTGAAGTGTTGGAGAGAAAAAGCTCTCAACGCGTTCTTAATAAGCGTAGATAGTCTCGAGGCAGCCGTCGAGGAGCTCTCGTCCGGCTGAGCAGGTTCGTTTACTTAGCGCAGACGTGACGCAGCTGTCCTCGTTCCCACAGAGCCGACGTTCCACCGCAAGAAGTTCGGCGGCTACGGAGGGTACGGCGGCCACGGCGGCTACGGCGGCCACGGAGGCGGCGGCGGCGGCAGCTTCGCGGGTAGCTCCGCGTCCGCAGGCAGCGTGGCGGGCGGGCACGGCCCCCACGGGGGCGGCGGCCAGTCCAGCAGCCACGCCTCCAGCGCCTCCGCCAGCTTCGGCGTCGGACCCTTCACCGCCTCCTTCTCCCAGAGCCAGGCCTTCAGCAGCAGCCGAGGCGGCGGCGGCGGCTTCGGCTTCTTCGACTAGCAGGTACACTCGAGCACTATCGAGCTGCATTTCAATTTCGTGAGCGACCTTATATCTAAAGGGCTATTCACAGCTACCTACGAGGTTTCAGAAGACAATTGCGCGGGAATCGGAACACACAGGAAAATGGGGTATAGGTGGATAGACTATCTGTCCAACTTTAGATTCGTAATACGTGTCGTGGTATAGTCGCAGAGCGCACCAATTGGGCCAGATGTGTCAGATCACGAAGACAGATCATCCACTGCGAATTTTCTCATCGAATTATGAGGGGAGTCAAATGGAAAAAAAAGAAGAAAAGAAAATGATCGACCCCAACTTGCCAACAATATATTTGCCTTTGCTTTCGGAAACATGATTATACCCAGGAATGCACCTCTTCATCCAAAGCCACCAGTGTCTTTCTTCAGATCTCCAAAACTATGAAAATTGCATGGGGACCGATGGAAACTCTATGGGGGATAAGTAAGGGGTCCTGCGCAAAACTTGTGCAGCGCAGTCGAAACAAATTTGGCAACATGTGGGCCGAATGATGCCACCTGTTACGTCCGCCACAGACGGCCCCTGCCAGGCAGACTACACTCAAGACACCCCTGTGTACCATATAACATACACAAGCACTCGCAGGCTCAACCAAGAGGACAACAATTCTTCAAAACAAACAGTACTTGCTGCAGACTAATGTGAACCTTTTTCTGTCTGGCAGAGGCCGTCTGTGGCAGACATAACAGCACCCTTCAGCAGTCCTGTGAGTATAGACACTATGCCTCGCTCGCATTTTTCTCAGTTATGGCCATTACCTTTGAAATAAGAAACAGCTCATTTAAACTTTTATTCCCTGTTTTGTTTTCGTTTGATTGCCCCTCATATTTCACAAGTGCAGATACCTATGAAGCAAACAGAGTTCCAAAGTGAGCTGCTGCTGCGTACCAGCAGTAGTCTCAGTGAATTGCATAATTTTTTTTCGTCTGCCCACATTCAGCACTTGTAACGCAAGTTAAAAACTTGGATAAATGCTCTACACACTGATATGTGCCTGTTTCCTCTATGTCTAGTACTTTCGCCTTCCGAAAGCCTGCATGTACTTACGAATAATACTGTACTTTTTATTAGAATTAATTTCTTAGTCGAAGAGACAGAATAGCTGGTTATGCTGTAAAGAAGATGCATATCACTGAAAAAACAGTCTTTCAGTTGGGTTCTCACTGGACGTGCACTTGAAGGTGCAAAGATAGTTTACAGAGTAAGTTCCCCAAAACCGGTTCCCGATTTTGTTTTTGATTTTTAAAGCATAGAAAATATTTAAAAAGTTATGTTTTAAAAAGACGAATTATTTAAAAACTTCTGGAAGATTGAAACTGTTTTCCCGACTGAAACTTGAACTCGGGACCTTTGCCTTTTGCGGGCAAGTGCTCTACCATCTGAGCTACAGAAGAACGACTCACGCCCGGTCCTCGCAGCTTTACGTCTGCCAGTATCTCGTCTCCTACCTTCCAAACTTTACATTGTTTACTTTTTCAGGCATAATATAACATCTTCCAGAAGGTTACAAAATTTCTGTGAGGCTTCTTTGCCGAACCCATGAGCCCTGTTACTGGATGTCCCTTAATGCTTTCTTTCGTAGAGTTTAGTTTTGCTATCTTTCAGAAAAAGACTAATCAACTTTTCACTAGAAATTTCGTTCTTGAAAAGGTGTGCAATACTATTTCTCACTGTCAATTACACAGTCATTCTTCTCATGTCGTTATGCAAAGCCCAAAGAGTGAAGCTGCCATACAAGAAAGTATTAAAGTAATTCTTATTCAAGACGTTTACCCTAAATTGTAGGTCTGCCTACTTTCGTTTCGCTGCTTTCTCTGGTGTACTGTACTTCTTATTGGACAGTCTCACGACTGTTCGCTGGTATTGTTCTAACCTCTTCCTCGTTTTATGAACTACATCAACAGCTTTGGTGTTTTTAAAAGGACTGCTCGTGTTTTGGTCAACGTTCCCCACAATCGGCTTCGAATCTGAAACAGAATCCAAGAGAACGAGGGTAGACTTGAAGCATGGAAAACTAAAGAGTCGGGTTTAAGCAACTGAATGGGTCTAGTTTATGCAACAACAACCTACATTTTGTTAACCAAATAAATTTTAACCAAACGTCTAAATGAAACAGTTTAGTCCTAAACACTAACCTCGAACCTTACTATACAGGAATTTATGTTGAAACGCTTACCCATCAGTATCTAGGAGAAATAACGAAAAATGTGGCACAAAGTAAAACTTTTTCCATTGCCTGACTATATCGCTACAAAATGGTTGAAGTCTAACCTACTATTTACATTTGTTTCCACTAGAGTTCAAGAAATTGCAGAGCCAAGAAGCAGTGAATTCGCGTTAGGGGTGGGAATCCAAATTTAAGCACCTTCCTCTAACAATGTACCACGTGATACTCGTCTCACCGTGACCTTTCAACTCATACTCCCTGTCAGTACGTTTCGGATATCCATGTGCTGAACACAAAACTAAACTCCACGATAAGGCCTTAAAAACTCGCGATGTCGACCGGCCACCGTGTCAGGACACCGCTATTCCAGCCGTTGTCAGTTTTCGAGGCTGCTAATTTCCATTTAAGAAGCTCGTCAGTTGGTATCACGAAGCTGAGTTCACCCCACTCCAGTCTTCCAACCAAGAAAAAGTCTTTGGCAGTAGTGGGAACTGGACCAGGATCCTCTGCATGAGAGTGAGACCTGATCTCTTGACTACGGAGGTGCAGCGTAGTGAACAAACGAAACACAATATTTATTCTGATTACAGAATTACCTAAAATAACTACATTAACTTAGCGATTTGTCAAAAACAGTTTTAGGAAATCTTAATGTAGCCTTCTGAACCCACAATGGATTAAAAGCACCAGCCATGCTGAAACGACAGTTGTAAAAATAATCGATCTTAGAACTTTCTGTGACACCAGATGGAAACAAAAAGACACATGTTTGACCATGTATCATTAGTTAAAATTGTGTGCCAAGGCAGGATTCCAAATTTTCTTGGGGTGTGACTTACAATCTGTACTTTCCACAAATAGGAAGCAGACTAGCTAAAGGTTTCGAAACCAGCTGAAACGAATTTTAAATTTCAACACATTCTGTGGAGCCGGCTGCGGTGGCCGAGCGGTTCTAGGCGGTTCAGGCTGGAACCGCGTGACTGCTACGGTTGCAGGTTCGAATCCTGCCTTGGTCATGAATGTGTGTGATGTCCTTAGGTTAGTTAGGTTTAAGTAGTTCTAAGTTCTAGGGGACTGATGACCTCAGATGTTGAGTCCCATAGTGTTTAGAGCCATTTAAACCATTTTGTGGAGGTATACTAAGCCACTCTTTGGGCAAAACTTCTGGAGAAACAATAAGTTTATTGTAGTAAATGCTCGCATAAATTGTTTAATGGCTATACTAGTTTGGCCATCTACTCCTTAGCGCCAACCCTAAAATTTTTGTCAAAATATTGTAAGAGTCAACTTCATTGAGGCTCTTACGAGAGGAAGAAAGTAATATTTGCCTCTATATCTTTGTAAACAGAGGTACAGCGTCAGGTAGCACTTTTTTAGAGCGACCGTTTCCAGACATTTTGTATGTGGTTTTGTGTTCTCAGTATATTTCTATAACATTATGAATTTGGACTGCAATAGCCCACATTCCACCACACGTCCAGAAAACACTGACGAACGTAAAGAGTTTTTTCAGCTCGGCCGCGACCCGTAAAATGAAGCTCCACGTTATGTAGCAGTAAAATTAGTCACGTTATGCATCAGCGTTCACAGTCACGACCAATGTTATCACTGCTTTGAATTCTCTACCACATCCTTTCTCTAGCAGCAAGATACAAAGGAAATCCTAAATGAACAGAGATATAGCTTGAAGCCTCTACAAGAAACATACTTCGTAAGACATATGATCTACCCCTCTCTCTCCCTCGCCCCCCCCCCCCCCCCCCCCGAACATGAAAGAAAATTCAAAGCGAAGACCTAGTAACCACCCCCTCTAAAAAGAACATTTTTGAAGCCGTGGGGCAGCCTTTGACACAGCGTAGTCACAAAGAGCATTTTAGGCGAAACATTGCCAGCTGTAGTTCAGATCAAGTAATGATCTCTCGTCTCTCAGGAAATTTTATTACAGCGTAAATTTCGCTGCGAATGAATGATGCATCCTAGGGAGAATGTCTCAGAGTGCAGCTGTTGCAGTCTTTCTCTCTCATGTAAGTCCCAGATAGTCTAAATCCAGAAAACATCAGTAAAATTACTTTGCAGAAGAGATGAGAGAAATATTGCTCAGCAGTAAGGAAAATATTGTTTTATTTTTTTATCGTCAACGTTTACATAACGTTTCTATTACATTTCGAAAATCGTTTATCACATTTTTGACATATATTCATATTACATATATATGTTCCACTGTGAATACCCATCAACACCTCCGAATTACTTTTCTACTGATAATCTACCACAGAATAAAAAACCCAGACTTTTGAATGACTTACTTTACTAGCCTGCCTAAGTGATTTATTTAGGTGTAACCCAATTTTTACAACTTACTTTTTCATATTTAGACGCGCACACCTGGAAGTTATTTCATCTTGAATAATATCTGCTCTCGTTTCCACCCATTTCACTTATCTTTCTAGTCCAAACGAACCCTCGATTTTTCAAAAGAATAAACAAGTAATCTTGATCCTATAGAGCCAATTTAACTGGTCTTAATATGCGGTTATATTAGTTACATAGAGATCGTGCATTCTTGAATTTTTTTTCTAGTCTATTTATATAAATAGATGACACTTCAGCACTTCTCTCAACCATTATTTTCACTGACAGGTCGAAATGTAACTGATAAAATTCATTTGTTGTCCAATCAGACAGAAATCCATCAAACTCCCTCTTCTCCTCCTTCCACAAATCGTGCCACGTCATCAAAATATGTACCCCAGCTGGAATCCCAGTAAACATAAAAAAAGGGAACAGAAAAAAGGGAAAAGCCAGATACCTCGAATTATTTATTGTAGATTCGCCTTCATTAAGCTACTTTTATTCTTCGTCTATATTTTTAAAATGTCAAATACAATGCTGAGTGTTTCTCAAAGAACATTTTCTTTGTTAATATTTCTTTGCTCTTTCTTTTGCAGGGTTCCTGACGATTAACGATACTCGCATCCTCATAATGACAAAAAACAAGAATAAAAATGTGAGCCAATTTCATACTTCCCATTATCACTGTATATTACCTTGTAAATAAACATTTTTACAAAACAACACACATTTCTCATTCTGTTGAAAGTCTCCATGGACATTTCCTGACGAGGTCGAGAGAAAGGAAAACCTTGAACTGTTTTCAAATTGTGAAACATAGTTGTATGTAATCTCGCCGTGTGTGTAGGTGTGTGTCTCAATATATGTTGCAAGATTCTCGTAAAATTGAGTGAGCATGATGTGAAGGTACCATCTTCAGAACTACTCAACTACTCAACAGGAAACTGGAAGAATCGCGATATTATTCAGATGTTATAATACTCTATTTCATGAGTACTGGTGAGCAGGAAAAATTTTTATCCTTGACTGATGTATGTTTCACTGCACCTGGTCTGCAGCGACATATACGGACTAATTATCGAAGGAACGATTTCCGGAAATTATATACATACTTGGTCTGCCGTCCTGTTGTATTTCTCAAAACTTCAGCTGTGCTAATATTTGCAGGCAGGGTAGTCAGAGGCTTAATGTAAGAACCACAAATTCTGCGAACTCTTGCTGTGTTGGGGAAGTATGTACTTACTCAATGTATCATTGGAAAAGATCTAATTCGAACATTAAAGAACCATAATCACAGTTTTTAAGCATTTCTCACTAGGGAATATTTAAAAACACCTCAGACGTTGGAGTTAAGGACGAAATCATTTCGTGCTATTTATGTTTGTCACATAGCTGTAATAATATGGAAAAGACTTTGCTTTGAAGGTGAGCTTACTTTAAAACACGGAAGAAAGTGAACTACAAGCTTCTTGTGTATCCAGTACAAGATGAAACTCACAGCATTCGTACAATGTTGGTTTACAGGTTAGTTAGATAATTAGTTACATGTTTCACAGATCATATGAACGGGTTTTTTATGGAAATATTGTTGAACGAGTCAGTTTAAAGGATGTATTTACATGATTAGTTTTCATATTACAAATTATTTTCTAGTCCTGTTCTTGGAGCCAGCCTCGGTGGCCCAGCGGTTCTAGACGCTGCAGTCCGAAACCGCGCGACTGCTACTGTCGCATGGTCGAATCCTGCCTCGGGCATGGATGTGAGTGATGTCCTTAATATAGTTAGGTTTAAGTAGTTCTAAGTTCTAGGGGACTGGTGACCTCAGATGTTAAGTCCCATACTACTCAGAGCCATTTGAACAATTTTGAACCTGCTCTTGGAACTACACTTAAAGACAAAGTGCAGTACTATTTTTACACGCTTCCTGTTTTTAAATAGAAATCCGCCACCGGAGTAGAAAGAGTGTTCAGGAGAAATGATCTTAGGATAGTTTTAAGAACGTGCTTTGCTACCTGTCAATCATTTTAGGTTGTTGGGAAAATGAACAATAACTTTCATTATTGCATTTTGAACTCCCTCTGAGCCAATGACGCTTTTAATAGAGTGTAATGAAGATCATCTTCTCGTCTAGTGTTGTAGATATGGACAACACTTATCTTCTCAAATTGTTATGGTTTATTTATGACAAATTTTGTCGGCGAACATACGTATTGTTATGGTGCCCAACCCCTTCAAGAGGTACCTACATGCTAACTGTAGGCGAAAATCACATATTATTCTTACTGATTACTTTTGTGCATCAATACATGCTTTCTAAGTGATGAGTTACTCCAGAAAATTTAACCGCAAAATGTTACTGAGTAGAAATGTACAAAAATATGTCACAAGATTGATTAGTTTGTTTTCAAGGCTAGTAATTATAAGGAGACCAAAGTAGCTGCACTTAAATGTTTGAGAAGTTCTGTAACATGCTTCTTACAGTTCAGTTTTTTATCAAATGTACACCCAGGAATTTTGAGCCTTCTACAACGATTACTGACGCCCGTTCATGTGCTGCATCAACTGTCGTATAGCTCTGTTGTACAGATTTGAATATAGTGTGTTCTCTCCAAACTTAGGGAGAGCCCGTTTTCAGAGAACCACTTCATAATTCTATGAAACGCTTAATTAATTCTGTGGCCTTCTCTCTAATGGAATTTATTACAACACTAGTAACGTCTGCTTTTTAAATGTTTAGCAGAAGGTCATTCATGAGTACCCAGAATTAAACTCTTTCGGACTCTCTTTGCGATTAATCCCCAATCACTAAAACTTTCTACCAATCCAATACGGCTTGAATTATTTGACACTTCTTGCTTTCTGTTAATTGAGTATGATTGAAACCAGCTGTGTATAAAGCTATCTTTTGCATACACCCTGAGTTTCTCTTATAGTGTGACATGACCTCCACAATGAAACACTTTGAAAAGATTACAAAAATTGCAACTGCCCATATTTTATCATTTAAGGCTTGTAATACTTTATTAGTGAACGTGCAAGTAGCCTTCTGAGTCGAACAACCCTTACAGAAACCAGACTCTGATATGCTATGTAAATTGCTTCTACTTGTATGTGATACGACTATTGGGTACATCACTTTTTCGGATACTCTGGAAAAAGATGTCAGTAAGGAAATAGGATGATAAGTATTAGTCTAGTCAAATCGCAGAAATACCTTGCAAAAGGTGGGGTAGAAGAGTTTATTTTTTCACATCGTTCATATGATTGGAAATATTAGAAAACCGAATTTTGCCAAAAAAATTTCGCTTGGGAAAACTTTCTGTTGTCAAAAAACTTCGAAAATTTCGGCCTTTTTCCGTTTTTTCACAATATCTCAGTTTCAGTTGCTCCTATCGCTTTAACGTCTATTTTCTTTTTTAAAGAGCACTCCTAATATCTAAGGCGCTAAAGCGCCTCAAAAAATACTAATTTTTCAAATTTTGTGCGTAGTGGCAAGATACCTTATTTTTGAACACTATTTTTTCAGTTTCTGTTTGTGTACTATAAATACATTATACATCATGTTATGTGTTGGAATTTACCACCTCACTTTCAAGTATTCAATTTCTCTGTATGCAACATGAGGATTGTTGGGCACCTAACTATTGTGATTCTTACATCATTACCTGAAGTTCACTATGGGCCACCTCAGCCCTGGTATTTGTAAAACTATAAATATTAAAATACATCATTAAGAGACACACACACACACACACACACACACACACACACACACACACACACACACACACATACGCACACAAAATAAATTGTCTCAGGAAACTGAACTATTATTAGCTGCAATAGGCAACCTAATTAGGTAGGTAATTATTATTGTGTATAAAAGCAACACAGTTGACATGAAACAATGTGAAGAAGTGCTTCTGGTGCTGGATCTTGGCTCATTGTAACGGGCATTGGACCGTGGTAACTGTGATTCCAGCTCCATTTCTCAGGAGGTGTCCAGATTCCCATCCAACTTCGGACTTGCTGGTAAGTCCGCAACGAATGATGTGCAGCATCTAGTGTAGGTGGAAACCGTGCAAGATTCAGTTTGCTTTTTGTGGCAGACTTGGCGAATAGCTGGTACCGCAAATGGTCTAGTGTGTGGGAACTGCTGACACCTACACTATACAATGCGATAGTAACCTGTTCTGTTGCTGTTATTATGTCTTCACAGTTAGTATGTGGTTTATTGAACGTGCAAAGCGCTGAGGTTAGGTGTTCATTTTTCGCAACAATATTGCAGCACTTAATTTTTCCTTGACCAAAAAAAGCGGATGTTGTATCACATCCGCTAAAGGCGTGAGTGAACAGAATATATTCACTGTCAAACTTGGAAGATGCAGTGGAAGACCACGTGTCTTCTGCATTTCCTCTTCCTGGCTTTAAGAAAAATAAGTTTTCAATGCCTTGCCCCAAACCGGTCTTGAGCACAAGCAGGTCAACATCTTCTCCTACAATGACAACACGTCCAAAATCTCTGGTTCTTGAAATGACAGATGTTACAATCATAACGTCAGCATCTTCTTTTGCCTGGTGCACTTCAACGCTACACTCCAGAAATTCCTTTTTAGGAAGAGTGATCAAACGCATCTTGTTTCGTTCGTTGTACAAGAACTTGTCCTGAGGTACTTGGTTCACCATCTCTGATTCAACCACAACGTCAACCGAAGAATGTTTTTTGGTCCTACGAATCCTCTCAGCACTCTTTGTGCTACATTTGTCTCCCTCACACGGATACCCGTCAAATTCAATAGCAAGTTGAGATCCAAATTGACGTTTCAGGTAAGAAACATAGCTTTGGGCTTATTGACTTGAAGCAAACGTTTCGAGTCCAATTCACTTTGTGGATAAAGTACCCCCCATCAAAATTTCGTTTGGCATATGGCAGTCTTAACTGCTTGGTTAAAAAGTCATAAGAATTCCCTTTTGCTCATAAGAAGCATTTCTCTTTGAACTGACCTTTTTCCTGCAATCGAATGTAGCACACCTGTTGGTTCCTGAGGATGTCGAAGGCTAGCTGCTATCATTCTCTCATTAATGTACTTCTTGTAGCATGCTTCATGCACCATCACTTCACTGAGCGTCTTCAAAAAACGGGTGTGAGCAGACTCCCTGCGTTTAGCACTGCAATCGACAAGTGTGCTCAGTCCTCTCTTTTTCACATTGCATCCACCACTCACCACAGTTTGTTCGCAAATGAAACACAAATTCAGCACCACAACATATGCTGAATGGGACTCCAAACTGTAGGACCCTTATTGTTGTGTGCTAATAGCTGTCGGCCCGCCAAAGAATAAATATGCTATTGTCCGCTAAAGAACAATTCCTACATACTTTTTCTTATAACTGATCATTAACGTCAGTCAACTGTAGAAAATGTACGGCACCTGCATGCAATCGTATTACATATTGTAACACAAATAAACTTCACGCAATTCGACGTGAATGTGTACGTAGTTACTGAATATGATACTGTTTGTCCTAGAGAGAGAGATGGTAAATTCCAATGAATAACATGATGAGTAATATGTTTATACCACACAAATATAAAAAACTGAAACAACCGTGTTAAAAAATTAGGTAATTTGCCACTTTGCTCGAATTTTGAAAAATTGGTATTTTTTGACGCGCTGTAGCGCCTTAGATATTGGAAGTAGAAAAAATGGTAAAAATCAAATTTGTAGGGAATTTTGTGCTCTTTAAAAAAGATAATAGACCTCAAAGCAACAGGAGCAAGTGAAACTGAGATATTTTGAAAAAAATTGAAAAAAGTCAGAAATTTTCGAAGTTTTTTGACTGCAGACAGTTTTCCCAAGAGTAATTTTGTTGGAAAAACTTTGTTTTCTAACCTTTCCAACAATATGAACGAGTTAAACAAATGAAATCTTCTACCCCACCTTTTGCAAGGTACAGGCTTTTTTTTCTGACAGTTTCACTGGACTATATGTCTTTCTTGACGCCTCTCTTATGAAAACGTTTAACATCTGCATGATTAATCTGCCTGAAAAAAATCCCTTTAAGGTAATGCATTACATATATCACTAAGGTCATTACTCATTAAGTTAGAAAAACTTTTCAAAATTCATTTTGATAATACAACAATACCATATGACCATTTTTTTTGAATTTTTAGATTACTATTACTTTCAGCAAATAATTGTGGTGCTACTTCTAGTTCCTTAATGATGTTTTTAATATATTCTCTTCATCTGAACTATTTTATTTTAATATATTCCCTTCTGTTGTACTACTTAATCCTATTGTTGCTGCCCCATTTAGGAAATGATTGTTAAAAGTACTCACAACTGGTGAATTATCAGTTACAACATTGTCATTCAGTTTACTTGTTACAGTTTGCTGTACGCTAACTGGCTGTTTCGTCTCACATTTAACAATACCCTATAGAGTTTTCATCATATTATCCACACTATTAATTTCTGTTGGCTTGTATTTATTCCTTGGCATATGATTGGCTATCCTTAAAATATTACTGTATTTCTGATAGACTGCAGGTACTGTTGGATCTTGATTTATTGTGGCCTTCATACAAATTACCTGTTCCTGTTGTATGAGATTTTAATCGTTTTAATTGTCTGTTGTTTATTTGTTTGTTACTAGATTATCTTGATAATGTCTTAGAAAAGCAATTCTCAAAATTGAATCTGACATTAGCATGTCTTTCGATATATACCCCCTCCCACCTTTCCCAGTTCCTTTAAATTACTCTGAAAATATTTATCCAATCTTATTAATAAGCTTCATTGTTTCGTATTAACCTACCTCAGGGCTATAAGGCGCTGTATTGGTTATTTACATCAATTTTGCATAATGATCAGGTAGTTCATTGACTACTGGGTACACATTAATTACTTCAGCCTGAGCAATAACTATGAAAATTTTATCACTCAGTATTAACTGCCTTGTTGTGGATGAATTAGGAAACTGACTTCTGAAATCAGATTGATACAGAAAATAATGGTTCCATTTCATTTTTCCTGTCTGTATCTTTTAAGATGTGCAGTTTTAAATCTCCACAATCTACTAACTGTGTTTTCTTGTCTAACAGAAAACTCAACAATGCTTCTATATTTCTCATAAATAGATAAAGTTTCGAGGAGGGGATCTGTATATTGTTACAGTTACCAGATAAATATTTTGCAGTAACAATTCACAGGGATATGATTCTATTCCTTTCAGTATTTTTTACTCTGTGTTCAATGTTTGCATATGTTACCAATATTATCTCTAGACGAAAGTAATGCTGGTCTTTAGTCCCTGATATTTCATTTCTCCATCCCTATGGTTACGTGGCTCTTAGAGAGGCACAGAACAGTGATCAGTTCAGAATTTTCTTCATCTCCTGGTCATACAAGAAGTTTATGTATCTTGTTCTCCAACCCCATAATGTTCTGATGAAATAAATAAATTTTATTCTTCTGGATGCTTTTACATATATTGTGGTCCTATTCTGCTCTAATTACTTTAAACACTGATTCTAACATAAAAATATGCCTCTCTGATTTCAGCAATTACAGTGATTTTGTCGTGCGTGCTTGTGGCGCCCCTTACACTTTCTGAAATGTTTCCATAATCAGTCCTTACCCTTCCTAATCAGGCCATGAATTGTGTATACGCATCTCCCAATTGCAGCAACAGCCGTGGCATATATATGCGTGTTTCAGCCAAAAACATTCCACTTAGCTCTTTGTTTGCATGGTTAATGGCTGTGTTAACGAAGGGCGGGTCATGGCACTGTAAAATCCAATACTGGCGTGTACTCCTCCTGTTTCTTCCAGGTCACATTTAATATTGAAACCAAAATTGATAGCCAGGCTGTTATTCACTCCTCCCACTACAAGTATCTGATTCTCTTCATCAAAAACCTCTGTACAAGGCCCCCACGAGCTTTGTCAACTGGCTATGCTTGACGCTGGATTTCAAGATGATTGTGACCCCTGGTGTTCTACTCCCATCTTTTTCTGTAGCATCTATCTTACACCCAACCCGTCACCATGACTTTTCTTTGAACCTAGCCTTAAAGTTGTTTCTACGAGTCCAGTGCAATCTTCTTTGCTCAAAAACTGGCTGACGCTCTTCTCTTGCTTCAGATAGCAAGAGCAACTGATTGCTGACTGAATCTGAAAAGCTATTTCTGAGGTTCCCTGCTTTTGTCAGTTACCTGTCACCTGCTCCCAGCTCCCATTGTCTCTATCCTTCAGCCTCTCACCACCACATCTGATTCTGCCTGAAGAGCACAAATCTTTCTCCATTATTCTACGATTTTCTTGACTCGACTAAATGATCTACAACTACATGGGGGACTCCTATCTGACACTTTAATGGTTTCTGCGCTACAGTCAATCCCACTGAAACACTAGCCCACAATCCTGACATGAATTCTCTCACACCTACTAACCCACAGCATCATCCACATTCTCACCCATGACGCTACTTTTACTGTCACCTAACACTCACTACCACACATTTAAATTAAAATAAAGTAATGGTTAGCGGAAACTTGTATTTAGGTGCTGTTGAGTTAACTTCTAGGTGACGGGCAGATGTATAAAACTAGAATATAAACACAAGCTGCGACATCGTGGCGAAAAAACACAGTGACCCGTATATGTAATAAGTTTCCTTTAATTTACGTCTATGGTCACAATCTTTTCTGTTTAACAGATTACCGGTTTCGGTCTTTAATGACCATCATCAGATCTGTCTCATAAAAACAAAGTCCTAATGCACTGCAGCCATTGTGGCATAGTCAACTGTTAAATGCGGAATCAGCACCAACATCGTCAAATACATATAAACCACATCACATGCACACGAGTCATGTTTAAAAAACACTATGGCTTTGTTCGGAGAGCGCTTAAAACTAGAAAGTTTACAGCAGTGACGAAGGTAATTTAATTTCGTGGAATTGTACGAGTAATTCAATTTAAAATAAATGTCTGCATCTGGTAAGCAAATCAGATATAACTGTTGAATTTTAGAACTGAATTACGTTCCTTACATAATAATGACTATGTGACATTGTACCGCTAAGACCTTGCAACTGATACGATAAGAATGAAATACATTCAACTTGACACTGATCTGTTCAGTTTACTACGAGTTGCGGAACAACCACTTTTCAAAAAACTACGCCGAACTCAGTATTCCAATTGCAAAAAAAAAAAAAAAAAAAGTTTGGAAAGAACAAAAAGTTTCTGAAGTGTGTGAACTGATGCAGTTAGTTGATCTCTCGATAACATTTGTGGGAGAGCACGAAAGGTAACACGGGGTAGTCACATTTCCGAGAAAATTTTGCCCGTAAACATTGCCTTTCTAACGGAATTCATTGCTGTCCATTGTAGTATACACACAAACGTTACTCAGAAACATCACGCCTCTTCTACTTCTTATTTTTCTTTTCTTTCTCTTCTTATTTCCTACTTTTCCGCTGGAATGGATTGCTGTTTGACTTAAGACAGAGACGTGTACAGGTTCGTTGAGAAACTTTCCAATAAGATCGAAGCTTTCGAGAAAGCAACATGCGAGATACGTTGGAGAATTAGTGCATTATATAGCATTACGTTCTTCAAACACTATATCTTAAATAAAATTAAAGAAATTAATATTACAAGGGTTACTCATAAAAATCAAAAAGTTAATTAAGTAATACCACAAAGCAGGATGAACGTCACAGGCCCTACGAATGTAACGGAGGTACTTTTTACATAAACATTATTTCGGCGTAACTGGACCTCAATAAATGTCACATCTAGCTCTGAGGTATAAGTGCATTATTTTCATCTCTAAATCCTTTTCATAACAGAAATCGATACAAAAAATATTGATTCACAAGCCTCACATTACATTGAAACTAACAGGAAAATAGTGGAAACGAATGTCGAAGATTAACACGTCGCTGTTAGTTAAAGGATCACCAAAGAACGTAGCGAAAATTTTAAGAAAAGATAAACGAAGGTTACAGATCGCGAGAGAAGAAGCACTAACTCAGGTGTAAAGTGATGTGGGAGAAAATCAGCCGTGATATTGTTGAGGGAAGCGTTTGTATTAATCTGGCTAGCTGGACAGGTTTTAGAACCCTGTGCCCCCCCCAAATGAATGCCCAGAATCTTTTCAGGTCACTCAGTGAGCATTTAAAACAGTTTTCAGGCTAGGGACCAACTACTGGAAGTACTCAAATGCAATACGCCCAGTCCGTTAGCGCATTGTTTGTCTTCTGTGGGGTATCAGATCGTAAAGGCGACGGGCGTTGCCATCGGAAGACCTTGCTCGCAGGGTGTGGTCGCGATTGCGGCTTTATAGTGCCGCCGCGCCCTTGGGACCCTTTTTTTTACTTCGGGGAATACATTACACGTCAGAGGTGGATACACCCTAGAGCGACCGAGAAAAACACCCAACTACAGATACCAACGAAAGTGTTTTTTTTTTCAGTTTATTTGAGTGGCAAAAAACCAAGTCTGTTCAGTGCCTTAAAACTGCTGTAATACACACTTAACCAGACATGCACACATACGCACGCACGCACAAGTGCGGATGTGCAAACCTTCACACGCTTGTAACGTGCTCCCATTATCGTCTCGCTGGATATAAGTCTGATTCTCCTCCTTACTTGCCGGCTGTAGAGGGAGCGCGAGAGAAACTTTAACTGATGCTAAGATCCTGATCAGCCAAGTTTAGGAGGTGTCTGTGATGGCTCAGGTTAACAAAAAAGCAAAGACCCATTTCGACGTTTCCGCGTCATTTGCACAAAGTATCGCCCTTGACAGCCATTAGTTTCTTTAAAGACCTGTAATATACTGGCAGCTCTACACATAATACAAATCATAGTTGTACATTCTGCACAACTAACGACCCATACCAGCGTAGCCTGCTTCGAACCTCCAACAACTTCTTCGACAGGCACCCAAATAGCGACACGCTCTCAATCACCGGCCTACTCCAAAACAACATTCACTGCGCGTTGGTGCACGCAAAACCAAACCTGTTGTTGAAGCCAGAGACAGATAACCTGCTCTTAGAATTAGATAGCAATGAACGAATCTTAACATGTATGTGTACATAATACAATTAATAGATACAAAAATGTGAAATACATATACGTTTATCTCACAGCTTCAGGTTATGTTATTGTAGGCTTGCCACATTTCGTATTTCTATTGCTTTACACTATTTAATTTTTTTAACATCTACACTTTTGAAATATTTAAAGAACGTCTTGTTTACAAGGTAAGTATGCTGTTTAGGTTTTTATGTTGATAACGCCACCTAGCGCTCTGTATGAAAATCACTGGCTGTGCTGTGTGCAGTCTGAGGCTGGTTGGCATTGTTGCAATAGTCGCTGTTGTAGTGTTGGGCAGTTGGCTGTTAACAGCGCGTAGAGTTGCGCAGTTGGGGGTGAGCCGCCAGCGCTGGTGGATATGGGGAGAGAGATGGCGGAGTTTTGAGAGCGGATGATCTGGACGTGTGGCTATCAGAGTCAGTAAATTTGTAAGACTCGATGTCATGCACTGCTATATATATTATGACTTTTGAACACTATTAAGGTAAATACCTTGTTTGTTCTTTATCAAAATATTTCATTTGCTAACTATGCCTATCAGTAGTTAGTCCCTTCAGTAGTTAGAATCTTTTATTTAGCTAGCAGTAGTGGCTCTCGCTGTATTGCAGTAGTTCGAGTAACGAAGATTTTTGTGAGGTAAGTGATTCGTGAAAGGTATAGGTTATTGTTAGTCAGGGCCATTCTTTTGCAGGGATTATTGAAAGTCAGACTGCATTGCGCTAAAAATATTGTGTGTCAGTTTAGTGTTGACCGGAATAAGTAAAGAAAGTAATGTCTGAGTACGTTCAGTTTTGCTCAGCTGTTTGAAAAGCAAATAATGTAAGAGGTTTATCAGCACAGTCATTCATTAATTTTTCCAAGGGGACGTTTCAACCAAAATAGCATACAGCTCGAAAAAACCTTTGTGCTGTCAATTTAGATGATTTCGACCGTTATTATATCACAAAAAAATCAAATGTCACGCTTGTGGCTGAGGTCTTTTGAGCACTGCAACTCTCATGGCGTGGTTTTTTATCAGTAGGCATCATTATCAAAGAATAACTCAGATTGCGTTTTGTTATTGGCAGCACGCTTAAGTAAAATGACTTGATTTTTTATGGACCTGATGATGATCGTTGTGATCGAACCTGATGGTGAATAAAATAATTTTATTTAAGCAGCAGGCCTCTGCGGAGATCATAATATTCATTATTTACAAGCCATTTACATCGCCATCTCCGTTCATTTATGTAAACCAACGGACTTCTTTGTGCAAAATTTTACGTGTCTGTATAACAACAACGACCATGAACGGATTGGTTGTTCACAAATCACTGACTTTTGTTCACAATTCCTTTATGAATAAACAAGAGCTGATTTACACGTTCTTATTCGCCACCCTTATTCTGCATTAATGTTTCTCACAGGCTTCGTGACGAAAAATACAGTCTCGATGTAGTTAAAGAACATTTTCAGTAATCTTTAGTTGTTGTGAGATGTCTAATTACTGCTGTTCTCAATCTTGGTAACTTGTGTGCCATTCTTGCCATTCGTTGCATTTACCTTCATCCTTCTATTAACTTCTAACGTCCTTGCAGTTATCAGAGTTGACAATGTGTATGAGTTATTGCGATTACGTTTATAGTAGCTAGCTGTATCTTCGGACATTCTGTTAGTGTACTTGAGTCTCCTTAATACTTATATTATCTCTACCGTCATAGTTTGTAGAGTAGGATTTGCATGTTTGTTGATTCTGAGTCAGAGCTTTCTGTTACTTGTCAGTCATTGAACCGTCAATGTGTAAAAGCTCATTCTTGTTGTGGGCCTTTCCGTAAACTCATATACTGGATTTTAAAAAATTGAAACGTTAAGATGGAGCATTTAAGATTTGAGGTATTCAGCATATTCTCCTTCCAATTAAGTACAAAACACAAAACAGTCTCACAACCACATGAAACTGTCAGGAAAGTTCTTCTTTGTAATCAACTCGAATGTCGTATTGGCATGATTATCAGTTATATCGTCAAATCCTTGACGCTTCTTGTGAATTTAGAACCTTTGTCGTTTCATAGTAGGTTGGTATTGATAAGTGTCCTCTCGAATTGTGGTTATTTACAGAAAAGAGTTTTCGCGTTATGCATTTGAACCACGACGCGGCAGGCGTCCACTCGTTGTTTTTGTTCGGAGGTCAAGATTCGCACACTTTCCTCTTCTTCATAGCATTCTGGAGAATGTCTTGAATATCTGATTGAAGTTGTTGCTCCATTTCGATTACCGACGCAACAACGTTGTCGCACAAGGGTCGCACGTCTGGCTGCCCACAACTGACTGTCGAATGCACATCTGTTGTTTACAGGTGATGTCGCAGGAATAAAATCAGTCTCGGAATTTGCTGGACAGACGGTGTATTATTGTATAAATGACCCAATGATGATTTCAAGCGAATCTGAATGGTCTGTGATTCATAGGTATGTCCTTAAAACTCCTTATGATCCGCTTAAGCTCTTTGAGACGTCTTGATAACAATTTTATTGTTCCACTTTGCCATATACACTCCAACGTTATGTCATTCTCAAAGGCTACAAACAAGAAGTATCAGTAAAATACTAGACTTATTACATTCTCACCGATTAAGTGAAGCCACAATTTAGGAAGTATGGGTTGAAGCTTACCAAATGCTTAATGCCACTGCTATGATCCAGTAGAAATATGTCCAAATGGATATTTAGTATCTGGTCAACATTTCTTCATAACAGACAAGTGTAAGATGACTTCAAGGATCAAGGCTGATACAAACAGAATAATCCGCTAGGATGTGCTTAGGCTGGGGTGTAATGAGGCAGTTGTTTGTCAGAAAAAAGTAAATATTTACAAAAAGTAAGTCATGGAATGCAGTAATTATAGTGAACAACAGGTGTAGCTTATGTATTACTATATCTGCTACTATGAATAAAATTTCGTAACTGGAGGCAACTGAATAAGCGTTATACAGGGAAGGAATGGCTCAAATCAAATTTGTTCTCCAAAGCGCAGACTTTGAAAATGACACACATCAATTAACCAGTATAAAATAGCAACCATACAAATAACATTTCTAAAAAACTAGTGTGAAGTTAACAACAACAATAACGGCACAATGACAGTTGTGCAACCTATCGTACTCAGTTTACATTTCCATATTTTCAGATCATGGAATTTGAGCTGATTCTTGACGATTGAAGTAAACGTATAATGAAACTTCTTTTGGCATTATCGTATAAAAAATTATTACGTGGCATAACAAAAGGAGACAGGAGCGGTTTGGTGTGAGTGGCGAGTGAGGAGAAGGAGAAGCATAAGGAACGTTCTGGGAACAGGATTGAAATTGACCTACATTTAAAGTAATATTTTTTAAATCCTCTGTAGTCTTTTGACTACAAAATATATGTGATAAAAACAACAATGCTTATTATGATTAAAATCTAATACCTTGAAAGCACTGTAAAATGCTTATAAAATGATTCGTCTTATTTTGCCTAACTTGCGATTTTTTCCAAACATTTTACAGGTTCTATTGTAGCTTTCATCTGTCACCAGAATTTGTCAGATCCAAAGACAACAATGGAAAGTAGTTAACTTACATAGCACAAAACGTTGCATGTATACGAGACACTATAGCGAGAGCACCTCAATCTTATCAAAATACACTCCTGGAAATTGAAATAAGAACACCGTGAATTCATTGTCCCAGGAAGGGGAAACTTTATTGACACATTCCTGGGGTCAGATACATCACATGATCACACTGACAGAACCACAGGCACATAGACACAGGCAACAGAGCATGCACAATGTCGGCATTAGTACAGTGTGTATCCAGCTTTCGCAGCAATGCAGGCTGCTATTCTCCCATGGAGACGATCGTAGAGATGCTGGATGTAGTCCTATGGAACGGCTTGCCATGCCATTTCCACCTGGCGCCTCAGTTGGACCAGCGTTCGTGCTGGACGTGCAGACTGCGTGAGACGGCGCTTCATCCAGTCCCAAACATTCTCAATGGGGGACAGATCCGGAGATCTTGCTGGCCAGGGTAGTTGACTTACACCTTCTAGATCACGTTGGGTGGTACGGGATACATGCGGGCGTGCATTGTCCTGTTGGAACAGCAAGTTCCCTTGCCGGTCTAGGAATGGTAGAACGATGGGTTCGATGACAGTTTGGATGTACCGTGCACTATTTAGTGTCCCCTCGACGATCACCAGAGGTGTACGGCCAGTGTAGGAGATCGCTCCCCACACCATGATGCCGGGTGTTGGCCCTGTGTGCCTCGGTCGTATGCAGTCCTGATTGTGGCGCTCACCTGCACGGCGCCAAACACGCATACGACCATCATTGGCACCAAGGCAGAAGCGACTCTCATCGCTGAAGACGACACGTCTCCATTCGTCCCTCCATTCACGCCTGTCGCGACACCACTGGAGGCGGGCTGCACGACATTGGGGCGTGAGCGGAAGACGGCCTAACGGTGTGCGGGACCGTAGCCCAGCTTCATGGAGACGGTTGCGAATGGTCCTCGCCGATACCCCAGGAGCAACAGTGTCCCTAATTTGCTAGGAAGTGGCCCTGCGGTCCCCTACGGCACTGCGTAGGATCCTACGGTCTTGGCGTGCATCCGTGCGTCGCTGCGGTCCGGTCCCAGGTCGACGGGCACGTGCACCTTACGCCGACCACTGGCGACAACATCGATGTACTGTGGAGACCTCACGCCCCACGTGTTGAGCAATTCGGCGGTGCGTCCACCCGGCCTCCCGCATTCCCACTATACGCCCTCGCTCAAAGTCCGTCAACTGCACATACGGTTCACGTCCACGCTGTCGCGGCATGCTACCAGTGTTAAAGACTGCGATGGAGCTCCGTATGCCACGGCAAACTGGCTGACACTGACGGCGGCGGTGCACAAATGCTGCGCAGCTAGAGCCATTCGACGGCCAACACCGCGGTCCCTGGTGTGTCCGCTGTGCCGTGCGTGTGATCATTGCTTGTACAGCCCTCTCGCAGTGTCCGGAGCAAGTATGGTGGGTCTGACACACCGGTGTCAATGTGTTCTTTTTTCCATTTCCAGCAGTGTATACCAGTGTATAGGAATACAATGGACTAGGGGTACTGCGTACTAACACAGGTTGGATTAAGTACAATAGGTGGCCATCAGATGCCGTCCGATACCGAATGTAGCATCTGAATGTTTCAGTATTAGTGAATTGTTCAGTACAGGTAAATATGCCTTTACCTCCTTCAATTAACTGCCAAAACCAATTGATCTACATCTACATCTACATTCATACTCCGCAAGCCACCCAACGGTGTGTGGCGGAGGGCACTTTACGTGCCACTGTCATTATCTCCCTTTTCTGTTCCATTCGCGTATGGTTCACGGGAAGAACGACTGTCTGAAAGCCTCCGTGCGCGCTCTAATCTCTCTAATTTTACATTCGTGATCTCCTCGGAAGGTATAAGTATGGGGAAGCAGTATATTCGATACCTCATCCAGAAACGCATCCTCTCTAAACCTGGCGAGCAAGCTACACCGCGATGCAGAGCGCCTCTCTTGCAGAGTCTGCCACTTAAGTTTGCTAAACATCTCCATAACGCTATCACGGTTACCAAATAACCCTGTGACGAAACGCGCCGCTCTTCTTTGGATTTTCTCTATCTCCTCCGTCAACCCGATCTGGTACGGATCCCACACTGATGAGCAATACTCAAGTATATGTCGAACGAGTGTTTTGTAAGCCACCTCCTTTGTTGATGGACTACATTTTCTAAGGACTCTCCCAATGAATCTCAACCTGGTATATGATCATTCCATTTCAAATCGTTCCGCACGCATACTCCCAGATATTTAACAGAAGTAACTACTACCAGTGTTTGTTCCGCTATCATATAATGATACAATAAAGGATCCTTCTTTCTATGTATTTGCAATACATTACATTTGTCTATGTTAAGGGTCAGTTGCCACTCCCTACACCAAGTGCCTATCCGCTGCAGATCTTCCTGCATTTCGCTACAATTTTCTAATGCTGCAACTTCTCTGTATACTACAGCATCATCCGCGAAAAGCCGCATGGAACTTCCGACACTATCTACTAGGTTATTTTTATATATTGTGAAAAGAAGTGGTCCCATAACACTCCCCTGTGGCACGCCAGAGGTTACTTTAACGTCTGTAGACGTCTATCCATTGATAACAACATGCTGTGTTCTGTTTGCTAAAAACTCTACACAGCTGGTCTCATATTCCGTAGGCTCTTACTTTGTTTATCTGGCGACAGTGCGGAACTGTATCGAACGCCTTCCGGAAGTCTAGGAAAATAGCATCTACCTGGGAGCCTGTATCTAATATTCTCTGGGTCTCATGAACAAATAAAGCGAGTTGGGTCTCACTCTATCGCTGTTTCCGGAATCCATGTTGATTCCTACAGAGTAGATCCTGGGTTTCCAAAAATGACATGATACTCGAGCAAAAAACATGTTCTAAAATACTACAACAGATCGACGTCAGAGATATAGGTCTATAGACTAGAGACTAGACTAGAGACTTGCGGTACACGGCTGTTAGAAGGGGGGGCAAGTTCTTTCGCGTACTCTGTGTAGAATCGAATTGGTATCCCGTCATATCCTATGGACTTTCCTCTGCTGAGTGATTCCAGTTGCTTTTCTATTCCTTGGACAATTATTTCGATGTCAGCGATTTTTTAATTTGTGCGAGGATTTAGAGAAGGAACTGCAGTGCGGTCTTCCTCTGTGAAACAGCTTTGGAAAAAGGTGTTTAGTATTTCAGCTTTACGCGTGTCATCCTCTGTTTCAAAGCTATCATCATCCCGGAGTGTCTGGACATGCTGTTTCGAGCAACTTACTGATTTAACGTAAGACCAGAACTTCCTAGGATTTTCTGTCAAGTCGGTACATAGAATTTTACTTTCGAATTCACTAAACGCTTCACGCATAGCCCTCCTTACGCTAACTTTGACATCGTTTAGGTTCTGTTTGTCTGAGAGGTTTTGGCTGCGTTTAAACTTGGAGTGAAGCTCTCTTTGCTTCCGCAGTAGTTTCCTAACTTTGTTGTTGAACCACGGTGGGTTTTTCCCGTCCCTCACAGTTTTACTCGGCACGTACCTGTCTAAAACGCATTTTACAATTGCCTTAAACTTTTTCCATAAACACTCAACATTGTCAGTGTCGGAACAAAAATTTTCGTTTTGATCTGTTAGGTAGTCTGAAATCTGCCTTCTTTTACTCTTGCTAAACAGATAAACCTTCATCCCTTTTTTTATATTCCTATTAACCTCCATATTCAGAGATGCTGCAACGGCCTTTTGATCACTAATTTCCTGTTCTGCACTTACAGAGTCGAAAAGTTTGGGTCTGTTTGTTATGAGTAGGTCCAAGATGTTATCTCGACGAGTCGGTTCTCTGTTTAATTGCTCGAGGTAATTTTCGGATAGTACACTCAGTATAATGTCATTCGATGCTCTGTCCTACCACCTGTCCTAAACATCTGAGTATCCCAGTCTATATCTGGTAAATTGAAATCTCCACCTAAGACTATAATATGCTGAGAAAATGTATGTGAAATGTATTCCAAATTTTCTCGCAGCTGTTCTGCCACTAATGCTGCTGACTCGGGAGGTCGGTAAAAGGAGCCAATTATTAACCTAGCTCGGTTGTTGAGTGTAACCTCCACCTATAATATTTCGCAGGAACTATCCACTTCTACTTCACTACAGCATAATCTACTACAGGATAATCTAGTAGTAAGGACCTTGAGCCAATGTCAAAGTCTTTTATATCATCAATATTGGCTGCTTTGTGCCACTGGCATATTTGTGTAACCGTACTGCACTTTTCCATACTGTGAAGCTTTGGCTGCCACGGTGGGATGCTTGTCTGGCGTGAATGTCGCTCGACACATTTTTATGTATTGCAGAAAGGCTTCCTTGCATGCACTGGATAACTCATACTTAACTTTTTTTTTTTTTTTTTTTTTTTTGCAGTGTTGGGTTAGTGGAAGCTTCATGGACTATAAATCTGACACAATACAGTAGTTCATACAGAAATAATTATGACACTTTTAAATTTTGTGTGACTGGAGGCTTATCAGTATCCCTCGTAGAGCCTGGTCTTATTGAAAATATTACCTACGTATTTTAAGCTTGTTTCAGGTAAGTGATAATTGCCCAGCTTCCACCACAGCCCCGTTTTTATACGTGATTAAAAATGTCTGTAAATTAGCATTATATTACTATCAAATAGGTTTCATTGAAAGGTAATTAGGACACAGTGGGATGTCGAGAAGCAGTTTGGAAAAAACAGTGCTGCTCTGGCCACTCCAAATAGTAGCAGGTTATTCTGTAACATGTAGAAATGGATTTATAATAACACTGTTTGACCTATTTCTGCAGTACGCTCTTGAGAAGATTTTGTGCCGCTTACTGGGGCTACAAACAGTTGTTGACAGCCTAAGTGGCTGAACGGTATGACAGATGATACACCTGGACATTTGTTCCATAACGTTAAAGCCAGAAAGTGGTAAAAGCATTGAGTTCTATTTATTACTTGGTAGTGTAGAAATAACAGTAAAAAGAGTTAACATTACACTTACATGTTTATGGATTAGTTTGAAGTTTACATACATGTTTATGTATCACTTAGTAGGAGTATAAGACCAGTGTAGCTGACGACCTGTTGCTGCGGTTGCAGTTGCTGTGGGCACGTGGTAAGTCCTTACCCAGATAACCTAATTAAGGGCACAGCTATTCCACCTTATAGTTAACATGAGACACCAGAAGGTCCTGAAAAAGATTGCCGCAGAGGGGTCTAAACCTTAAGTTCCGAGGAAGAAATCTTAAGATGAACATGATATGGATTATCAACCTAGAGATTTTAGCTTCAATTAATGATAATCTATATCACTAAGTTCGTCGTAGCTTGGTTTACTGCTTTTTTTTTGCCAAGTATGATGCGGGCACCAACGATCAGCTTTACTGTGCCAACTTCTTGATCTCGGATTACCACTTCACCCAAACATTTTCAACTGTTTGACGGGAATCTTCCTATCTCTTTCTCTCATAGTTTTTGCTCTCTAGTCCCATGGAACTTATTCGTTTACGTCTCAATCACGCCCAATCAACCTGTCCCTTGTTTTACTTAATTTCCCACATTTTATTTTCCTCGGCAAATCTGGGGAGGACCTACTCATTTCTTAACAGGCAACTAAATTTTCGTCATCCTTCGGTAACAACATATCTCAAACTCTTTCATCCTCTTATTTTCTCATTTCCCACAGTCCAAAATTCGCTTTCGTAAACTGCTGTGTACCAGAAAGTTCTTCTTCGAATTGCTCATGTCTAGCATTAGTAGACATTTTAGTGAGTGATCTGCTTTTTATCTGTGCTCTTCTGTTTCTTATATCCTCCTTGCTTCGACCATCAAACTTTATTTTGTTTCGAGCGTAGCGGAATTCCTTCACTTCGACTCCTGTATGGCTCCCAATTTTTATGCTAAGCTTATAGCTAGTTTAATTACTCCTGTTCTTCATTACTTTCGACTCTTATTGAATTATTATCAGTCCACATTCTGCACTCATTAGGCTCTGTTACATTCAACTGGTCCTGTAATTCCCCACTTTCACCGAGAATAGCTGTGCCTGGAGCGAATCTTACCATTTATATATAATGTCCTGATTCTTAATCTCACTCCAAAACGTTTATTTATTTCCGTCGTTGTAACCTGCGTCCTTGTATTGGATCCTGTTTACTCTGATCTTTTGGTCCTCTATTCTTATTGCTCCCTCTTGGTTCCTGTAGATATTGGGTGATACCTACCTTTTCCTGCAACGTGTACCTATAAAAATAATATTTCAAACATCTGTACTACTTTACGATGTCTGGTACTTTTTCTAAGTCGACAAATCCTATCAGAGCGTTTTCAGTTTTAATAAAGGCATAAGTCGCAATTACTCATCCGCTGCTATTGGTGTATGGGTGTCTGGTTGATGGCCTCAGACTAATGTACATACTGGCTACGTGGACATGCTTATGACAGGTGAAGAAGTCTGCGTCACTATTTGGGCAGTGACGCTTCCCGTGCACGTTGTAGCAAAAAGGACATCATTGTGCTAACTTGTCCTTATTGGGATGTGACAGTGTTGTAAGGACGTGGCTTTTACGTGTTGCTCTCTCTGAAGACTAGCGAGCCTACACACTCTGCTTTTTGGTTACCTGCCGTTGCTGTGAGGCTTGATTGACTACACTACTGGCATTAAAATTGCTACACCAAGAAGAAATGCAGATGATAAACGGGTATTCATTGGACAAATATATTACACTAGAACTGACATGTGATTACATTTTCACCCAATTGGAGTGCATAGATCCTGAGAAATCAGTACCCAGAACAACCACCTCTGGGGCATTGAGTCAAACAGAGCTGGGAAGGCGTGTACAGGTATAGCTGCCCATGCAGCTTCAACACGATTCCACAGTTCATCAAGAGTAGTGACTGACGGATTGTGACGAGTCAGTTTCTCGGCCACTATTGACCAGACGTTTTCAGTTGGTGAGAGATCTGGAGAATGTGGTGGCCATGGTAGCATTCGAACATTTTCTGTATCCAGAAAGCCTAGTACAGTACCTGCAACATGCGGTCGTGCATTATCCTGCTGAAATTTAGAGTTTCACTGGGATCGCATGAAGGGAAGAGCCACGGGTCGTAACACATCTGAAACGTAACGTCTACGGTTCAAAGTGCCGTCAATGCGAACAAGAGGTGACCGACACGTGTAACCAATGGCGCCCCATAACATCACGCCGGGTGATACGCCAGTATGGTGATGACAAATACACGCTTCCAACGTGCGTTCACCGCGATGTCGCCAAACACGGATGCGACCATCATGATGCTGTAAACAGTACCTGGATTCATTGCCATTCGTGCACCTAGGTTCGTCGTTTAGTACACCATCGCAGACGCTCCTGTGTGTGATGCAGCATCAAGGGTAACCGCAGACATGGTCTCCGAGCCGTTAGTCCATGCTGTTGCAAACGTCGTCGAACAGTTTGTCTTGCAAACATCCCCATCTGTTGACTCAGGGATCGAGACGTGGCTGCAAGATCCGTTACAGCCATGCGGATAAGATGCCTGTCATCTCGACTGCTAGTGGTACGAAGCCGTTGGGATCCTGCAGGGCGTGCGTATTACCCTCCTGAACCCACCGATTTCATATTCTGCTAACAGTCATTAGATCTCGACCAACGCGAGCAGCAATGTCGCGATACGATAAACCGCATTCGCGATAGGCTACAATCCGACCTTTATCAAAGTCGGAAACGTGATGCTACGCATTTTTCCTCCTTACACGAGGCATCACAACAACGTTTCACCAGGCAACGCCGGTCAACTGCTGTTTGTGTATGAGAAATCGGTTGGAAACTTTCCTCATGTCAGCATGTTGTAGGTGTCGCCACCGGCGCCAGCCTTGTATGAATGCTCTGAAAAGCTGATCATTTACATATCACAGCATCTTCTTCATGTCGGTTAAATTTTGCATCTGTAGCACGTCATCTTCGTGGTGTAGCAATTTTAATGGCTAGTAGTGTACTTTACTTAACAATGTAGCTCTTGCAACAGGCATGTGACGCAAGACTCTGCTAATCATGATGATTGCCTCATGTCATTGGGTGGTATATGTCATTCATTACAAGGGTGTTTCGCAACATCAAGAATGCTATTAAAACGTTTGACGAAAAATTTAGAACACACGTGCTATTTGTTACACTTTTCTGATGGCTCGGTCTCTTTATCAGGAAATAATCTATCACAATTGAATAAGACGGTGTGCGTAAGGCATACTGCATGACTGGCAAGAATAACTCCACTATTTGGATTGTCCTTGTAGTTCAGTGGCCCATGTTGTCTTAAACTGAAACGTAAGTTTTAGTACTTTGAGCAAATTTGGGCTTTGCGGCTACGATGTGAGTTTTATGACTAATGGCTGCACGACAAATCACATACTTCGGCAAATCCTGGGCTAGTATGATCATCTAATGGCTGTAACCACATACTTTGCTATTACTTTAAAAGAAGTTTTAATCTATGGAAGTAAACTTCCCGCGATTCTTCTGCGTTCTCGAAAGAGACAACAGCCATTAACTGTGTAGGTACTCCTTCCATCAACCGTTCAGTAGGATTTGTTTGCTGCTTTTGTTCTTCTGAAACTGTACCTTTCTTTGTTCTTTTTGTTCGGCAAGATGTTTTGTTACTTGTGTTGGTTTGTTCCTAGAGCGAAAGCAACTGTTTCCACAAATTTAGGACCTGTAGATCTGTAGGGGCTATTGCGTGGAGCCTGTTATGTAGCATTATCATCCAATTACTTAGAATGGTTGCAAGTATGAGTTAGTATGATAACTGCAACTTCGCTTATTCTCTGTCTTTTTACGCTCTGGAGTCCTTTCTTTCTGGCAGCAAGTTAGGCGACCTACTGTGGAAAGTTCTGCAGGGGCAGAATATGAAGTCATAAATTCTTTTCCTTCTGAAAACACTGAACGAAGAGGCATTCTCCAGAAATGGAAGCCAATGGTGGCCAGAACCATCCATAGTCCCTAACAACTGGGGACAGCCCGACAAAACTAGGAGACCCTAAAATTCTGGGCCACGAGAAGCCTTAAACGTGCCTTCTAAACAGATGTGGATCTGCAAGGTGGAGAAAACACGATATGCTTTCAAAGTGAAGAACGACGCCGTAGCGACGAAGGACGCAGCCACGTGTTTTAATCAAACTTGTAAAGCGAACTCTGACAGGTTATAACACTCCTGTCTGCTACTGCTATACCATAACCTAAAAGTTGGTTGCAGGTCGTGAAATTAAACTATTTTATTAAAGCAATTATGGTACAACGCAACAGAGCAGTGTTACCCTCTGAGAGGAATTTTGTTATATTGACTGTGTTGTACCTAATGGAGGTGGCTTATCGGAAAATGAAAGACAGAATCACGTAAGTATTCGAACAGTAACAAACAATATTTTTGCGTATCTACACTGTTCAAAGAAAAAGGAAAACGGTCGCCAGCCTAATTAGGCAAGAGAAAGATTAACGTTCTCTTTTAAGAAAGCAGGTATGAGAAACTTTAACGGACAAATACAACCTAGACTTGGCCACACGCGAGTGCAATGAACTCTGACACAAACATATCTTTACGGTAAAACTGAAGCTAACAGCTAGAGCAGCACAACCTATTTGCATAAATATAACGAATAACGTAACACACTGTTTTTTCAGTACTTACTCAAACTGAATGGTCTTTATAACGTTATTATTACTATTCACTGCAGAATCATTAATTGGATATAGGATATATATTGGATATTGGATATATATTTTTCTAGCTGACATGAAATTATAAATACAGTTCACTGCATTTTTCTGAACTGGTCACAGGTTAAATATCTCTCAACTGAATACTATTCTATTTAGGACGAAAGTTAATTGGAATCCACTAACAGTCTGCTTCTCACTATCTTTTGAATAAAGAAAGTATGGTTTTCATAAATAGTGGTCTCCCCGTTACTTGTTACCTAGCATTAGCACAATAAACAAACTGTGGATCCTGTTATACTATTAATATGCACTTCTAATACACAAGAGAGACAAACACTTAGCAAACATGAGTATAAAACGTTTCACAACTGCAGTTTTGCACTTTTACTACAGTGAGAGACAAAATTAACATATATGTAAGATACTGACTCACCTTCTGCGATTTACAACAGGCAGTAAAGTGATCATTTACTAAGCAAAACTTTATAAGCCTCAGTCTTAAGAACTTTTAATTTGAAGTTGGCAACAACACATTAATAAGCAGTTTTACTAGGAAAATTATTTTCAACAAGCATCATTAACTCTAACTCACTCTCTTGCCACATTAACTTTAACTTTCATCTTACTATGTTCAAAAGGCATCAATTAGCAAAACACTGGGCTTTAATGTTCTTTCAGTAAGGACACTCGGTAATCACTTTAGTTCAAACCGAGAGGAACCTGAGAGGTGTTATGATAAGGAGAAAAATCAAGGTAGGTACATCAATTTAGTTATACATTACCTTATATTTGCGCACACTAACACATCCATTAAGCTGATCCTTCACTGTACATTACTATAGTGCTCCGTTACAGTGATTGCGCAACGAGGTGGCGATTGCATGTTGGTAGGTGGAATTGCAGGACTCTGTCATTTCTTGGTCGCGATGATAGATACAAATTCCAGAATAGTTCCAGCTATTTATCCATCCATCCGAGGCATTGGAAAGCGGCAGAAAAAGCCTCTCTCGGGACCAGCACAATATGCAACTGTCACATGGCAGTTCACAGTTTGGTAGCTCGTCCCCGACTGACTCTTGGTTCCACCTTTTCTACGTAGGCCAACCACAATTTGCGCGCGCTACTCAGTTCCGTTCCCGAGGGGAACCACACAGCTTTTACATACAGGATAACTAAGAACCCTAAGTGAGGATCAGCAGCTTACATAACAGCAACCAAACATATTAAATAAAACAGAACATTTGCACATATTGACATTTCTACAAAAAATTATTCACACAAAATTACAATTATATACAGTAAGTTTTGTTGCCTCCAAATGGGACAAAGAATTTAAATGACAGACATACTACAATGCATAGAATCAAACCACGACATCAAAGTTTTAACAAAAAAATGAGTATACAATTTTGTGTTATCAATTCAGTCAAACAACGTTTACAGAAGCTCAACGATGTAACATTAAATGAAACAAAAGCAAAATAAATCAGCAGAGCATTAGAGT
This sequence comes from Schistocerca gregaria, assembly GCF_023897955.1. Classification (NCBI taxonomy): domain Eukaryota; kingdom Metazoa; phylum Arthropoda; class Insecta; order Orthoptera; family Acrididae; genus Schistocerca; species Schistocerca gregaria. Next base: position 446,918,299 of record NC_064920.1, on the reverse strand, counting down.
TATGGTGTTACAAGGTTCACGAAATTTACTATGGTAGCCGGAGGAAGGACTTGCATTTGTATACATGCTTTCACTCTCATTGGCCAGGACGGAAAATCACGTCCGTGGCAGGAGAAAATTCCGAACCTCTACCCCCACTTTCAGACACAATTAACCTGGACAATATACGTAAGGGAAAAGACTTTTGTAAGATATTTCTCAATTTTTCATTGGTGTGCGCTTGCAGTTGTTACCACAATTGGTTGGAGAGTTTGCAGTGTTAGTAGTGTCATCACAATTTCTGTAATAAAGAGCAAAGAACAATTCATTTTAGGCAGGCACCGAAAACTGTCCGACTTTGCGAGTCCAGCAGCCACCTTTGCTCTGTCTTACAGAGTCTGAACTCTGCCACAAAATGGAGGCAAGTGCCGTGGCCATATAGAGGTACACGGCCACCCTATGGCTGAGGAGTGGCTTTATGCACTGCTGCCAGCCCGACCCTTTGTGGGAGAATCAAATAACAATAAAGAAAATTAAGTGGTCATAATATTTTGGCTAGTCAGTTTAGCATAATCCACTTTGCCCTCGCGATATTGTAACAAAACAAAGGAAAGCCGTATGCCAGCTAAGAGTCAATATTGCGAGAGGTTTTCCTTATTCAAGTAGCTGGGCGCCGTTACTCCTTGAAGTATCAGTTATTTACTTGTGATTAGAGTAGGTCACTTTGATGTGTACAGCATAATGAAGTACTTATATTACTGATGACTTTGAGAAGGATGAGTTAGCCGATGTTCTGGTGCTGGCACGGAACCTCCTCCACTCGAATAGTATCAAGGGGCTACAGCCTCAACCGATTGGTGGACAACCAGTAACAGTGTTCCATTACCGCAGTTTTAGAGACACAGCGGAGAGATTTAGAATTAAAACAGGAAGTTAGTTGATCACATCTGCTTTCCTCCCGTTACTGGCCATATTCTGCTGATGAAAATCTCTACCACCACAAAAAACCGATCTTGATACCTCTGATTCAAGACCAGTTGCGCAAGGCTGCGTTAGTGACGTCAGTTATGGTAGATGACAACGTAATAGCATTCTTCTAGAAACCTGACGGTGAAGTTCGTTTTCACAGATGGATTTAACATTCATCCCACTCATCTAAGTACTGAGCAACTCAGAAGGCGCCTATCGAGCATTTTTAGGTTCATATTATTGGTTGTTTGGTAGAACTCTGATCACTTTACAGGACACCCTATTACTTGGGCTTGAAATGCCTCCTGATAATCGTATGAATTAAAATTCTTTATCGCACAAACTGCCACCCACAGAGAGGATGACGTAATCATGATGTTGGCTAGGATAGCTCAGTCATTAGCAACAGTCCTCTCAGTAGGCAATGTTCACTGAGTTCTAGCCTAGTCCGCAGTTTTAATGTATCAGTTAATTTCTAAATCATATGAGACCTTCGTTCCTTACGGGATACACAAGGTTCAAATAACTTACGGGAATACAGCTGCTGACGTCGTCGACAGCAACCGATATTTCGGCAGGCGCGCATCGTGCCATTTTGAAGGCAAAAGTGCCTTGAAAATGGCAGGGTGAACTATCTAAATCGTGTTACTAATGGACTATGTAATCAGATGTGGCGGCAGAGTATTTCGTTCTGCCAAGTTAAGTTCATTGCCATACGAGCATGTAAGCAATCCCGCTACAAAACAAATTTTCATTAAGATCAAAGTTCCAGGGGCAATCATCATCGTTCCGTAAAATGTGGAGTCTATTCAGATACATTTCTATGAAAGTACAGGAGGGACTTTCCCATTATCATTGTTCAGTAACGAGACAAAACACTAAGATTCTTAAAGCAAAAAATACCTTCTTTGTGTGAGTGTGTTTTGTGTGTGTGTTTTATGGAAGCTGGCATTCAGCACTAAATCATGAATGTATTTCGCTAATATAGATATTACAAATGCCTTAATACACTACGGGCCATAATAATCGCTATACCAAGAAGAAATGCAGATGATAAACGGGTATTCCTTGGACAAATAGATTACACTAGAACTGACATGTGACTACATTTTCACGCCATTTGAGTGCATAGATCCTGAAAAATCAGTACCCAGAACAAACGACCTCTGACCGCAATAACGGCCTTGACACGCCTGGGCATTGAGTCAAACAAAGCTTGGATGGCGTGTACAGGTGCAGAAGCCCATGCAGCTTCAACACGATTCCACAGTTCATCAGGAGTAGTGACTGGCGTATTGTGACGAACCAGCTGCTCGGCCACTATTGACCAGACGTTTTCAGTTGGTGAGAGATCTGGAGAATGTGGTGGCCAGGGCAACAGTCGAACATTTTCTGTATCCAGAAAGGCTAGTACAGGATCTGCAATATGCGGTAGTGCATTATCTTGCTGAAATGAAGGGGTTTCGCAAGGATGGAAAGAAGGGTAGACTCACGGGTCGTAACACATCTGAAAAAACGTCCACCGTTCAAAGTACCGTCAATGCGTTTAAGAAGTGACCGAGACGTGTAACCAAGGACACCCCAAACCATCACTCCGGGTATTACGCCAGTATGGCGATGACGAATACACGCTTTCAAGGTGCGTTCACTACGATGTCGCCAAACATGGATGCGACCATCATGATGCTGTAAACAAACATGAACTCAACCGAAGAAAATGACGTTTTCCATTTTTGCAGCCAGGTTCGTCGAAGAGTACACCATCGCAGGCTCTCCTATCTGTGATGCAGCGTCAAGGGTAACCACAGCCATGGTCTCCGAGCTGATAGTCCCTGCTGCTGCAAAAGTCGTCGATCTGTTCGTGCAGATGGTTGTTGTTTTGCAAACGTCCCCATCCGTTGACTCAGGGACCGAGACGTGGCTGCACGATCCGTTACAGCCATGCGGATAAGATGCCTGTCATCTCGACTGCTAGTGATACGAGGCAGTTGGGACCCAGCACGGCGTTCCATATTACCCTACTGAACCCGCCGAATCCATATTCTTCTAACAGTCATTGGATCTCGACAAACGCGAGCAGCAATGTCCCGATACGAAAAACCCCAATAGCGATAGGCTACAATCCGACCTTTATCAAAGTAGGAACGTTATAGTATGCATTTCTCCTCCTTACACGAGGCATCACAACAGCGTTTCACTAGGCAACACCGCTCAACTGCTGTTTGTGTATGAGAAATCGGTTGGAAACTTTCCTCATGTCAGCACGATGTAGGTGTCGCCACGGGCGCGAACCTTGTGTTAATACTCTGAAAAGCTAATCATTTGCATATCACAGCATCTTCTACCTGTCGGTTAAATTTGGCATCTGTAGCACGTCATCTTCGTGGTGTAGCAATTTTAATGACCAGTAGTGTATTTGCTACAAAGTACCCATGTTTTAGTGCCGTGAATGTGCAAGACCATATAAATGATTATGTAAACTGAAGGCAGAGAGGGGAGAAAGGAAAGGAAAGGGAAGGAACTCATGGTATCAGTTGCATCGAGACTTAACACGCTTCTGCAGAGAATAAATGTTAGAATTTTTCTTGATCTTCATACAAAAATTTAGTTCACTTCGCAATAATAAAGCTATTTAACGCCGTCATGTCCCCATGCATGAAGAGATCAGACACCACGTATTCATGTGTATAAATGATGATGGCAAATGTTTTCTGTCAGTTCTTTGTATGTTTTCTGGCGTAGTCACATAACAGTTAGAAGTTTGAAATGTTGCCTTCACGTAAATTTTGTTGTGAGATAGACACCATATTTGGTGATACATACTTATGATTCTTTCTATGAGCACATTTAAACAAGGTATTCTGTTGCAAAAGTAATAGCACAGCATCTCCTTCACTTATTCTTACGAATGTTGTGATATTAACAGTTCTAATATCAGAATCAGTTCGGTTCCCACAACTATAGTAATAGACGTTTTGCTCATTTTACTTTCGTACTGTAATAGGTGCTCCTAGACAAAATATTTATAAGCAATTAGTTGCGCTAAAATTATGTTTAATTATGCAGTGCTATCTTGATGGTATCCGTTTATTGTTTAAATAAGGTATCATGCCGTCGTTGTTTTATTTTCATACGTGGGCATACGACGGCCTTAAAAGGCTTTCTTATTGTTAAGCGAAGTAAATTCTTGTATGATGGTCTAGAAAAATACATATTTTTATTTTCTGCAGAAGGCTGTTAAATGTTGTCAACGTGACTCTATATTACGTGTAACTACCATGAAAAATACGAATGTGTACTAACATTTAAATCGAATAATAGTACTTGACTGACAATGGTAAGATAAAACTGCGTAACTGCGCAACTGAATGTAAATTTGTAATTACTCATTGCCGTGTTTACTCTCGATTACGTTTGCTATAAGTCGTGTTGCCTTTAATATCCATTACGATCATTAAATTTTCTGTTCTCTAATTTAACATTTTAATGGGCAAATTTAAATGGTTCATAATTGGTCAGAAGAACTATTTTACATACTACGTCCATTTTGGCATTGATAAATCATGCACTGGGATGGGATCGAATTTTATTTTAGAACAGATGGCACTTGAAACTCGGAAAGTAGTTGTAGTAAGACCTTGAAAATGTGAACAGACGGCCAAGGTGTGCTCTGTTCATGCAAACAAAGCAGTGCGTGTCTCAAGACACCTGCTAAACGGCTGGAGGCCTCACGGAAACAGCGGCAGTGAGTAATGAAAGGATTGTGCAGCTGTACCAGGGCTTCGTAGCCACAGTATCACCAACGTCTTCGCAACCATAGCAGTACCAACTTTTCCAGTCACTTGAAGAATGTCCGTTCTCACAAATACAAGCAGTAAAAAGTATTTCATTCCTGTCTTCTGATTTATGCTTCCTGTAAATGTAGTGATGAATCTAATGCTTATTTTATTTTTCTACTTAATTTTTCATTAGAACTTGCAAGCTGTCGCTCGCTTTAATCTTGAATACAGGTCCGAGTGAAGCTATTCATATACCACACAATAAAGTAAAAACAGTGAATAACGGAGGTTCAAAATGTGAGTGAAATCTTATGGGACTTAACTGCTAAGGTCATCTGTCCCTAAGCTTACACTCTACTTAACCTAAATTACCCTAACGACAAACACACGCACCCATGCCCGAGGGAGGACTCAAACCTCCGCCGGGACCAGCCACACAGTCCATGACTGCAGCGCCGCAGACCCTTCGGCTAATCCCGCGCGGCAATAACGGAGGGAAAAATGAATGAGAACAGCGGCGTATTAAATTTAACACAAGTTTTATTAAACATTTAATAAGTACAAATAGCTCACAAATCTTACACAAAAATGACAAACACAAATTAGATAAAGAATGGTCTTGATAGGCAAAGCACACATTTGGTGGAAGCAGTAAAAATTCTCATCTGAATTAATCCCTTTTAAAACGCAATCTGACTTTGTTTGCATAAATCCACTGTGAGGCCCAATTCTATTTAAATGTAATCAACTATGGTCAACTATACCATAAACTTCATCTGAAAACAGGAAGCTGTGAATATCACTTAACAACCCTGCACCAGTGCAGCAGTACTTCAACATTTTACTTTAATTCAAATGACAGCTGTAATTTTCTGACATGACCACGAAAATATGAAAATTACTTGATCTGGCGTACTGATTATCGGATTTTGGGAAACTTCCCTATCAGAGCCCTGAAATCCCGACAGATTTTCACTGTGAGGTGCACCCATTCGCTGGTCTGGCCAAATGAATTTGACTCACAGGCACAACACTGCGTGGCGGAATTGTCAAATGTCAGATGGCCGACTCGGGATGAATAAATCCACTCTCATGACACTCGATATGTCCGAGATGATATGCAGTTCTGCTGACAGTACAGTTGGGAACTGCCACAGGATCTTAGTCCACCACAGGATTCACACAACAAGTCTCACCCACTAGGAAAAGACCTGAATTTCTCCACCAGGAAAGGCCTAAAAGACAAAGCATTCGAAGAATCATTCCCACTCTCCATCAAGCCACAGCACAGGAGCTGATTTAGCAAAACAAAAACCGCCCCCACACTGCACAAACCAGTCAAGCTATTCTACTCATTGAATCTGTCATCTTGACTGTTCTGCTGGTTAGGTAACCAATCTAGACTCAGCACCAGATTTCCCATGCTGTGAAAAAAAAGCCTCTAGTTTGTGTATCCTGAGAGGAGCCAATCAGCGACTCCAAGTCTCTCTTGCATAAAAAAAGAAGATTTTCAAACTAAGGAGGCGTCGTTCTTACGATAAGCATGGCCATGTTTTGGCAAAGAACACGTGGCTAAACAGGACCACAGTTTCTCACCTCCATAAGACTTGTACGCCAGCCACTCTGTCTGTATCGTCCCTGCTTGTTACATGAGAATGAACAGTTTTATGACCTTCCTACCTTTTGCACAAAAGCTCAGTTTACAGCTGTCTGTCTTAAATGGCATCATCCATCCAGTTCTAACCATCCAGCCGTCTTGTGTGACGGACTGGTGCCTGTTCCGGATAAAATGTTTTGTGAACTGGCACCCTGCTGCATTGTACTACGCGGAAGGAGGACAGAGCTTCCGCTAGAAGTCTCTCTGCAGGTAAGAATCAATGATCACTGTTTCCCACAATCACTCCCACAGCCAGATAGCTGCGCTCAGCGTTTATGGCCCCTAGTTTATCCTGCTCTCTGTTCTTGATCACCTCCACTACAGCCCCCACCCCTCCCCTGGGCACAAGCTCTCTATCGGTTTCATATGCAGTTGCAGAAGGATACTGCCCACAATTTCCTCGTATAGGAAAAGTCTTTAACCACATATAGAAATTGTAGTACCGGGGAACACCGACGTCATGTCCTAAAATATAAAAGTTAATCTGACTGACAACTTTTTCAGAGTGAGAGAGTGACATGCCACTTTTCATACTTTCTACACATGGATTCCATACCATTCATTGTAGTTTCTTTCATGCTAATAGACCGAAGATGCATCGTTTATGGTGAATAAGTTTTAGAAAGTGACGCTAAAAAGCCTACTGTATAGTCTATAGGAAGACAAAAATTTTTGAGGCACTACTAAGGGGTAGGAAAGTACGTAGAAAATAAATATAACGAACAGACTTACGAAAAGAAAGGTTAATTTTGTAAAAGGGAATAAATGCAGAATATCATTTTCACCATCGCTGATTTAACCAGAAGCTACACTTTATAAGTCATCACAAATAATATCTCTGGAACACATAAGAAATTTCATTCGATGATTATGGCAGACGAAGACGCGTTTGGCTGGCATCACAGTCATTGCCCAGTCATAGTATTTTTATGATAAATTTTCATTATTTCACATGCTGCGCTTTTCCTGGTGATTTTTTTCCCAACTCGCCCATAGTTCGCTCGTTTAGGTATCTCACGTGTCTCTTGTTGTGTTGTGAAGTTGTTAAGTACTTTTTGCAACGAAAATTCTGACAGAGAAAAATTATGAGACAGAACTTGGCTCGAAGCCGAGACCGTGTCTTTCAAAACAGCGTACACTTCGCTGCAGAGTGAAAAATTCAGGCTGGAAAGAGTCACTTCCGCTGTGGCTAGGCCATTTCACTGCAACATCCTTTCTTTCAGGAAAGCTCATCCGGCAAGTTACGCAGGAGAATTTGTGTGAAGATTGGACAAGTAGGAGAGAAGAACTGGTAAAAGTGGGGCTGTGAAGGACAGCCGTCAGGCGGGCCTTGATCTCTCAGCCGGTAAGAACTTTGCCCGCGAAAGGCAAGGATCCAGGTTTGAGTCCCGCCTCAACACGAAGTTTTAATCTACTAGGAAGCTTGAAACACCAGACACTCGACAGCAGTGTGAAAGATTCATTCTTGAGACCTTTTGCAATATCATGTATTACATTTTGTTAGAGAATTACGACTATAGCAGATATGAACCGAAAACACATATGCTACTATCAACGGAAAAACAATGAAAAAATTCATGAAACCATGAACCAAATTTGTAAAGATCATCTCTAGCGCTGGGAATGAAAGTCCTTTCAAACGGTTAGAAGTTGTTTCGGAATTAAAGAAACTTTCATTAATAATAATTCCCTCAAAGCTGACTTGAAAATTTAAGAAAAGGTGAAAATCAAGTATTGCTATAACAAGGAAAATTAATACTACTGGGTGGAAGTGAACAGATGTTCAGGAGTACTTCTTTTCTAAGATTTCGTAACCACGGAGGTGACAGTGATTGGAACATTACACAGATCAGTACCATATAATCGAAAGGTATCAGAGCTGATGCACGGAAATCATTCACCTCGCTCAGAGGGAGAATGTGCAACACTTTTTGAGCTCAGATATAACGACAAACTATTTTGCAAGGATCACGATATCTGTATTAATACCGATCACACGAAATGCAATCGTGCTGTTCTCTCACGACAGTCCTGATATCTTGGTTACATTTACTCGATTTGATTCGTTGGTGCTTTATTCTGGAGAAGCCTTTACTTCAGCGTAACATCCGCACCTACAACGTACAAAGCAGTCCTGTCGATAAAGTTTGTGGCTGGCTCAGGAATTCTTGATAGGGAGAGCATATGGCTCTGGATGCATAGGCAGTAGCAGCTAACGCGCACGTGCACGAAAGTGTGACAGGACTATTACCATTCAGTACATACAATGTGCCCCATTTACTCTGACTACCCCAAACAACTTTTTGTCCAAAAGCAAAATAAAAACTTCACCAAGCGAAGGTTGTTTATTTACCACGGGGACACCAACCAGCATGGTTTCCTTTCTTGTGAGTTTATTCATAAGAGAAATATGAAAAACAGAAATTTTGTAATAACATCCCGTGTTTCTCATTCGATAGTCCACATTTTCTACTCATGACCTGCTCAAAAACATATCACAGTGTACCATTCAAATAACCACAACATTGTTAAAAACGTATTATGTGCTTTGAGTCTCATGTGCAAGGTCACAGAACAGGTACCAGCGCTAACGGAACTCGTCCTCTTGCTGGAGTTGGCAGTAATAATAATAATGATAATTATTATTATTGTTATTATTATTTTTGTATATCGTGCGGCTCAGTGGCCCAGAGCAAGTCTTTCAACGGGACAGCACTTTGGAAAGTTGCATTTCCCTGATCCATCCCAGCTATCCAACCGTGTAAGAGGATCTGCAGCTTAACACGGAACCAGAACCGCATGTTGACTCCTGGCGACATGTTGACTCCTGGCGACTTTCCACATCGTTGAGAGATGAAGGCTTAACTTAAGTCGGACTTAAAATTTCTGTGGTCTAATCGGGATTCGATCTCACGACCTCTTGGTTTGCAGGTACACACATTTCCATTAGACAAACGGACCCAACAAAAAACAAATCGAAAGGCAAGGAAAATGCACACAGGTTATTCAGCCGTCTTCAGTTTGAAACTTGCGTGAGTAGAATGTACACTGAAAGGAATGCTAGACATATAAATGCTACTCGAATAAATTCTACTCATATAAGCATCATCTAAGTTAGCAGAACAGTAATAGCAATACGGTTTCTTTATAACAACAGGGATAGATATAACACAGTACGTAATACTTTTGAGCAATATAACGTATTTCTACCTCATCGTTGGCGTACGTTGTTCTCATGTAAACCTTCAACTGCAGACGATTGACTGAATTACCTCTGTGCATTTTCGTTGTGTTTCCATTTGTTTGTTGTCGAGCCCAGAAAGTGGAAAGTTTCTTTACCGCTGGTACCTGCTCTTTGGCCTTGTACATGGGATCAAAGTCACGTGTTTACAACTAGCGTAATGTTTCTTTGGGTAGTGCACTGAGATACGTTTATGAACGGAGAAAGTGGATTATAGAATAAAAAACGTACTACAGAGACAATTATGCTGTTTTATGTCCACCTGGTAGTCAAACATTTACTTGATCTTTTTTTATTTTGCTTCTGGATAAAAGCTTTTTGGGATGATCAAGGTGAGAAGGATATCCCGTATGTACTACTATCATAACGGCTGGTTTTACTTGCAGTCTCAGACCATCAGCGTCCTGTGTCAGTAGGGATGTTCTAGCGGTAAGAAGTTGCAGTAATATGGATACTAACAAAATGTCAGGCTTGTGTGAAAATTGTCGACTACATCTTAAAACATATAAATGTAACTTATGCATTCACGAAAGTAAGAAGGACACTACACGATTAAAAAACGAATAATGGAGATACTAGTGCCAAACAAGTAGATGAGAATCAAAAAATGGTTGGAATGGTTCTAAGCACTATGGGATTTAACATCTGAGGTCATCAGTCCCCTAGAGTTAGAACTACTTGAACCTAACTAACCTAAGGACATCACACAAATCCATACACAAGGTGGGATTCGAACCTGCGACTGTAGCAGCAGCGCGGTTCCGGACTGAAGCGCCTAGAACCGCTCGGCCACAGAGATGAGAATCCAAATCACGGGTGTCATTGCGTGGAACGATCATGTAATCCCACTTGTTGCAGGTGACACGCTTGGGTCGATTTGTAGTGAGCTAGGAAACTACAGTTTGTTTCCGAAAGAGCCCTATTATTACTTGACTTACCCCCTACAAACTATCACTTCTCAAGGTTGTGGAATCCAAATCACCATGGAGTAATATGGCAAATCGTTCTCATACATAAAGAGACTTGTTTTACTAGCATCACTACATAAAAGGAGGCACTCCTATTTGAAATTTGATTGTCTTGAAAAAAACAAATACGGTAAGTTACATAAATCCTTTTATACCAAAGAACATATTTTCAGGGAAAAGTCTTCGAATATTCTTCATCGCAACAAACGCAAATCTGGTAGAAACCGTGAATAAAACATTGTATGTATAAAAGCTCTCACCCAGGGTGATAGTCTTCTCACCCTTTATACAGGAAAGTCATTAATAACGACAAATGGAAGCATTTCACGTTATGTTTCTGCAGTGCACTCACGCCACTGTATTTACATTCCAGTATAAATGGGGATGTCTTTCTTTCTCTGACAAGGGGGGGCCACGCATCTGGGATCACGGATTTACTTCAAGCTTTGTACACTCTTAGCAGTCCATCAAAACAACATAAGGTACAAGTAGTAAGGTGCACTTCTTTGTCAGTTCCGAGAAAATCGAAAGAGAAGTTTTACGAGTCCATCAAGTCACTTAGATATCCGTGCATAGGGTCCACATGGTAGAGTTCATATTGGTAAAATGGTTAGCGTTCGAGCTTCGTACAACGGACGCATCTGTGGCGACGTGCCGACTCCTGCTCAAATCTCCATTTTTTTAGTATGGGTGAAAATTCTGTGAAATTCTAAAAATTTGAACCTGCACTACTCGTTCTGGCTACATTAGCTATGTCTCACCGCTACGCAGGCTAACTGCCTATTGGGGCCTGCCTCCGTGTCTGCAACTCGATGCGTCGAGGTTCACAGTAGTTCCGGCTATCGTACTAGACTGCGATTTCGCAAATCAGGGCAGGCACACATTTTCAGGAAAACTCTGTGCTTTTCTTCGTTTACTTGTGGATGGTTAGAAATACGTTTGATCTAATAAATAAATTTGATCAAAAATAGTAAATAGTTAAATATTATGAAATTCACTAAAACTTCATGCGAATACAGGTGGTTTTTTTAAACTATATTACCTGACAAATGTCATATGACTTAAATAAAATGACCATTGATGAGAAAATATAGAGTAAAAATTTAATATGAGCGTGAGTCGAACCACTCCCTCATATCAAATCGTTCTTATATAGCTCGAACGCTAACCATTTGACCACCATTACTTCTAACCACTGATACCTAAGTACTATTTTCTTGATATTGACTGAGTAGTGCACATCACTACTTCAACACGTGGTGTAGGAGTAAAGTCTTTGATAAATAATCAAACCATACTCGGCCCGGGTTCTAAACCCGCCACCGTATGAATTTTGATTAATAATCGGCATTGGCTACCGAAGCCTTCCAGCATAAGAAGTCACTTTCATTCTGCCAGCGGCCTTGTCAAAGAGGGCAGAGGAGCGGACAGACGTTCAAGGCACTCTCTTCTCCTAGGAATGGGAAACTGTCCCTAAAGGCGGAGGAATCAACAATGATCAACGGCATGAAGGTGCAGAAGACAACTGAAACGGCTGCATTAAAGACACAACATGTGGACTGTAAATGTAAAAATGTCATGATGATCTCTCCATTGGCAAAGGATTCCGTAGTAGTCACCCATTCGGATCACCGGGAGGCGACTGCCAAAGGGGATGTTGATTGTTTAATCAATAAAAGGATAACTTTCTACGAGTGAGACTATGGAATATCAGAAGCCAGAGGGGTCGGTGAAGTGAAATGGAAAGAAGACAAGGATTTCTGGTTAAAAGGGTATAGCGTAATATCAACAGCAGCAGTAAATGGTATAACGTCACTAGAATTCGTTATGAATGGGAATCTAGGGCAAAGAGCCTTACTGTGAACAGTTCAGTGATAGGGTTGTTCCTATCAGAATCGGCAGCGAACCAACGCTGGCAGCGATAGTTCAGGTATACAAGCGATGTCAGAAGGTGAAGATGAAGAGATAAAGTATTTGAGGATCCTGAAAGAGTAATACAGTACATTAAGGGAGATGAAAATCTGACAGTCACGGGGGACAGGAATGCAGTTGTCGGGGAAGGAGTAGGAGAAAACAATTACAGGAAAGTATTGGATTGGGACAAGGAATGAAAAAGGAGGAAGACTAATTGAGCCCCGTAATAAATTTCCGCTAGTAAGAGCGAATACTCTCTTCAAGAATCACAAAAAAAGGAAGTATACTTGGAAGAGTCTGGGTGTTATGGAAGGATTTCAGTTAAATTACATCATGGTCAGTCTCAGATTCCGAAATCAGATACTGGATTGTAAGGCGTACCCAACAGCAGATACAGACTCAGATGGCAATGTAGTAGTGATGAAGAGTACGCTGAAGTTCAAGAGAGTAGTCAGGAAGAATCAATACGCAAAGAAGTGGGATACCGAGGTACTAAGGGATGACGAGATACACTTGATGGTCTGTAAGGTTACAGATACTGCAATAAGGAGTAGTTTAGTAGGCTGTACAGCTGAAGAGGAAAGGACATCTATAAAAAGGGCAATCATAGAAGCTGGAAAGGAAAACATAGGCACAAAGAAAGCAACTGCAAAGAAATCGTAGGTAACAAAAGAAATGCTTCAGTTGATCGATGAAAGAAGGAAGTACAAAAACGTTCATGGAAATTCAGGAATACAGAAATACAAGTCGCTAAGGAATGAACTACATAGGAAGTGCATGGAAGCTAAGACGAAATGGCCGCATGGAAAACGCGAAGAAATCTAAAAACAAATGATTGTTGGAAGGACTGGCGCAGCATATACGAAAGTCATAACTACCATCGGTGAAATTAAAAGGAAGGGTGGTATCATTAAGAGTGCAACAGGAATTCCACTGCTTAATGCAGAGGAGAGGGTAGATAAGTGGAAAGAGTACATTGAAGGCCTCTATGAGGGGAAAGATTTGTCTGATGTGATAGAAGAAGAAACAGAAGTCGACTTAGAAAAGATAGGGGACTAGAATTAGAATTTAAGAGAACTTTGGACGACTTCAGATCAAATAAGGCAGAAGAGATAGATAAGATTCCATCAGTAGTTCTAAAGTCATTTGGGGAAGTGACAAGAAAATGACTATTCACACTAGCGTGTAGAATGTATGAGTCTGGTGACATACCATCTGACATTCGAAAAAATATCATCCACACAATTACGAAGACTGCAAGAACTGACAAGTGCGGGAACCATCGTAGCTCATACATCCAAGTTGCTGACAAGAATAATATACACAAGAATGAATAAGGAAATTGAGGATGTGTTGGATGACGGTCAGTTTGGCTTTAGGAAAGGTAAAGGCACCAGACAAGCAAATTCTGACATTGCGGTTGATTATGGAAGAAACACTGAAGAAAAATCAAGACACGTTCATAGGATTTGTCGACCTGAAGAAAGCTATCAACAGTGTAAAATGATGTAAGATGTTCAAAATTCTGAGAAAAACAGAGGTGAGCTGTAGGGAGAGGCCTGTAGTATACAATATGTACAAAAGCCAGGAGGGAATAATAAGAATGGACGACCAAGAAAGAAGCTTTCACATTAAAAACGGTGTAAGACATGGAAGTACTCTTTCACCTCTACTGTTGAAAGTTACATCGGAGAAACAATGATTTAAACAAAAGAAAGCTTCAGGAGTGGAAGTGAAACTGAAATCCAAGGTGAAAGGATATCAATGATACGATTCGCTGATGACATTGCTATCCTGAGTAGAAGTGAAGAAGAATTACATGATATGCTGAATGGAATGAACAGTGTAATGAGCAGGGAATATGGATTAAGACTAAATCGAAGAAGGACGAAAGTAATGAGAAGTAGCGCCGGCCGCGGTGGTCTCGCGGTTCTAGGCGCGCAGTCCGGAACCGTGCGACTGCTACGGACGCAGGTTCGAATCCTGCCTCGGGCATGGATGTGTGTGATGTCCTTAGGTTAGTTAGGTTTAAGTAGTTCTAAGTTCTAGGGGACTAATGACCACAGCAGTTGAGTCCCATAGTGCTCAGAGCCATTTGAACCATTTTTGAAGTAGCAGAAATGAGAACAGCGAGAAACTAAACATCAAGACTAATGGTCACGAAGTATATGAAGTTAAGCAATTTTGCTATCCTGGCAGCAAAAAAAACCAATGATGGATGGACTAAGGAGGACATAAAAACCAGACTAGCATTGGCAGACAGGGAATTCTTGGCCAATAGAATTCTACTAGTATCAAACAGGCCTTTATTTGAGGAAGAAATCTGTTGGAATGTACGTTTGGAGCTCAGCGTTGTATGGTACTGAAACACGGAATGTGGGGAAACTGGAACAGAGGAGAATCGAAGCAACTGAGATGTGGTGTTACAGACGAATGTTGAAAATTAAGTGGGCTGATAAGGTAAGGAATGAGGAGGTTCTGCGCAGAATCGGAAAGGAACACTGACAGAGAAGGGACAGGATAGTTGGACATCTGTTAAAACATCAGGGAATGACTTCCATGGTAAAAAAGGGAGCTGTGGAGGGCAAAAGATGTAGAAGAAGACAGAATACATTCAGCAAATAATTGAGGATGTAGATTGCAAATGCTTCTCTGAGATGAAGAGGCTGGCATAGGAGAGGAATTCGTGGAGGGCTGCGTCAAACCAGTCAGAAGACCGATGATTAAAAAAAGTAAGTAAATAAATAAAATAAAGAAGAAGGAAGAGGTACATAGCATACTTTTAAATGTATTGCCTCCTGCGCAGAGACGTCTTGAATACTGCACTAGTGTTCGATCATTCGAAAGAAAAAATCTACTAAACATAGGCTCTGAAACGCATACCTTAAGAGCTATGGGCTCTTGTTCAGTAGAAGAGATGTGTTTCACAGTAGCAAAGATGAACAAGTGGCCACATCTCTCAAGGTATGCATTAGAGCCTATATTTGCTGGAATTTTTTGCTTCGGACGATCTTTCCTCTCATGTTAGTGAATATCGACCGTTCCTCCTGGGAAACACTGTATACCAGATTAGATTAAAGAAAGATATACAAGGAATTCGGACGCCTGCTGCTAGACTTATAGCCAAACAGTTCACTTAATTTTTAAAAGTGGAACTATCACATAAGTTCGATTATTGCTGAAGCAGGTGGCAGACTTCGGTTCAGTGGCAGAACAGGAGGGGAAATGCAAGCAATCTGCAAAGATGATTATTTAAAAAACACTCATGCAACCCATCCTAGAATATTGTAAAGGTGTGTGAGACGTGTACAAAACAGAACTAACAATAGATACTGAATATATACAGGAAGGGCAGTATGGATGATGACAGGCAGGCTTCATCCGTGTGATAGTGCCAGAGAGATCCTAGCGAACACTTGAAAATAGACGCAAACTAGTCCTAGAAAGCCTACTTAAAGAGGTTTCAGGAAAGAGCCTTAATATTGGATATTAGAAAACAACCAATTCTGTCAACTTCCCGTGGTCCATACCTGAATGGCATGGGAAGTACCCCTGATAACTAGTGTAAAGGAAAGTACCCTGTGTCATGCACTTCATAGTAACTTGCAGAGTATGGATGTAGACGGCGATGTTGATGTAGAAGTGTTAGTAAGATGTTCAACCTTGTTCCATTACGATGTTCTTTTTGCGGAACAGTGCTGGGCAGATAGCAAAACAGACTATCAGAACAGCGTAAGAGAGATCAGAGATATCACACAACGAGGCGCAAAAAGTCAGGGGTTAGCGATATATAGATACACAGATGGCGACGTTTGCAACATACGCAAGGTGTAAAAGGGCAGTCCATTGAGAGAACAGTCATTTGCACTCAGGTGATTCGTGTGAAAATGTTTCCGACGTGGTTATGGTGGCAAGACGGGAATTAATAGACTTTGAACAGGAGTGGTAGCCAGTGCTAGACGCATGGGGTGTTCCATTTCGGAAATCGTTAGGGAATTCATTATTCTGAGATTCACAGAGTCAAGACTATGCCGAGAATACCAAATTTAAGGCATTACCCCTCACCATGGACAATGCAGTGGCCGACGGCCTTCTCTTAACGGCCGAGAGCAGCAGTGTTGCGTAGAGTTGTCAGTGCTAACAGAGAAGGAACTGCTTGAAATAACCACAGAAATCAATGTGGGACGTACGACGAAGTATCCATTGGGACAATGTGGCTAAATTTGGCGTTAATGGGCTAAGTGAGCAAGTAACCGACTCGAGTGTCATTGCCTGCAGCGACTGTCCTGGGCTTCATTAGACCGTAGACGTTATGAAAACTTTGACTTGATCAGATGATTCCCAGTTTCAGTTGGTAAGAGTTGATAGTAGGTTTCGAGTGTGGAGCTGACCCCACGAAGCCATGGACCCAAGTATTCAATAAGGCACTGTGCAAGCTCGCCGTGGCTCCATGATTGAGTGGGCTACGTTTACGTCGCAATGACTGGGTCATCTACTCCAATTGAATCGATCATTGACTAAAAATGGTTACGTTCGGCTGCCTGTAGACCATTTATATTCGTGGACTTCACGTTCTCAAACAAGTGTGGAATTTTTATAGATGGCAATACGTCATGTCACAGGACCACAAATGTTCGCGATTTGTTTGAAGCACATTCATGACAATTCGATCAAATGATTCGGCCTCTCACTCTGCCCGACTTGCAGCCCATCGAACATTTATGGGACATAATCGAGAAGGCAGTCGGTGCACAAAATCCTGCTCAGGTAACACATTCGCGATTGTGGACGGATGTATAGACACGGAGCGTGGAATGTCAGATCCCTTAATCGGGCAGGTAGGTTAGAAAATTTGAAAAAGGAAATGGATAGGTTAAAGTTAGATATAGTGGGAATTAGTGACGTTTGGTGGCAGGAGGAACAAGACTTTTGGTCAGGTGAATACAGGGTTATAAATACAAAATCAAACAGGGGTAATGCAGGAATAGGTTTAATAATGAATACAAAAATTGGAGTGTGGGTAAGCTACTACAAACAGCATAGTGAACGCGTTATTGTGGCGAAGATAGACACGAAGCCCACGCCTACTACAGTAGTACAAGTTTATATGCCAACTAGCTCTGAAGATGACGAAGAAATTGACGCAATGTATGATGAGATAAAAGAAATTATTCAGATAGTGAAGGGAGACGAAATTTTAATAGTCATGGGTGACTGGAACTCGATAGTAGGAAAAGGAAGGGAAGAAAACGTAGTTGATGAATATCGATTGCGGGTAAGGAATGAAAGAGGAAGCCGCCCGATAGAATTTTGCACAGAGCATAACTTAATCATAGCTAAGATTTGGTTCAAGAATCATGAAAGAGGTTGCATGCATGGAAGAAGCCTGGAAATACTAGAATGTATTAGACAGATTATATAATGGTAAGACAGAGATTTAGGAACCAGATTTTAAATTGTAAGACATTTCAAGGGACAGATGTGAACTCTGACCACAATCTACTGGTTATGAACTGTAGATCAAAACTGAAGAAACTGCAAAGAGGTGGGAATTTAAGGAGATGGAACCTGGATAAACTGACTAAACCAGAGGTTGTACAGAGTTTCAGGGAGAACATAAGGGAACAATTGACAGGACTGGGGGAAAGAAATGCAGTAGAAGAAGAATGGATAGCTTTGAGGAATGAAGTAGTGAAGGCAGCAGAGGATTAAGTAGGTAAACAGACGAGGGCTAGTAGAAATGTTTGGGTAACAGAAGAAATATTGAATTTAATTGGTGAAAGGAGAAAGTATAAAAACGCAGTAAGTGAAGTAGGCAAAATGAAATACAAACGTCTCAAAAAAGAGATAGGCAGGAAGTGCAAAAGGCTAAGCAGCGATGGATAGTGGACAAATGTAAGGATTTAAGGGCTTTTCTCACTAGGGGTAAGATAGCTACTCCCTACAGAAAAATTAAAGAGACACTTGGAGAAAAGAGAATAACATGTTTGAATATCAAAAGCTCAGATGGAAAACCAGGTCTAAGCAAAGAAGAGAAAGCAAGAAGGTGGAACGAGTATATGAGGGCCTGTACAAGGGTGATGTACTTGAGGACAATATCATGGAAATGGAATAGGATGTAGATGAAGCTGAAATGGGAGATATGATACTGCGTGAAGAGTTTGACAAAGCACTGAAAGACCTAGGTCGAAACAAGGCCCCGGAGTAGACAACAGTACATTAGGACTACTGACAGCCTTGGGAAAGCCAGTCCTGACTAAACTGTACCATTAGGTGAGCAAGATGTTTGGGACAGGCGAAATACCCTCAGACTTCATGAAGAATATAATAATTCCAATCCCAAAGAAACGAGGGGTTGACAGTTGGTTCAAATGGTTCAAATGGCTCTGAGCACTATGGGAGTTAACTTCTGAGGTCATCAGTCCCCTAGAACTTAGAACTACTTAAACCTAACTAACCTAACAACATCACACACATCCATGCCCGAGGTAGGATTCGAACCTGCGACCGTAGCGGTCGCGCGGTGACAGACTGTACGCCTAGAACCGTTCGGCCACTCCGGCCGGCGTTGACAGATGTGAAAAGTACCGAACTATCAGTTTAATAAGTCACGGCTGCAAAATAGTAACGCGAATTCTTTAGAGAAGAATGGAAACATTGGTAGAAGCCGATCTCGGGGAAGATCTATTTGGATTCCGTAGAATTATTTGAACACGTGTGGCAATACCGACCCTACGACTTATCTTAGAAAACAGATTAAGGAAAGGCGAACCTACGTTTCTAGCATTTGTAGACACAGAGAAAGCTTTCGACTATGTTGACTGGAATACTCTCATTCAAATCCTGAAGGTGGCAGGGGTCAAATAGAGGGAGCGAAAGACTATTTACAATTTGTACGGAAACCAGATGGCAGTTATAGGAGTCGAGGGGCATAAACGGAAGCAGTGGTTGGGAAGGGAGTGAGACAGGGTTGTAGCCTATGCCCAATGTTATTCAATCTGTATTTTGAGCAAGTAGTAAAGGAAACAAAAGAAAACTTCGGAGTAGTCATTAAAATCCATGGAGAAGAAATAGAAACTTTGTGGTTCACCGATGACATGGTAATTCTGTTAGAGACAGCAAAGGACTTGGAAGAGCAGTTGAACGGAATGGACAGTGTCTTGAAAGGAGGATATAAAATGAACATCAACAAAAGCAAAACGAAGATAATGGAATGTAGTCGGGTGATGCTGAGGGAATTAGATTAGGAAATAAGACACTTAAAGTGGTAAAGGTGATTTGCTATTTGGGGAGCAAAATAACTGATGATGGTCGAATTAGAGAGGATATAAAATGTAGACTGGCAATGGAAAGAAAAGCGTTTCTGTAGAAGAGAAGTTAGTTAACATCTAGTATAGATTTCAGTGTCAGGAAGTCGTTTCTGAAAGTATTTGTGTGGAGTGTAGCCATGCATGGAAGTGAAACATGGACGATAAATAGTTTGGACAAGAAGAGAAGCTTTCGAAATGTGGTGCTACAGAAGAATGCTGAAGTTTAGATGGGTAGATCACATAACTAATGAGGAAGTATTGAGTAGAGTTGGGGAATTTTGTGGCACAGCTTAACTAGAAGAAGGGATCGGTTGGTAGGACATGTTCTGAGGCATCAAGGGATCACCAGTTTAGTATTGCCGGGCAGCGTGGAGGGTAAAAATCGTAGAGGAATACCAAGAGATGAATACGCTAAGCAGATTCAGAAGGATGTAGGTTGCAGTAGGTACTGGGGGAAGAAGAAGCTTGCACAGAATAGTGAAGCGTAGAGAGCTGCATATAAAACCAGTCTCAGGACTGACGACCACAACAACATATAGACAGCAGAACTTCCAACGACTTGAGTCCATGTCACGTCGAGTTGCTGCACTATACAGGGCAAAAGGACGTCCGACACGATATTAGGAAGTATCACATTTTGTCACCTCTTTGTAAAGATATGTATGGCACAAGGAGAGTAATGTAGGTTTTAGGGTTCGTAGGTTCGATTTACATGTTGGCTGTTACTATTATTGTAAATACGATACACAACGGAAGGAACAATGTAATCTTCATCTCTAAAAATTACTGCAGCAGGCTACTGCGTCGAACAATGCAGTGCCATGCATGGTTCGGCGCCGCAGAACTCTCCCGTCGGCGTGTCCAACAGCTTTCACTCTCTCCGCAGCTGGCGACTGCCCACGCTGACCCATTTGCGCTGCAGGCCAGCCAGTCAGCGCATTTCCTGGTCGCAAAACCCGCTCGCTCTCGTGGACGCTGCCCACGCTGTTCGCTGCTTTCCACCGCGAGAAGCAATTTCTTTGCAGTGCAGAGCCTCCGTTTTAGTAACAGAGTACCTGGATTTCATGTCGTTTGACCGTCCGCTTAACACACTGTGGGTCCGCCACCGCTAACACTATAGCAGTCATACGAGATGACAGCGTTGTAAGAAAATCGTGATAAGCGTCTTGGACGACCAAGAACGAAGCCCTATGATTAGATAGAGTGTAAGACTGGGGTACTGCCTGTCTCCCCTAGTGTCCAGTCTATGCAATGAAGAAACAATGACGGAACTGACAGAATGTTTAAACAGTGGGATTAAAATCCGCCATAGGGTATCAATGAGTTGATTCGTTGATGACACTACTATCCTCTGTGAAAATGAAGAATGACGGGTACTGTTGAATAGAGTGAACAATGTAATGAATAGCCAGCCGAAGTGGCCGTGCGGTTCTAGGCGGTGCAGTATGGAACCGCGAGACCGCTACGGTCGCAGGTTCAAATCCTGCCTCGGGCATGGATGTGTGTGATGTCCTTAGGTTAGTTAGGTTTAACTAGTTCTAAGTTGTAGTCGACTAATGACCTCAGAAGTTGAGTCCCATAGTGCTCAGAGCCATTTGATTTTTTTTAATGAGTATAGAATGTAGCTCGAGAGTAAATCGAAGAGAGACGAAAGTAATGAGAAGTAGCAGGAATGTTATAAGCGATCAAGTTAATATCAAAATTGAAGACCACGAAGTAGGCGAGGCGAAAAAAATCTGCTGCTTTGGAAACAAAGTGACGCGTGCAGATCAACGAAGGAGGACGTAAAAAATAGAATGGCACAGGCAAAGAGGTTAAAAGAAACAGCTAAAAGAGGAAGATTGGGTGTGAATCATCGCCAGTGGGAAAACCACAAAAGAAAGGAAAATAAGCGTCTGAGATATGCTACTACAGAAAGATTTCGAAAATTATGTGAAGTCATAACAAATGAGGAGATTCTCAACAAAATCGGTGAAGTAAGGAATATGTGGGAGCACTGATAATAAGAAACGAAAAGATGATGGGGCGTATATTAGTACATCAGTAATTTCTTTGGTACTACAAGGAACTATAGAGGGTAAAACTATCGTGGAAGGTAAATATCGTTATACAACATATAACTGAGGAAGTAGTTTATAAGGGCTACTCTGAGATAAAGAAGGTGGAAAAGAAGTTAAAGAAAGTAGATATAGAACTGGAGGAACTGCTGTTTTTTAAGAAATGAAAGCACTTTATGAATCAACGTGAGAGATGCTGTCGTCTTGAATCAGCGTGAGAACTTTCCTGTGGTATCCCAGTTACCATGAAAATTGCAGTACAGGATACGCGACACGTACATAAAAATTGAACGTACAGAACAAAAAATAATGCTGTAGTTGAAGAGGGTACGCAGCAACTACAATGAAAACTGAACATACACAACAGATCAATTTATTCCGCTGGCAACATACGTTTAGTACAAGTTCGATTCAAATCTCAGATTCACACTACTACTATGGTTTCCCAAACTATTTTACATGATTTTCGCGTAATCTGCTTTATCAACACAGTCGATTCCTTCGGTTAATAACCATCAGCAGGGTTAATGTTGCTTGTCTAATTTTCTGCGTGTCGATAAAATGTTACAAATTAGTCGAAAAAATACAGAAGGTAAAATTTAGGACAGCACAAAAAGTACATAAATTTACTACTCTGTCTCAGAAATATCTATCATCAATTACTGTGGAAAATGGAAGACCATGGATGTCACTATACGAATGGAAATGAAATTTGTTCTGTTATGAAGGACGATGGATTTAAACATCCTTCTCGTAAAGGTTATACTTGGGCATTAAACAGGATTTTCTTCTGAATCATTTGTCTTGTTTCCATCTTAACACATTTAAAATGGTTCCAGTGGCTATGGGGCTTAACTTCTGAGGTCATCAGTCCCCAAGAACTTAGTACAACTTAAACCTAACTAACCTAAGGACATCACACACATCCATGTCCGAGGCAGCATTCGAACCTGCGACCGTAGCGGTCGCGCGGTTCCAGACTGGAGGGCCTAGAACCGCTCGGCCACTACGGCCGGCGTAACACGTTTCAATTACTTGTAATAGGACCCTTCAGCTGAGAAATACATTTAACAAATGTAACATTATATGAGTTACTTCTATTTAACGCTTTTGATATTAGTTTCTGTAAATCCGCACATATAGCAGAGTGAGATGAGTAACTGGCGGGAAAATATAGAACAGGAAGACAGACTGGAATCGAACACAAGATCTAGGACCGGTTTTGTACCAGTTGCTGCAGACATTCTTCAGGCCGTTTTTCACATCCGCTTAGACTAACACGATGCTGATTTTCCATTTCAGCATCAGCTGCACGACGTACAAAAAATGTAGACAGAGGGAAAAGGTAGTATATCACACTATCAAGAAATAGAGGAAGACCTGAAATACCGCCACATGTTGAGCTTGCAAAGACAGGATACCACCAGGAAGAAAAATGAGAGGTGGAAAAAAATATGGTAAGTTAGTGAAGGACCACTAATCAGCTGAACGAGAAGGGGTGAGAATTCGGCTGTTGTCTCGTTGACGGGACTATCTTGGTATTCATATTCAAGAATATCCAGAAAAGTTGCGACTGAGGAGGGAAGATTACAATCTGCTCATACTGAGCCCCAGTGAAGAAGATGATGCGGCACGTAGAAGCGAAATAAGTGGAATAATCGCTGCAAACAGTAATGGAACCTCAGCGCCTGGCAAACGTCTCTCTATTCTTGATAGGAAAAATACCTGACGTCGAAACCAGCAAGCCGAGATAAACGCACCTGTTAGCGACTTGTTGTGCAAGTAGGAGCAAGTTCCTCCTGACGTCACAACTGCAGCTTGGCATTTCGAGGCGAGCATCTGCGCGGCAGCAGCACGTAAACAACCGTGCAACAGCGCTGCCACGTAAGGGGAGCTCGGCGCACGTACTGTACGTGCGAGCGGCAGACACTCACCTCTCCGTATTAGAATGTAAATCCGAAGGTCATGGCGGCGAGTAAGCAGAGCGGCACGCTGCGGCCGTGCCCCGGAAGTGTGCGGGGCGTCGTGTGGGCCGCGACGGGTGGGCGAGGCGGAGAGAGTGGGCAGGTCGGTGGTGCCGGCGGCGCCAGTGCGTGTCCGACCGCCGAGCCATGGGGAGCTGCCGGTCTCTGCTGCTGCTGCTGGTGGCCGTCGTCTGCGTCCTGGCGACCCTCGTCGCCTCGGCTCCTGTCCCTCAGGAGGCCTCCTCTGCAGCGCCCGAGTCTCGAGGTGAGCACCCCACCCGCAGCCCCTGCCGCCCTCATGTTTTCGTTCAGCTCACCTAACAGTGATATCTGTATTTCGCAATGCACCCTACATTGAGGGGTCGAGGGTACTTCTGGTACGAATGTCTACCCCCCCCCCACCCCACTCTCTATCCTATTCCTGAATGGCACTTGGAAAGAACAGTTATTGGCAAACCTTCTTATTGGCTCGAATTTCTCGCTGTGCTCATTGTGGTGTCACCGCCAGACACCACACTTGTTAGGTGGTAGCCTTTAAATCGGGCGCGGTCCGTTAGTATACGTCGGACCCGCGTGTCGCCACTATCAGTGATTGCAGACCGAGCGCCACCACGCGGCAGGTCTAGTCTAGAGAGACTCCCTAGCACTCGGCCCCAGTTGTACAGCCGACTTTGCTAGCGGTGGTTCACTATATACGCTCTCATTCGTAGAGACGACAGTTTAGCATATCCTTCAGCTACGTCATTTGCTACGACCTAGCAAGGCGCCATATTCAGTCACTATGATTCTACATTTACATCCATACTCGGCAAGCCACCTGACGGTGTGTGGCGCAGGGTACCTTGAGTACCTCTAACGGTTCTCCCTTTTATTACAGTCTCGTATTGTTCGTGGAAAGAAGGATTGTCGGTATGTTTCTGTGTGGGCTCTAATGTCTCTGATTTTATCCTCATGGTCTATTCGCGAGATATACGTAGGAGGGAGCAATATACTTACTGCTTGACTCTTCGGTGAAGGTATGTTCTCGAAACTTTAACAAAAGCCCGTACCGAGCTACTGAGCGTCTCTCCTGCAAAGGCTTCCACTGGACTTCATCTATCATCTCCGTAACGCTTTCGCCATTACTAAATGATCCTGTAACGAAGCTCGCGGCTCTCCGTTGGATCTTCTCTATCTCTTCTATCAACCCCATCTGGTACGGATCCCACACCGCTGAGCAGTATTCAAGCAGTGGGCGAACAAGCGCACTGTAACATACTTCCATTCTTTTCGGATTGCATTTCCTTAGGATTCTTCCAATGAATCTCAGTCTGGCATCTGCTTTATCGACGATCAACTTTATATTATCATTCCATTTTAAATCACTCCTAATGTGTACTCCCAGACAATTTACGGAATTAACTGCTTACAGTTGCTGACCTGCTATTTTGTAGCTAAATGATAAGGGATCTATCTTTCTATGTATTCGCAGCACATTACACTTGTCTACATTGAGATTGAATTGCCATTCCCTGCACCATGCGTCAATTTGCTGCAGATCCACCTGCATTTCAGTACAATTTTCCATTGTTACAACCTCTCGATACACCACAGCATCATCTGCAAAAAGCCTCAGTGAACTTCCGATGTCATCCACAAGGTCATTTATGTATTACTTCAAGAATGCATTCTGAACAGATAATACTGTGAATCATGTACCGTCAAGATCGACGTCCATTATTAATGGATTAAAGTTAAGTATGAAACTAATTATGTCTGAATTCTCATTCCTTGTCATGTTCCAGACCTCACGTCAGCATTGTTCTGCCCTCCTCACGCCTGCGTGTCTGAGCTAAAACGCGTGCATTTCGGCCTCCACTCGTAACACGGTGTTGACTCTTCTGCTAACACAAAATTCATTTTGCGAGACTCTTTTTTTTTTTTTTTTTTTTTTTTGAGGGAGTGGAGGGGGTCATCAGTTTTCTGACTAGTTTCATACGGCTCGGCCACGAATACGTTTCACGTACCAACTTCTTCATCTCAAAGTAGCAGTTGCACCCTACGCCCTCAATTATTTCTTGGGCGTATTCCAGTCTCTGCCTTCCTCTACAAACACATGACCTGTTATCCCACCCCCTTCTTATCAGTGGTTTCCATATCTTTCTTTCATCGGCGATTCTGCTGACATCCTCCTCGTACCCCACCTTATCGGTCCACCTGATTTTCAACAGCATTATGTAGCGCCACGCTTTAAATGCTTCGATTCTCTCCTGTTCTGGTTTCCAAGAGTCCATGAAAGTTGTACTCCAAACGCACATCCTCAGAAATGTCTGCCGGCCGGGGTGGCCGAGAGGTTCTAGAAGCTACAGTCTGGCACCTCGCGACCGCTACGGTCGCAGGTTCGAATCCTACGTCGGGCACGGATTGCCTGGAGCGATTTAGGGAAATCACGGAAAACCTAAATCAGGATGACCGGACGCGGGATTGAACCGTCGTCCTCGCGACACCAATTTTGATTTAGTGTTTCATGCACTTTTACATCTCAGTGTTCAAGAGACTGCAAGTCAAAACTGGAAAGATTTGTTTCCTACAACGTGTATTCCTAGAAATTTTGTGTTTTAATAACAACTTAGAGCCTTGGGTAGCTTTCAAGTGAAAACGAAAGGATGCATCACTGATTTCTACCAGAAGGGCAACGAAAATCCAAGCCCCTCTCTTTTGTTCCTCTCCATTTCAAGTCACATAGTTCCTAGCCCATTCCTCGTCTTCACATAATTTGCACATTTTGTTCTCTCAGATTTTACCATGATGCTCTTCTTGTCTCCATAAAACTACAGCTGCATCTCTGTTTGAAATGAAATAACCTCTCCTCTGTGCCTTATCATATTTTAACTGATGGGCCGTACCTTTGGATTTCTCGCTTATCAACAGGGCAATCAGTACCCTCCCTCCACCTATCTCTACCCCAGAAAAGTTAAAAGCTCATTTATACACCACCAAACGACACAGTCAAAAATTCGCTTTTCTTGAAAATACCTCCCTCCCTCCCCCCCCCCCCCCTCTCTCTCTCTCTCTCTCTCTCTCTCTCTTTCGGAGGCTTTGCTCCATCGTCGGGCAGCAGTTCCGGTGTGAATCTCAGGAGGTTTGTTCCTGGGAAAGACAAAGCTAGAAGGCAGTGCTCTGGAGGAAAGCCAGCAGTGAAAATGTACAGCACTATAAATATTTAGACATTGTTGGTTTTCTGGGAGCGACGGACCTAAATTGAACACTTAGCTGCCGTCTGATGGTGGAAGAAAGGCTCCGAAACACATCGTAAATAAAAAATTAAAAAAGTAAAAGTAACAACGCGTCTTAAATAAGAAAGGGAAAGTAAAAAATTAAAAGCAAAAACTAACAGAAAAAATTAAAATTAAAAGTAAAAGATTTGCTTTTTTTTTCATAGCTTTCTATTCGGTTAAGAACTTATATGCTTTTACGACGCAAGTCAAACGCTCAGTACAAGTGAAAATATACATCATTTCTACCGAGCGAGATGGCGCGGCGTTTGATATTGCATTCGTGTTCAAGAGTAGGCTGGTCCTAAGACCGCCCAATTATTCTCGTGAAACAGTAGTGCCATTCTTTCCACAGAAAGTGAAACTACACCCTTGTTTCTGTAATAATGGGTTTAATATCTTGCTTAGTCATATTCCGGCTTAAGACAAGAAATGGAACTAGATTAATCTGTTTGAAAGGGAGCAACGAATAATCCCGATTTACAAACGAATAATGTGGGAAAGTGCTGTTTTTAAGTGGATGACTGTATGACGAGAGAGAGCGAGCTGGGTGCAGAGTGGCACAGTCCACAGCTGACGCGGATCGGAGGTAATCCAGACGGTGCACACAATCCCGTGTAAGGAGAAACTGTGGCACCAGGAGCTAACGGTGCGCGGGTACCAGACAGCCTTGGACGCCGCCCACCGCCGGGACTGAATGTGGGCGTTGACCGCCGTCTGGAGACGCGAACGGGAAGCCTCATCCAGAACCGGTTGTCTCCTCACCTTGAGACGCGCACGGCCGGACATTTTTGCCTGACAATACCTGGGGTAGTCCAAATGTACTGCATCAAACAACCAAATATCCCTCAGACGCAACAACGCTACGCGGCTGGCCAATTGTATTTGTCCCCGAAGTGACTGATTTTTTTCACACTAAGATCGTATAATCGGCATGAAGTGGTGGAAGAGATTTTTTTGTCTCAAAATTTTCCCGTCATATTTTTAAAATGATTCACTGCCCTCACTTGACGCGGGTATGTAAGTTAATAGTCGCCTTTTGAGACTGAAAATTTTCGATTGGTTTTTCCAGCCAAACATATTTTCTCTGGTCGTATTAGACTTCTACAGTAGGTTGAACACCAACAGAATTGCAGACGGAAACAGAATTAATCCTAGTGTGAAGTCATCAGATACAATTGAATGACTCAGATAATTGTCCCAGTTAGCCGACCGTAGTGGCCGCGCGGTTCTAGGCGCTACAGTCTGCAACCGAGCGACAGCTACGGTCGCAGGTTCGAATCCTGCCTCGGGCGTGGATGTGTGATGTCCTTAGGTTAGTTAGGTTTAATTAGTTCTAAGTTCTAGGCGACTGATGACATCAGAAGTTAAGTCGCATAGTGCTCAGAGCCATTTGAACCATTTTGTCCCAGTTAAACACGTGCGATGGTGACTCAATAAATAACTCGCAAAAGCTAGAATCTTGCACATCGTTTTAAATTTGACACCTGTACTTAGATAGAAGGCGGCAGTAAATATCGCATGAAAGTTATCCAATACACACTGTTCCACGGCCAGTGATTAGTGATGTGCAAACCAAGATGGCAAGTGTGCTGCGAGTGTAGAACACGGCCAGTGGTTAGTGATGTGCAAACCAAGATGGCAAGTGTGCTGCGAGTGTAGAACACGGCCAGTGGTTAGTGATGTGCAAACCAAGATGACAAGTGTGCTGCGAGTGTAGAACACGGCCAGTGGTTAGTGATGTGCAAACCAAGATGGCAAGTGTGCTGCGAGTGTAGAACACGGCCAGTGGTTAGTGATGTGCAAACCAAGATGGCAAGTGTGCTGCGAGTGTAGAACAATGAGATTTTTGTGAGCCAAGGCACTGTCCGCAGACCACGTCCATAACGAGATTCGTTCCGTACATAGTTAGAACTGTAGCTATTAGTCTTGTAATAGTCGGTAGCATGTTACAGGTGAAGCTTGTCATCTTCGTGATACTTCTATTTTCTAATTGTGCTTTTCGACAGTGAACGCACATGGTATGCCACTTTCGGGTAAAATTAAAAAAAAATGAAGTTTTGGTTCTTATACACATAAAAGGCTGAAATCATTTAGATCGCAGCCGAGAAAGTTGCATCCAAGTCGTTATGACCTGTTGAAAGTGTGGCTGACTTTGAGGAAGCAGCACTAGAAAATAACTTTGATAATTATGTCAAACGCTGAATATGATATCATCTTATGATTTTACGTATCTGTATTCTCTCAAGAAAACAAATTCGGCCATCTATTAGGGTCATTCAAAATGAAACGCGCCCAAGGTGGTAAAATGAAAACAGCTGATGGGAGACGTTTTGATTCTCTATAGGAGGGTTGAAGCACCAACATCGCAACATCGCCGCTAGAGGGACCTGGGCGCACAGTCGGACACCCGCTTGACGGCAGAGCGAGGACGTGAGCGTGCCGTCCATCCACTGCACCACTGCACTCAGCAGCGCTGTAAACTGAGAAATGGAGGCTTGCAAAAAAAGAAAGTGGGGGGGGGGGGGGTGCTCCGTCAAAGATTTAAAGATGATGAAATGTTATCTCGTATAGTAGCCTAAACCAATATGTTTGCGCAGTATTATTCCATAATACCCTCAGGATTGATCCTGATTGATTCAAAATGAACAACTCATCATCTTCACAGAATCAAAGTTGGAGAATTAGGCTTGAAAAAGACACCATAACCACCTTTTTGAATGCACATAATACCGTGCCGAAGGGGAAAGGAAAGGAAAAACTTAGCACTGTAAAAGAAAGTATGACATGTTACTTCCAGTTTTATAGGACTGTTCAAGCAATTCAGTCCTTTCCCCATTAATACCAAAACGTTAAGCACAATAACGAAAAGAAATAAATGGAAAGAAAAAAATGCTAGCAGTAACTGTAAATGACGGTCAATACTCCCCCGTACCCAGCAAATATTAGAGGAGATAGGTTGCAAGCGCTACACTGAGATGAAGAGGTTGGTACAAGAGAAGAATTCGTGGCAGGTCGCATCAAACCAGTCAGAAGAATGACCAAAAAAAAAATTCCTCCACGAACCGGAAATGAGCTGACTATATTCCAGTAGTTGCTGCTCAGAATAAAGACATGATTCGAACGTAAAGAAATATTGGACACTGAGCCCGTTATATTTCTGTAAGGAGAGTACTTTAGTTGTGATATTACAGTCTCTTGGTGATATTTGGTGAGGTAATGATTGCTATGACAGTGGATCTCAAGTTGATACCATATGTCTAATTTCCAGAAAGCGTTTGATTTCATTCCTCAGAAGTTCTCATCAAATTACGAGCCTACCGTCTCAGTTGTGGGACTGCATTCGAGATTTTCTATCAGAAAGGTCACAGTACCAAGTAATGGGTGGCAAGCAAATCTAGCAAAACAGAAATGATATCTGGGGTTCCCCAAGGAGGTATTATAGACCATTACGTTTTTTTTTTTCTATCTATATAAACGATTTAGGAGACAAAGTGTCTTGGATTGGTTCAAATGGCTCTAAGCACTTTGGGACTTAACGTCTGAGGTCATCAGACCCCTAGACTTAGAACTACTTAAACCTAACTAACCTAAGGACATCACACACATCCATGCCCGAGGTAGGATTCGAACCTGCGACCGTAGCAGCAGCGTGGTGCCTGACTGAAGCGCCTAGAACCGCTCGGACACATCGGCCGGCGGCCTTGGATTGTTTGCAGATTGTTTACACTCTAGTGAATTAATCAGAAGATCAAAACGAATTTCAGAATTATTTGGACAAGATATCTGTATGGTACGAAAGGTGGCCCCCCATGAACCATGGACCTTGCCGTTGGTGGGGAGGCTTGCGTGCCTCAGCGATACAGATGGCCGTACCGTAGGTGCAACCACAACGGAGGGGTATCTGTTGAGAGGCCAGACAAACGTGTGGTTCCTGAAGAGGGGCAGCAGCCTTTTCAGTAGTTGCAAGGGCAACAGTCTGGATGATTGACTGATCTGGCCTTGCAACATTAACCAAAACGGCCTTGCTGTGCTGGTACTGCGAACGGCTGAAAGCAAGGGGAAACTACAGCCGTAATTTTTCCCGAGGACATGCAGCTTTACTGTATGATTAAATGATGATGGGGTCCTCTTGGGTAAAATATTCCGGAGGTAAAATAGTCCCCCATTCGGATCTCCGGGCGGGGACTACTCAGGAGGATGTCGTTATCAGGAGAAAGAAAACTGGCGTTCTACGGATCGGAGCGTGGAATGTCAGATCCCTTAATCGGGCAGGTAGGTTAGAAAATTTAAAAAGGGAAATGGATAGGTTGAAGTTAGATATAGTGGGAATTAGTGAAGTTCGGTGGCAGAAGGAACAGGACTTCTGGTCAGGTGACTGCAGGGTTATAAACACAAGATCAAATAGGGGTAATGCAGGAGTAGGTTTAATAATGAATAGGAAAATAGGAATGCGGGTAAGCTACTACAAACAGCATAGTGAACGCATTGTTGTGGCCAAGATAGATACGAAGCCCACACCTACTACAGTAGTACAAGTTTATATGCCAACTAGCTCTGCAGATGATGAAGAAATTGAAGAAATGTACGATGAAATAAAAGAAATTATTCAGATAGTGAAGGGAGACGAAAATTTAATAGTAATGGGTGACTGGAATTCGAATGTAGGAAAAGGAAGAGAAGGAAACATAGTAGGTGGGTATGGATTGGGGCTAAGAAATGAAAGAGGAAGCCGCCTAGTAGAATTTTGCACAGAGCACAACTTAATCATAGCTAACAGTTGGTTTAAGAATCATGAAAGAAGGTTGTATACGTGGAAGAACCCTGGAGATACTAAAAGGTATCAGATAGACTATATAATGGGAAGACAGAGATTTAGGAACCAGGTTTTAAGTTGTAAGACATTACCAGGGGCAGATGTGGACTCTGGCCACAATCTATTGCTTATGACCTGTAGATTAAAACTGAAGAAACTGCAAAAATGTGGGAAATTAAGGAGATGGGACCTGGATAAACTGAAAGAACCAGAGGTTGTACAGAGTTTCAGGGAGAGCATAAGGGAACAATTGACAGGAATAGGGGAAAGAAATACAGTAGAAGGAGAATGGGTAGCTCTGAGGGATGACGTAGTGAAGGCAGCACAGGATAAAGTAGGTACAAAGACGAGGGCTGCTAGAAATCCTTGGGTAACAGAAGAAATATTGAATTTAATTGATGAAAGGAGAAAATATAAAAATGCAGTAAATGAAGCAGGCAAAAAGGAATACAAACGTCTCAAAAATGAGATCGACAGGAAGTGCAAAATGGCTAAACAGGGATGGCTGGAGGACAAATGTAAGGATGTAGAAGCTTATCTCACTAGGGGTAAGATAGATACTGCCTACAGGAAAATTAAAGAGACCTTTGGAGAGAAGAGAACCATGTGTATGAATATCAAGAGCTCAGATGGCAGCCCAGTTCTAAGCAAAGAAGGGAAGGCAGAAAGGTGGAAGGAGTATATAGAAGGTTTATACAAGGGCGATGTACTTGAGGACAATATTATGGAAATGGAAGATGTAGATGAAGACGAAATGGGAGATACGATACTGCGTGAAGAGTTTGACAGAGCACTGAAAGACCTGAGTCGAAACAAGGCCCCCGGAGTAGACAACATTCCATTAGAACTACTGACGGCCTTGGGAGAACCAGTCCTGACAAAACTCTACCAGCTGGTGAGCAAGATGTATGAGACAGGCGAAATACCCTCAGACTTCAAGAAGAATATAATAATTCCAATCCCAAAAAAAGCAGGTGCTGACAGATGTGAAAATTACCGAACTATCAGTTTAATAAGCCACGGCTGCAAAATACTAACGCGAATTCTTTACAGACGAATGGAAAAACTGGTAGATGCAGACCTCGGGGAGGATCAGTTTGGATTCCGTCGAAATGTTGGAACACGTGAGGCAATACTGACCTTACGACTTATCTTAGAAGAAAGATTAAGAAAAGGCAAACCTACGTTTCTAGCATTTGTAGACTTAGAGAAAGCTTTTGACAATGTTGACTGGAATACTCTTTTTCAAATTCTAAAGGTGGCAGGGGTAAAATACAGGGAGCGAAAGGCTATTTACAATTTGTACAGAAACCAGATGGCAGTAATATGAGTCGAGGGGCATGAAAGGGAAGCAGTGGTTGGGAAAGGAGTGAGACAGGGTTGTAGCCTCTCCCCGATGTTATTCAATCTGTATATTGAGGAAGCAGTAAAGGAAACAAAAGAAAAATTCGGAGTAGGTATTAAAATTCATGGAGAAGAAGTAAAAACTTTGAGGTTGGCTGATGACATTGTAATTCTGTCAGAGACGGCAAAGGATTTGGAAGAGCAGTTGAACGGAATGGACAGTGTCTTGAAAAGAGGATATAAGATGAACATCAACAAAAGCAAAACTAGGATAATGGAATGTAGTCAAATTAAATCGGGTGATGCTGAGGGAATTAGATTAGGAAATGAGACACTTAAAGTAGTGAAGGAGTTTTGCTATTTAGGAAGTAAAATAACTGATGATGGTCGAAGTAGGGAGGATATAAAATGTAGACTGGCAATGGCAAGGAAAGCGTTTCTGAAGACGAGAAATTTGTTAACATCGAATATAGATTTATGTATCAGGAAGTCGTTTCTGAAAGTATTTGTTTGGAGTGTAGCCATGTATGGAAGTTAAACATGGACGATAACTAGTTTGGACAAGAAGAGAATAGAAGCTTTTGAAATGTGGTGCTACAGAAGAATGCTGAAGATTAGATGGGTAGATCACATAACTAATGAGGAGGTATTGAATAGGATTGGGGAGAAGAGAAGTTTGTGGCACAACTTGACTAGAAGAAGGGATCGGTTGGTAGGACATGTTTTGAGGCATCAAGGGATCACAAATTTAGCATTGGAGGGCAGCGTGGAGGGTAAAAATCGAGACCGAGAGATGAGTACACTAAGCAGATTCAGAAGGATGTGGGTTGCAGTAGGTACTGGGAGATGAAGCAGCTTGCACAGGATAGAGTAGCATGGAGAGCTGCATCAAACCAGTCTCAGGACTGAAGACAACAACAACAACAACACGAAAGGTGGGAAATGACCCTAAAGAATAAAAAAGTATCAAGGCATCTACAAGAATACTAAAATTATCCGTCTCGTTTCAGCTGCATGAAAAAACATACAAATTTAAAGGTTGTCGATTCAATTAAATATCCATGGATTACAATTACGAACAACTTACAGTAGAACCACCATATAGAAAATGTTGTGTGGCCGAGCGGTTCTAGGCGCTTCAGTCTGGAACCGCGCGAACACTACGGTCGCAGGTACGAATCCTGCCTCTGGCATGGATCTGTGTGATGTCTTTAGATTAGTTCGGTTTAAGTAGTTCTAAGTTCTAGGGGACTAATGACCTAAGATGTTAAGTCCCATAGTGCTCTGAACCATTTGAACCATTTTTGAGAAAATGTTGTGGAGAGGCTGAATCAATGATTGCGTATAACTGTCAGAACACTTAGAAGATGCAACAATTCTACTAAGGAGACTGCCTGCACTACGCTTATCCTTCCTCTCCTGGGGTATTGCTGTGCGGCATGGGGATAGAATGGAAGTCAGACGTCGGAAAAGTTGAAAGAATGGCAGCATGTTCTGTGTTATAGTGAAATAGGGGAGACAGTGTCACAGTGGTGATACGCGAGAGGAACCGACCATGAAGGAGCCAGCCATGGGTGTAAATACTGGACCCGTCCCACTCGATGAGCACTCTCAAGTAGCACGTGATGAGAATAACGAGTTACACTGTGGAAATGTTGTGCATTAACGACGCTGATATCTGGCAGAACATCCAAAAGCACCTCGAGACGGTAAAAAATTGCCGGGAAAGCCTGAAGAATTACAACAGTTAATATGGAATGCGGATGCAGCATACTGGTCTTTTGAGAAGTGGAAGCACCTGTCCAGGAATGTGGAGTTTACATGCTCTGCGGGCGTTGAAGTTTGAGACCAGTGATGTCTACAATTCATCAGATTGTGTTTCTTATTTGAATTATCTATGTAACCCAACTGCTGGCAGTTGGAATACTTTGTATGCTGTAAGGCGTAAGCGCAGGAAAGCTGATGGCCTATTGTTCTCTGTCCACCTTTCACTGTTGACTAATGGGCTGCACAACATATCAGGATACAAAACACAATCCGAACAAACTTAGACGTCACTTTTCCCAAACCTCGACAACGTTACAGGTGTTTCCTCTTGGAGAATGACCAGTTTGTTGCCCTGCAGAACAAAACAGTTACTTTTCCGTACACACTGTAGAGAAGTTGTTAGGTGTCGTGAGTACGTGGTTTCTCAATTAGCAGGTTGCTAAACATGAGAACACGCGTAACATGACGAAGCACGTATTCCTCAGTAGGTGGCTGTCTTACAATGGATTCAAGCCTTTACGCAAACCGATCTTCTTGAATCGTACCATGGATTCAAGCCTTTACTGGAAATGAGCTTCTTGAATATTCACTAGGAGGCGAAAAATTCAAGAATCAAAAATTGTTTATTCGTTTTTTTTGGTACTAGATCGCTTTAGCGTGACACCCAAATAGTTTTTTTTGTCCGAAAACATGATTATGTGTCATGTAATTAATTTAAGAGCTATAATGGTAACAGACTCGTAAATCTTTGCCGACGTCGTAAAATGGAAGTGTGCTCCAACCATTGTCAGTATTTCACGTAGCACTGCGACTGTGAACACACGTCTCAGACTACGGTTACGTGAGCGTGTAACTGGGATGGAACGCTGTTTCCCTAACTCGTTTCGATCTAAGTTCGGGAAGTCAATCACTTATTGCAAGGGCTTTTCGTCTTACCTTTCTCAACTGCCCGTAGTTCGCGGAATCTACTTGAGAACATGAGAACCTTGTCCGATTGGTTGTTGACAGTAGGAATTGTCTACATAAGAGGGTGGCTTTACACGTGGCAAGAATAGTACCGGTCTACTCGTAATCCCATCGAAAAAAAAAAAAAAAAAAAAAAAAAAAAAAAAAAAAAAAAAAAAAAAAGGAAGGCATCCACGTTTATTGTGTTAAAATAGTTAGTGCGTACTATCAGTTCTCTAGCGCGTAAATTAGCCATCCTACTGAAATAATAAGAGGAAAGCTTAATCAGTCAACAATCCCTTGGGAAAATTATAGTTGTGTTGGTGGTCGACGTGACAAGACATGCTTTGAAATGTTACAAAATGGCTTCCCTAAAAACTATCTGCAACAGATGACTCGGAACCCTACTCAAGATGAAAATATATTAGGCCTAAAGGCAAAAAATAAACCTGAGCTATTTGTGGACGTTCACATCGACGCCTGTATCAGTGACCGTGAGGCAGTTGTAGTAACAATGATTACCAAATTATAAAGGGAAACTAACATGATTAGAAACCTTTATATGTTCAGTAAACAACATAAGAACCAGTACTGTCATCACATCTCATTGAGAAGACTGAAACATTTAATACAGGATAGGTGCTTGTATAGGAACTATGTCTCAAATTTAAAAGTACAGTTTATCATTCACTGAATATGTTTTTAATAGAAGAGTCGGTGACGGGAGGAACCCTCCATCGTATATGGTCACCGTAAAAAAATTACTAACGAGTCAAGGACTATTGCAAAATCAATATCAGTATCTTATATTAGAAAGTGCTCAATGTGCATGCGGCTCAAATTCAGAAACGATCAAGGGAGTTATATGGTGTGGTAGCTCTCTGCTCTCCATCCATGAAGAAGGTTCCCGTTTTTACTTGAAGTGCGTTCTTCTGTAGATAGCTATAATGGCTAGGATGTTTCTTCCTCTAGAAATTTCTATAACATTCGAGAGTATTCGAGAACGTTTCAGAACATCAGAGGGTACACGTATGGTCCATAACATTCCAGAATGTTCAATGATCCGGGGTGTTCTGGAAAGTTCGGGAATAGTATGGAACATTCGGTAAGATTCCTGAATGTTCGGAACATTGTGGACCATTCGAAGCCTTTTTGGTATGTTCTGGAATTAGCCAACGGTGGGGCTACACATTGGTTGAGGCGTATAAAGCAAGACCCGTCGTGGGTTCTAGAGCCAGTTTCCGATCAGAGAAGGGAGGAAACGCTGAAGTAACGCAGTGGGTGAATAAGAATAAACAGTGAATTGGTGGAATACCCGGCTCAAATGGTCACTAACAGAAATGGAGAACGACTTGTGAGACTCTGTAAAGCATTTAACCTAGTAATGAAATCAACGGCCTTTAAGCATCTAGCAAGAAATCAGGAGACATGGACTTCACCCAATAAACTCCTACGAGAGTTTCAAACAGATCATGTGGCCATTTCAAGAAATTCCGGTAGTGAAGTCCAGAATGTGAGAGTGTTAAGAGGGGCGAACGTGGACTCAGACCACTACCTCTCAAAAGTAAAGTTCCGATTTCTACCTAGGAGTACTCGAAAGTCTCAAACTCCCAACCTTACCAAGTTTGACTTGCAAATAACTGAAAACCTCAAATATGCTTACAGAGATAATGCAACACTAGATCATGACCAACTAAGGGACAAAGTAGTAAAAGCCGCAGCAGAAGTCACCCCACTAAAGAATCAGAAGAAACATTAGTGGTGGACAAGTAACTGCGACCCAGCGATCGCAAAGATACAAACAGCTTGGCTAAGATGGAACTCACAGAAATCCGAAACTAATAAGGGCAAGTTCATAGATGGGTTGTTTTAGGGAGGGAGACCAGACTGCGAGGTCATCAGTCTCATCGGATTAGGGAAGGACGGTGAAGGAAGTCGGCCGTGCCCTTTCAAAGGAACCATCCCGGCATTTGCCTGGACCGATTTAGGGAAATCACGGAAAACCTAAATCAGGATGGCCGGACGCGGGATTGAACCGTCGTCCTCCCGAATGGCGCCGCCGCGCACATATGTGGAGGGTTGAACCCTCTGCTGTAAACGAAGTTCTAGCGCACGTAAGGCGCTTCTCCTTCTGGCATGAAGTTTGTTGGGTGATGGATGTCATGATGCGTTGGTATTGCTTGACTTTTGTGCTGTTTTTTTTTTTTTTTTAATATATAAAAGAAGACAGGACAGAGAAAGGGACAGTAGAAGAGTGGCGGAAAAGGAACGGCCCGTTGACTAGCCGGGGATTATATTAAATTATAGAATAAAGGATAGAAGGAGGAATAGTTAGAGAGTGAAATCGAAAGGCCATTATCCTGGCCGCCTCTTCTTCGTAGCAGCGTCTTGATATTGGTGGCAAACAATCTTGAAGTGATGGTTTGGGGGGGGGGGGAGAAAGTAGTCAGAGAGTGACAGCTTGAGAAGTGGAAAGAGGAAGGGCCTGTCGTGATTAGGCCAACATTGGGGGGCAGAGTGGGTGGAAGGGGGGGTGGCGTGCTTGTGAGGGTGAATGACATGACATGTTGGTGGATGATCGATGATGTGAGGAAGAGTAGTTGACATGAGATGAGGTGGCTTTTGCGTGCGAATTCATGGGGGGTGGAAAAGAAGGTCAGGCCATCGAGTGGTGGCTAAACGGTGAACACGGGTACCCAGGGAGAGGATTAGGGGATTAGGAGAGTGATGTGTTTGTTGGTAAAAGGAATTGGCTGCAGATAGGATGCGGGTGCGAAGGAGCGGCAAGTCGGACAGGTTATGGAGCTCTTGGGTTGGGAAGTCGAAAGGGAGGTGGAGGGCACGCCGGAGAGCCCGATTCTGGACGGTTTGGAGTCGGCGGAGGTGGTTGGGGGCAGCATTGCCCCACACCACCGCCGCATATTCAAGGATGGGACGAACAAGGGAGGTGTACAATCTAACAGCAAGGTGTGTGGGCAGTTAAGAGGTTCCTCCCGAATGCGAGTCCAGTGTGCTAACCACTGCGCCACCTTGCTCGGTGACAAGTTCATAGAAGAGCGCCGGATAACTGCCAAAACCATCAGGTAGGTTAAACGTTAGTACACTCAGGACCAAATGACTCAATTAGATGAAGACTTCAAGAAGAATATCACTAGAATTTTTTTACCAAACTTTCAAGCGAAACCTTAAAGGATTGAAACATAGCCTATAATGACAAAGACAACTGCCGCATATTGGCCAAATATATTGAGAATGTCCTCAACTGTGAGTCCCCTAAGACCTCCTTTATCTATGAAGACAAACTCTTAGCCTCCAACAGAAGAAGAAATGCACAAAACAGACATAATGTCTTATGGGACAACAGCAATCAGTGAAATTATAATGTTACTTAAAAACCGTCTTGATTGCAAATATTTTTATTCATATGACCGGTTTCGGTTCATTCAGAACCATCTTCAGATCTGATATTTCAGTTACAGGAGTAACCCGTCCAAATCCAGCAGTTTTCACATGCTACGTCACATGTGAAAACTGCTGGATTTGGACGGGTTACTCCTGTAACTGAAATATCAGATCTGTGACGTAGCATGTGAAAACTGCTGGATTTGGACGGGTTACTCCTGTAACTGAAATATCAGATCTGAAGATGGTTCTGAATGAACCGAAACCGGTCATATGAATAAAAATATTTGCAATCAAGACGGTTTTTAAGTAACATTAGAAGAAGAAATGAAAAATATCATTCAGTCCCTGAAAAATAACAAAGCACCGGGAGAAGACGCTATAGTTGCAGAGCTGTTGAAGCAGGCAGGAGACAAAGCAATCAGCAAGTTGACCGAGATACTACGGAACATTTGGGAAGTTACCAGATGACTGGACATCTGCTCTTATCCACCCCTTACACAAGAGGGGTGACTTAACTGACATTGTCGAGGGATCTCATTGATACCAGTCACCTATAAATACTACCTAAGGCATTACTGAACAGAGCCGCATCTCAATTGGACCTAAAACTTGGAGATTATCGGGGTGGTTATAGAAAAGGACATTCTTGTGCTGAACATATCCTTAACTTGAAGTCAGTATTAAGTCAAATTAAACTAGCGAATGAACGGTACGTAGTTACTTTCGTTGACTTCAAGAAAGCATACGATTAAATCGACAGACATACTATTATGAGAATTTTGCAGGAAATGGGCCTGGACCAGAAAACCCACAGCCATATACAAAAGATGAGTAACACTAGATCACGAATAAAGTTTAGGGGAGCACTTTCAGAAAGCTTTGAGATAAAGACAGGAGTTAGACAAGGAGATGGACTTCCACGCCTTCTCTTCAACTGTGCACTGGACAAGGTGATCGGAGAGTGGTGAACAGAAATGGAAGTGCAAAATACACCGAGTGGTATTTACCTGGGATACAAACGGAAGGGACGGGTAATAGGCTGTTTAGCTTTCGCAAATGATCTGGCACTTACAGCAAGCTCAGTGGAAGTAGCAGTAAAGCAGCTCAATATGCTCACACTCCAGGCTGCCAAGGTAGATCCTGAGCAAAATTCTGCGAACGATCAAAACAAACGGTGAGTACAGAAGACAATCTAACCAGCAACTATACAATCATACTAAGAAAATCACACATGTAGCCAGTAAGAGACGTCGCTGAACCAAACAAGACTGACCAACCGACTTCTCAACTCCTGGTATAACAGGAAGAAAGTGACCCCATAGCTGATAGAAGTCAAAAAAGACATCTACGAACTGAACATAAATGAAAGTAACATTAGAAACCGAACACTGCTCAGAAGGATACTAAAAGAAAATAGGTTTCAGGACAGATCACCCCGTAAAACGATCGGCGCCCTTTGGACAAAGGAGAGAAAGGAAAGACATAGCCAGAGAATGCGGGATTGCTGGGCAAACATCAAGTCCCTCTCCAGGCTGAAAAGTTGAATATCGTGGTCCTTAGCTGGCCCATTCGAAATAAGAAGAAGAAGAAACAGTGAAGGGCGAGTAAAAGTGATATAATACTGAATATCAACCTAAAATTAAGAGTGAAAAGTCTGTAAAGTATGCATAGTGCATTTGTTAGTAAAAAGTTTATGTCATTTATATTTTAGACAATGCCCAAACGTAAAACAGGAAGAGAACTTGCCAGTTCTAAAGCAAATCGGGAGAAAACAAAAAGAACAGAAAAAAACGGTGCATGTATCCTTTCTATACACGTTATGCCCTACAATCTCATCAGCCCGTTTAATTACTCATACATCCAAAACATTTAATGGTATGGAATCAAGGTTAAGAGGAACTGTATAGTTTCTTGATGCACCTAAATAGTATTAATTCAAAGATACAATTTACTATGGGGATAAAGAGCAATGGTCAACAAAATGTTTTGGATGTATCAGTAATAAAATGGGCAGATAGGAGTCTAGGGTACAACGCGTATAGAAAATATTCACACAACATAAGGATTCGAACCATCATCCCAGGCAGAAGAGAGATGTCATTAAAACATTGGTGGACAGAGCTAATAAGATGTGAGCGATCTTATTTGCAAGATGAGCTCTATTTTCCATCGAAGAAACAACAAGTTTCCTGCTACAAACCACTGTTTACTTATATCCACAGCGCATTTCGAAGGTTTACAATCTCCTTTATCAGGTGAATTCCTACGTATTGATTTGACATTCGTGTGTTGCATTATGAATTTCAGGTAACCTGTGGCACGGTATAGTGGAGAAACAAAACACTATTTCAGAACCTGGTTTTTGGGTTGATTTAGACTAAAAACTAAGTGTAAAAGTGAAAATAAAACAACTAAAATAGAATAACTTGAGTAGTCAGAGACTTATTCTCTGTCACAATGTATCACAAACTAACTATTACAATTTGTAAACAAAGATGGTTTCTGGAAACTACTGGGTGTAAAGAACATGTAGAAGACGTACGGCCGGCCGCGGTGGTCTCGCGGTTCTAGGCGCTCAGTCCGGAGCCGCGCGGCTGCTACGGTCGCAGGTTCGAATCCTGCCTCGGGCATGGATGTGTGTGATGTCCTTAGGTTAGTTAAGTTTAAGTAGTTCTAAGTTCTAGGGGACTGATGACCTAAGATGGTAAGTCCCATAGTGCTCAGAGCCATTTGAACCATTTGAAGACGTAGGAACATTATGTCCATGTTCTACATGGATACTCCGCAAACCACCACTGTACAGTGCGTGACGGAGGGCACCCTGTACCACTACTGCTCCTTTCCTTTCCTTTCCTGCTCCACTCGCAGAGCAGAGCGAGGAAAAAAACGACTGTCTGTTTGCCTCCGTATGAGACCCTATTTTTAGTATCTTATCTTCGTGGTCCTTAGGTGCAATATATGTCGGTGGCAGCAGGATCGTTCTGCAGTCAGTTTCCAATGCCCGTTCTCTACTTTCCCCCAGTAGTTTTTCTCGAAAAGAAAGTCTCCTTCCTTCCAGGAATTACCGTCTGGGTTCCCCAAGCATCTCCGTAACACTTGTATGTTGTTCAAACCTACCGGTAACAAATCTAGCAGCGTGACCCTGAACTGCTTCGATGTCTTCCTTTCATCCGACTTGGTACGGATCCCAAACACTCCAGCAGTACTCAGAATAGGTCGACTCGTTTCCTATATGCGATCTCCTATTAACCGAATTCCACCATTCGTCTTTCCTA
Source organism: Schistocerca gregaria (assembly GCF_023897955.1). NCBI lineage: Eukaryota > Metazoa > Arthropoda > Insecta > Orthoptera > Acrididae > Schistocerca > Schistocerca gregaria. Next base: position 446,875,655 of record NC_064920.1, on the reverse strand, counting down.
CCACAATCCTCACATGCTCCCTCCATTCCATATCGCTTCGCAACATTACCCCCAGACATTTCAACGATGTGGCAGTGTGAAGCAGGACACTACTAATGCTTTATCCGAACATTACGGGGTTTGAAACTTCCTGTCAGATTAAATCTGTGTGCCTCACCGAGACACGAACTCAGGACGTTTACCTTTCGCGGGCAAGTGCTCTACCATCTGAGCTACCCAAGCACGACTCACGCCCCGCCCTCACAGCTTTACTTTTGCCAGTACCTCGTCTCCTGCCTTTCTGGAATTCCCATTTGGGAAGGCAGAGCACTTGCTCATAAGAGGCAAAGGTCCCGAGTTCGAGTCTCGGACCGGCACACAGTTTTAATCTGCCACGAAGTTTCACATCAGCACACACTCCGCTGCTCATTCTGGAAATTACGGGGTTTGTTTTTCCTACTCGTCCGCATAAACTTAAATTTTTCTACATTTAGAGCCAGCTACCATTCATCAAATCAACTAGGAATTTAGTCTAAGTCGTCCTTTATCATCCTACAGTAATTCAGATTCGACACCGTACCGTACACCACAGCACCATCAGCAAACAGGCAGATTTATGCTCATCATATGTGCCAGATTATTTATGTAGATAGAAAATAATAGTGGCCCTATCACACTTCCATGGTGCACTTTTGACGATACCCTTGTTTCTGTTCAGCACTCGCCGTCGAGGACATCATACTGGGTGCTATTTCTTAAGGAGCCTTCGAGGTACTCACGTATCTATGTACCTGTTCCGTACGCTCCTACATTAGTTAACAGTCTGCAGTGCGGTACCATGTCAAATGTTCTTCTTGTACTTTTGATCAGATAGAGTACACTACGCCAGGTGGCTCGATTTTTAGGTACGTGTAGGAATGTTATTAATCAGATGACATGTGGCAACCGTCAACTAAAGGTGTATGCTTCCCTTCAGTACTGTGCTCTAACACAGTATTCCTGTTACTCCAGCGCTATATTCACTCATGAATTTCCAATAATATTTATTGCCCTTGTTTCGTTCCCGGAATGTGCTGATCGATGGGAGAAGTACCACGGATCGTGCAAGCCGCCGTGCAGGTACGTGGAGACGTTCCGCTGTGGCGCACAAGGCCTCTGGGATTGTGGAGCAGGAGATGGACGCTGCGTGCCAACGGAAATACCGTAGCGGCGCGCCGGCCGCGGCCGCTGCTCGTGAGCAGGGTAGCAACTGCTGGGCGGACCCCGGCCCAGGCCTTGGGGAGCAGCCGTGGCGTGGGCTGCTCACGCCGATGTATCGGCAGACGCCTCCAAGGTTCAGTTTCATGTTACACGCTATAGACCATGGACGTCATGCTCCAGACAGGCCTTTAACCTTACCCAGCGCGTCGAAGATGGTACGGAAAACTTCTACTCATTGGAGCAGCTTTTGTAGACCTCAGTGCTGCATATGACTCGGTGGATCACAAAATACATATGCAAGAGCTGTACCAGATAGCAAGAGATTTCAGACTGACGACCGTAAGCAGAGATATGCTCCAGAGTAGAAGATACTATTCAAAGCTGCAGGATAGTACGGATTACTTCAAGGAATTGTGTTGCTCTTGATTCTCTACAACATTTCGAGAAGGCTTTTGATACCGTTCCTGATAAGCGACTATAAATCAAATTGCGTGCATATGTAGTATCGTCTCCTTTGTGTGACTGGATTCGTGATTTCCTCTCGTCAGAGAGGTCACAGTTTGTAATGGTAGACAGTAAATCATCGAGTAGAAGAGATATCCGGCGTTCCGCAAGGTAGTGTCATAGGCAATCTGCTTTTCATGATTTACATAAATGATCTAGGTGATAATCTGAACAGCCCCCTTAGATTCTTTGCAAATGGCGCTGTAATTTACAGTCTAGTAAAAACATGACGATCAATTCCAATTTCAAAATAATCTAGAGAGAACTTCTGTATGCTGCGAAAAGTGGCAATTGGCACTAATCAAAGAAAAGTGCGAGGTCATCCACATGTCTACTAAAAGAAATCCGATAAATTTTGGTTATACAATAAATCGCACAAATCTAAGGGCTGTCAACTCGACTAAACACCTACGAATCAAAATTACGAGCTACTTAAATTGGAAAGACCACACAGATAATAATGTGGGGAAGGCGAAACAAGACAGGACACTTAGAAGATGCGACAAACCCACTAAAGAGACAGTCTGCATTACACTTGTCCGTCATCTGCTGGAATATTGCAGCGCAGTACGGGATCCTTACCAGGTAGGACTGACGGAGGACATCGGAAAAGTGCAAAGAAGGGCAGTCCGTTTCGTGTTATCGCGCAACAGGGATGAGAGTGTCACTGATATGATACGCGAGTTGGGGTGGCAGTCACTGAAACAAAGACGCTTTTCTTTGCGGCGAGATTACAGTCACCAACTTTCTCTTCCGAATGCGAAAATATTTTGATGACACCTACCTACGTAGGGAGAAAACATCATAACATAAGACAAATCATAGTTCGAATGGAAAGATTTAGGTGTTCCTGTTTCCCACGCGCCATTCGAGAGTGGAATGGTAGAGAAGTAGTATGAAAATGGTTCGATGAACCCTCTGACAGGCACTTAAGTGTGAATTGCAGAGTAACCATGTACATGTAGAACATCTGTACGATTGAAAACTCAAAACACTCGATTAACAATTACACATCTGCAACACATCGCCAAGGGGAGATATCAGCTGCGGTTACCACACGTCATTCACTAATTAGAGACCCCTAAACAGATTAACAACAGGAGTCTCAAGCTGCAGAGGTATGTGGAGCGACCCACACCCGACAAGTAACCACCTACTACTACGCCAGAGTGAACGAAACCTGCACTCAGAAAAATGTTTTAAATCCGACCGTAAAGGGCATAAAAGTAGCGGAATTCTAGAGAGATAACTTTCTCCCAGGCACGAGAATTAAGACTATTTCTTAGTTGCAGCAGTGGAAAAAGAAAAAAAAAACAAAGACGTTCACAAACAATACTTTTTGCCGATTGTGAAAAATCTGTAAATATATGAGGGATTCTCGAACTATACCTTTAGCACCTAGATCGAAAGATCAAGATTGTTATTCCATCCACGATGTGTTGTTTGGTGTTGCTGACATTTTTTTACGGAACGAGAAGTGTTCTACGAAGTGTTGTTGTCTTGGAGGATAAAATTATCATTTTATGCTCCTGTTTCCGTGAAGTTGATGCAAACGCACAGTGATGATGGGAAAAGCAAGCGACAGTCAAAAGTTAAGTGACAATAAGAAAATTTTAAATTACCTCTATGCTCCTAAAATCTAATTATACTCATATTAGTAATAACCTTATTTATGACATCGTTGCACAAAGTTCTGTCGTTCTCATTCAGATGATCCTGGTATTATTCGTATAGTGTTCCAGTATCCTAGAATTATTGCCAGGAGATCGTCTTCAGACAAGGCAGCTCAGTCGAACAAAAGGCTTTTCGCATGGCAGCTTCAGGGAACGTACGACGCAGGTGTCCGAGAGCAAGATTTGCAAAGTGAGTTGGCACTCCATCATGTTGCAACCACGCACGTGCACAAAGATCAAGTGGGATGCCTTCCAACAATGGGAGGAGACTGTCTCTCAGAAGCAGAGCGTACAATGGTGCAGTCAAACGTCGAGGGAGCAGGTAGGGACTTAGTAATCAATTACTGACTATGCCCACTCACGGGATTCACTCGAAACCTACATTCATGTCGTCACAACTCTCCAAATCGAAAGCCCGTGCATTTCGTTGTTCTCTTCGGTCGTTGAATTGCGTCCCGACTTGCCCACTTTCCGTTACACGTTGGAACAATTTTGGCAACATAGTGTGTGTGTCAAATGTCAGTACCTCGGGTACTTAGCCCAGTGAGATATGTCAGCTTCACTAAGGTTACCATTTGCTTGACCGGACACGAAAATCTGGTGTACTAATTCTGTTATCGGACGTAACGTTTCATCAGGGCTCACATTGCCACTTGTAAACACTGACAGTAGTCTTACATACCTTTGAGTCACGACAGTATAGATGTAATGAAGTCTGCATTTTGGCGTTTTGAATCTCCACCCCTTTTGAGCTAAGTCTCCATGTTGGCTAGTTTGGTAACCACACAATGTTTGAAACCAAGAGACATAAGAAGTTCATTTTATCATATAAACAAGAAGAGTAGAATAATTCTAAGTCTAAAAAACTTAGAAACTGGCGGGCCTTTAGCATTGCCAAAATATGAGCTTAATAAGGCATGCTGCAAAACATGACACGTATTGGTTACGGAAGATTAGTTTGGATTCCGGAGAAATTTAGGGGCAAGCGAGCCATATTGCCCCTACAATTTACGTGTGATTAATACAGAGCAAATAAGTGAGAGGAGAATAAAAGCGGTATTAATGCCATTGGAGTGAATACAATGAAGAAAAATATTCTTAGTGAAGGGAAGGAAAACTCTTTCGATAAATTGGGAGACGTAATGGAAGCAGTAAATGAGCAAGAGGAAGTAATAGTTATTGGTGACTTAAAAAGCAGGGCGGAAACATTTGTAGAAGGAGCTGTACATACCTTAGAGAAACGACAACGGGAGGAGACTAATCAATCCGTTTAAGGGACAGGAGTGTATTACAGCAAACACCTTTTTCCGGCATAAAGATATACGTAAATTCATGTGGGAAGATCCTACGAAGAGTCGTAAATCTATTTTAGATATGATGTTAATGAGAAAAAAAATTGCGACACTACTGGCAGACAAAGTGCATCAGCAATCATCATATGGCAGTGCGGAAAATTTGCTATAACAAGGTAAGACAAACTATAAAAGCAGTGGATGTCCGCCCTTGGTAGCAGATCGATCAGAGCGACGGAATGTCATACCTAACGGCCCGGGTTCGATTCCCGGCTGGGTCGGAAATTTTCTTCGCTCAGGGACTGCGAGTTGTGTTGTCCTTATCATCATCATTTCATCCCCCCCTACACGCAAGTCGGCGAAGTGGCGTCAACTCCAAAGACTTGCACCAAGCGAACGGTCTCCCCGACGGGCGGCCGCAGCCACAGGGCATTTCCATTTCCAAAGCAGTGGATGATGAACTTACAGAAAGTGATGTTTAAGACAGTCCTTCTTAGACCACACAGCAATGGAACGCTCTAACAAAATATGCTGCATAATAAACTCAACATGAGGAGGATAGAAGAACGTACAATACGTACGAAGACCTCAAAGAAAGTGTTTTTGAAGCAGCGAGAGAGGCTATCCGAGAGAATGAAAAGAAAAATATGGCACGTGATGCAGCCAGGAACATAAGTAACACAAAGCTGCTGCAGCGGGCCATTTTCAGTCTTACTTTTTATTGACCAAATATAACAGGAGAGAGATGATTTTAAGTATTATTAATTGATTCTAAATAGTCGGAAATGAACAGAATGGTGGGTGACTGTTTTCTATATAAAGGAATTTAGAAGTCAGTCTGTATTATGAGTGATATGCAGAAGTAAGTAGCTGTTAGTAGGGTATATACGTAGATTAAAAATGAACGGTTAGGAAAGTGATATCCTTGGTCACTCTTCCCGACGATTAGTGTGACCACTTTTACAGATCGGGTGTCATGACGACATTAGTCGGTCACAGACGAAAATTTCAAACCAAAAGAAACAACAAAGAACTACATTTGCAAGCCAGAAGATGTTGTTTAAAAGCAGATATTGTAACAAAGCATTGCTCTTCTTATGTGGTGATAATAATAATATAAATGACGTACCTTACATCAAAAGAGTGATAATCAGAAAAAATGTAATAAAAAGAAACGGAACAAGCTTTCTCTATCGAACTGATAAGAGAGGTAGTGTATATTAGAATTAGTCTGGCCAATTCGCTGCATACAACAACATTGTTCGGGGCAAAAAATAAGCAATGCCCACTTTTCCCACCCTCGCCACTTTACCCTAACTTCCTCTACCGGTCCATAAATCAGCGTGTTTTGTCAACACAGTTGCAGGGAGTGATCTTCAAAAAATGAACACTATAGTTAAAGTGTGGTGTGTGTGTGATAAAGAACTTACTTGCGTCGGAAGGATGAGTCATTTTCTGTAGCTACCATGAACCATTCACAATGTCCTTAGCTTCAACCTGATCTTTTTCCTTGAATCGGTACTGCGGTGCTTTGTTCTTAAGAAGAACGATGCAATGTTCGTTTTATCCACGGGTACCAGACAGGACTTTGCATTAAAATGCCGTCCCCTATACGGGAATTACATAATGTGTTTGTGACGCAGGAATGGAGGTTTGGGTCTGGTCCTAAGTCGTGCGCAGTTACCAGAAGCGATTAGGGCGACCGTTCACGCAAAGTAGGAAATCCGGGTTCGAGTCCCGGCCCCACACCAATTTTTATTGTTGTCATAACCTGAAACAACTAATGGTTGTTCTTATTCGCAACTACGAACACATTTCATGTCTTTCTTGACAGCTTCTTCGAAATAGAAATGAGTACTTTTTTAATTTGAGATTTTGTTGAAAATACGATTTTTGTTATTCACATCAAAGGCGACAGTATAATATTCGGCTAGATCATTGCAGTCTGAGCTTTAGGTCAGTTCGATAAAGACAAGGAAGGAAATCAGCTGTGGCTTTACTGAAGAAAGCAACGTGCTTAGAAGCTTTCTTCAGCAAGGTCACAGTTGATTTCCTTCCTTGTCTACATTTGCTCGGCTGAAGTGATTTAGAAAAATCAATTAGAAATCTTTATCAGAGTAATCGGACTCCAAGTTACTTCTGTTCCTCTCCAGTGACGTAAGCAGTGCGACATATTGATCGGAGGTAAGAAATATAGAAAACAAGGACAAGAAAAGAAATATCTTAGAGGCTGCATAAGTGAACGACCACGTTCAAAAGCAGAAGATTACTAAGAACGAAGAGGGCATCCTGAGAGAGGTAACTAGTTTTCTTCTTTGGGGAATAATTAAATAAATCTGTATTTCACATGCCAACTGTAATACAAAGTGCAGAGTAAGCTACTGTCGCATGGGCTCGAATCTCTCTGGTTCTGCCTTCGTGGTCACTTGGCGAAATCTGATTGGACAAAGTAATATGTTCCTTGACTCTAAATGTACCTTTTCGCAATTACAGCAATACATCTCTCCATCCCTCGCAGTTCCTGTTCTTTAGCATTTGACGAATGAGTCGAATTAATATCTCCGTGCCTCACTCGAAACGAACCTGTAATGGAACGTGCTGCTCTCTTTGATCTCCACTGTCTCGTCCACAATTCGAAACTGGTTAAGAATTCGGGATTAATGATCAGTATTCGGTATAAGGTGTAACGATGTCTTCGTAAGCATAGTTTTTCATCGATGAGTTATATCCCATTAGGATTTTCACCTGAATTTCTGGCTAGTAACTACCTTTCCTAGAAATTGTTTTATGTGGCTCTTCCCCTTTAAAGCTATCCTTGTGAATGCTCATAATTATTAACAGTTGTGACTGTTTTCAGTAATCAGTCGCCAATCATACTATTAAAAAATAATGGATTTTCCACATATTTATGCACAATAAGCTTCAGTGGTTCGTGTTGAGTGTCCGACGCCGGTCCGTTCATAAGTGTCGATCTTCTGTGGATCGTCTGGCATTTCACAACTTTTTCTGCTGTTGGCACTTCCCTATATACAACAGTATAATCCCCAAATTACCTCATGGAGCTTCCGAAGTTATCCATCAGATCATTTATTTTGATCTGTTGCAGCTCCAAAACACCCCACTGGAACGCGCCTGAATCTTTCTTGGTGTGTGATACGAGCAGATCTCTGCGAAATGCAGGACACATCAATGAGTAAAAAACATTACATGATATTATCTAAAGAGCTTAAGAAACCAGCCTTAACGCTGTTGATTAAATATATTCTCACTAAATAATATTTTTTAAACTTCAGTGTCTTGTGAAATGATTTAAATGTAAGAAATAAAACTGATTAGAGAAATTTTTGACTCACCTTTTGAACCACACTGAAAATCTCATGCAGCAAATGAGACTGAACAGCCTCCATAACCCATCAGACAAATAGCTATTTCACATTCTGAAATTGTAAGTTAAACATTGAATTTAAAATTTTTACTTCGCATCTTATTTGCTGTACCTGGTTTCGAGCATCATTCAAAGGCGTGTTAAATGTTTCTTTTATCTATTTTATGTCTTACTATTAAACAAATCATTTCGCTAAAGATTTGACTTTTTTCAAAAAAATTTATTTCCGCTTTTTTCTTGACATTTAATATCACACAAGGTAACATTTTATGCACAGTCGGCTACGCCTTGAAAAGAAGAACTTCATTTACATACCTAGTAGCAGCTGTTCGCGTGATATTTCAATTGTATGTAGGCTGTTTAGGTTTTTTTATTGGTAACGCCGCCGCCACGTAGCGCTCTGTATAAAAATCACTGGCTGTGCCGTGTGCAGTCTGTGGCTGGTTTGCATTGTTGTCTGCCATTGTAGTGTTGGGCAGCGGCAGCTGGATGTTAACAGCGCATAGCGTTGCGCAGTTGGAGGTGAGCCGCCAGCAGTGGTGGACGTGGGGAGAGAGATGGCGGAGTTTTGAAATTTGTAAGAATTGGTGTCATGAACTGATATATATGACTATTAAGGTAAATACATTGTTTGTACTCTATTAAAATCTTTCATTCGCTAACTATGCCTATCAGTAATTAGTGCCTTCAGTAGTTTGAATCTTTTATTTAGCTGGCAGTAGTGGTGCTCGCTGTATTGCAGTAGTTCGAGTAACGAAGATTTTTTGTGAGGTAAGTGATTTGTGAAAGGTATGGGTTAATGTTAGTCAGGGCTATTCTTTTGTAGGGATTATTGAAAGTCAGATTGCGTTGCGCCAAAAATATTGTGTTTCAGTTTAAGCTCAGTCGTGTACAATTTTTCTAAGGGGACGTTTTACAATTTCCCTCAAATCGTTAACAAGGCTTTTATATTTTAGCCTGTTTATTTTCAAACAATTAAATCTTTTTTCGAAAAACTAGATATCACGCTGGCCAATTAGATACCTCATTTGTTTATTTCCAACTCTTCGTTTGGCTGTGAAAATGGGACAAAAATCCAATGCGTGAATTCTGGGGAGTGTTGTTTTCGATTTCCTCAAACATTTTACCTATAAATATTTGGTTCTCATGTGTAAGGTCAGAACACAGTCTGTTACCAAATGACATTTTTTCTGCTTATTAGTTTATGCTGTGAAATGATTGCCATCAGGTATGAAGCGTATTCTTTCCGGTGACTGCCAGGCTCATCACTAGGGCACCGGAGTAAATCGCTCGTCCAGAATTCCGGTAGTGTATCGCACTGAGAACTCTGCATTTCGTTTCCAGCTGCCAAATCGCTGTTGGCCCAGCAGTGGGTATGCAGACCAGGAGTCAAACCAGTGCGACGAAGTGGTTCTCGTGGCTACGTAGTGGCAGTTCGCCGATGGGCGTGCCGTGCGAATTCTCAAACAGGGTTTCTGCGTAAAATACGAATCACTGCGTATTGCTCTGGAACGAAATTTCGAATGCAAAGCTTAGCTAGAAATCTCGATGCGGTGCAATGCGGGGGCTCTCAAGGTCCTGATCAGGGACACGGGTGCAGAAACCCCTGCTACGCCCACGTGTGTTGGCGCACTGCTCGCGTAACATCGTTTTCAAATTCCTGTTTACGTCGCGAAACAACGAGGTGTTCTGCTCTGCACACAGTGGTAAATAAATATACTGATATACTAACTTAGTAATTCTTTGAAATAAGAGAAATTATTTCTGCAGTCATGACTTTCTCACGCAAACTCTCAATGTTAGCAGTCCGTAGACAGTGTGTTCGTCTCCAAAGCATTATATCCGTAGTACGGTGCGCGCCGAAGAAGTTAGCGGCTGCTTACATCAATTAGAGTAACCTAATTTAATTTAAGGTACTATTTCTCTCCATGAAAGCTTTCTTTTCAAAACAGATAAAATACAAAATACTTAATCGTACACAAGATGTGAGTCAACAAAATGTGTAAGGCAAAATACTAGGTTTACATACTTACATAAATGAACGAAAGGTCTTTCAAATATTTTGTATATGCAGTGGAAGTCACGTGCACGTAGCTAATTCAAGAAACACACATGTACGTGAAAAGAAAGATTAAATGTCACGTGTTCGAAATACAGAAACACTGAACGACGAGGAATTCGGTGCTGAGAAAAGTACAAGTATTTCGAATCGTACAATTCATTGCACGTTGTTTCAGTTGTTGCTAAACAAGGAATCTGCCCTCTGTATGCCGTTGTTCAGCCAATTGCAAAATCATTTAAGATGACAGAGAGCAGAAGAACGCCGTAACTTTACGCCACAATAAGAGCAAGAAGATGCTTCATAACTAGAATCAAATCAAATGTTCGATCCAGCAGGTTACATCATATGAAGGAGAGCATATGTCGGTACCTCTACCGTCTGATGTACTCGGTCCACGATATCGCACAACGTGAGTCATTGATACGAGCTTCTACTAATTCCTCACGATGGATAGTCTGCCTCCAAATTCATCTCACACCAGCTATATCGAACATACATCAACAGAGGATACATCCGTTTGAATTAAACGTATCTTCCGTCTCCTACAAATCTCTCAAATGTACGATTCGAAATAATTACCTTACGAGCGAAATTCTAATGAAATCGTCTACTTAGCGTGTGTGTGTGCGCGCGCGCGCGCGCGCGCTCGTGTGTGTGTGTGTGTGTGTGTGTGTGTGTGTGTGTGTGTGTGTGTGTGTGTGTGTGTGCGTGCGTGCACGTGCGCGTATGCGTGTGAGAGCGAAGGACAGTGCGATGTGTCATGTTTTATCCCGTCATTGTGTGTGTATGTGTGTTCAAATGGTTCAAATGGCTCTGAGCACTATGGTACTTAACATCTGAGGTCATCAGTCCCCTAGAACTTAGATCTACACTACTGGCCATTAAAATTGCTACACCACGAAGATGACGTGCTACAGACGCGAAATTTAACCGACAGGAAGAAGATGCTGTGGTATGCAAATGATTAGCTTTTCAGAGCATTCAAACGAGGTTGGCGCCGGTGGCGACACCTACAACTTGCTGACATGAGGAAAGTTTCCAACCGATTTCTCAAACACAAAAAGCAGTTGACCGGCGTTGCCTGGTGAAACGTTGTTGTGATGCCTCGTGTAAGGAGGAGAAATGCGTACCATCACCTTTCCGATTTTGACAAAGGTCGGATTGTAGCCTATCGCGATTGCGGTTTATCGTATCGCGACATTGCTACTCGCGTTGGTCGACATCGAATGACTCTTAGCTGAATATGAAATCGGTGGGTTCTCAAGAGGTAATACGGAACGTCGTGCAGGATCCCAACGGCCTCATCTCACTATCAGTCGAGATGACACGCATCTTATTCGCATGGCTGTAACGGATCGAGCAGCCACGTCTCGATCCCTGAGTCAACAGATGGGGTCGTTTGTAAGACAACAACCATCTGCACGAACAGTTTGACGACGTATGCAGCAGCATGGACTATCAGCTCGTAGACCATGGCTCCGGCTACCCTTGACGCTGCGTCACAGAAAGGAGCGCCTGCGATGGTGTACTCAACGGCGAACCTGGGTGCACGAATGGCAAAACGCCATTTTTTCGGATGAAACCAGGTTCTGTTTACAGCATCATGATGGTCGCATCCGTATTTGGCGACATCGCGGTGAACGCACATTGGAAGCGTGTATTCCTTATCGCCATACTGGCGTATCACCAGGCGTGATGGTATGGGGTGCCACTAGTTACATGTCTCGGTCACCTCTTGTTCGCACTGACGGCACTTTGAACAGTGGAAGTTACATTTTAGATGTGTTACGACCTGTGGCTAGACCCTACATTCGATCCCTGCGAAGCCCTACATTTCAGCATGATAATGCACGACCGCAAGTTGCAGGTCCTGTACGGGCCTTTCTGGATACGGAAAATGTTCGACTGCTGCCCTGACCAGCACACTCTCCAGATCTCTCACCAATTGAAAACGTCTGGTCAATGGTGGACGAGCAACTGGCTTGTCGCAATAAGCTACTTTTGATGAACTGTGGTATCGTGTTGAAGCTGCATGGGCATCTGTACCTGTACACGCCATCCAAACTCAGTTTGACCCAATGCCCAGGAGTATCAAGGCCGTTATTGCGGCCAGAGGTGGTTGTTCTGGGTACTGATTTCTCAGGATCTATGCACCCAAATTGCGTGAAAATGTAATCACATGTCAGTCCTAGTATAATATATTTGTCCAACGAAAACACGTTTATCATCTGCGCTCGCGCGGCTCCAGACTGAAGCGCCTAGAACTGTTCGGCAGCAACGGCCGGTTTGTGTGTGTATGTGTGTGTGTGTGTGTGTTTGTATGTGAGTAGTAGTCAAGATCAGTTTGCTTATGATACGTTTCACTTTGTTACCGAAGGAATCTAGGTGGAGATTTCGAGATTTAGGGTCATTTCATCGACCCGACTGTTAGATTCTACGCTGTAACTCAGTTGTAGGAGGCTGGGCAAGAAATGTGAAGTTCGGTAAAGTCGAAGCAGGGAGGCCAAGGGAAATTTCTTATTCAACTGTTACCCAAAACATGCCATCTATAACCAGTAGTTGCCTTACATGGTCTATGCATACAAGTTAGTAGCTAAAGCGTCTTTTAAGAACCCTCTTTGTAAAACTCTATGAAAAGGGCTTTCACTGTGTTACGTGACAGTATAATTTACTGTAAGATATATGTTTGAGTAAATAGGACTGTCACGTTAAATTAATTTTAGCTTCATTTCAGTATTATATTTAATTATCAGCTGTAGGAAAGGCTGAATCTCACCTGCAAGAACAATACACGACCTGAAAATCATATTCATCGTGAGTGATAGTACGAGAAGAAATGGGAATAATAAGATGTAATATTACCGTTAGCACTAAAGGAAATACTGTGTAACCACAGCTCCCTAATACGTAAGTCTGGTTGTAGTAAAGTCTCCAATAATTTTAACTTTCTTCTTGGCCTTATTACGTGTCTGCACAGAGGATCGGCGTGGTGTTCTGCGTGTTGTTCTGGATCTGTCAATGTTAGAAGCATAATAAAGGGTGACCTGATGTTCTTCATGTGTCACCTCGTACTGTATTTCTGTCTCGATCCCGCGGCCATTCATCAAGCGTCCACACTCTGAGGTACAACTTATTAGTTATTCTGTAATCAGTAATTTCATGTACTGTGATGTCAGCGGAACATATCCCCAGAGTAATGAGGAGAGCCTGTGCCGGCTTGGCACTGAAAGCTTCCGTGTTCCTTACGAACAACCCTCGCTGCGTACGTCTTACGGTGGCTCTCTGCCGTAACAGACGGCGCTGGTGACACCAAGTACTTGTTGCAATACCCAAAGTGTCTGTTAGTATTGCACTGTGCTACAATTTTATAGCCTCCAGGGGTAAGTTACAGCAGTGCAGTGCTTGCTCTCGATTTTAGCACACTGTAGACAGACCGTATCTACAAGCGCAGAAAAGTTTCTTCTGGTGTCGAGGAAAACTCCTGAATACCACCATATAGTACTTCGCGTAAATGGAGCTGTTATCTAACATGAATTTCCGTGTTCACCCTTAAACAGCTAGTATGTATTTCTATTTACATCTCTTGTTAATTTGTTGCCTTGCACCACCGTTGTATCTTTGAGAGCACAAAGCATTATGATTATTATTATGATTATTGTTATGATTAGCCCATAGCAACCTCTTTTACTACCTTGTGACGACCAGCAAACCGTTCTATTACGCGCCCCTTGAAGGCATATTGGGATTAGGAGACTTCTTACGCGACTGAACATCGCAAGCCACCATTGATTACACTAAGCACCTGAACTGTCGATCATTATTGCAACACAATATTCTTCTTTTGCATTTTCTGCAATTTGGAATGCCTAATTAACGGCGTTGATACTTAAGTCACCAAATTCATCACATACTAACTTTATCGAATACACACAGATTAACCTCTGAGGAAACTAAACTGACACGTGCCGAAATCCTATGGCTGTCTACTCTCTTGACGATACTTTCATACAAGCCGTTCCTAAACTTTTTCTAGTGCTTTATTACACAAATAGGTCAATAGCTCTTCGGCTCTACGGGATCTTTAGCGAGGTATCTCTTTATGATGAATGCATGTGCAGATTTCCAAGTCTCCGGCACCCTACTCTGTTTCAACGCCTCATTCAGTAGACGTGTTAAGAATAGCACTATTATTGGAACTAATTTCTGTATCACCTCTGAACAGATACCATCTGGAAAAGGTGCTTTACCACGTTTTAGAGAGGCAATCGCTACAGTGATTTCTAACTCGTTTGAGCGCGGGGCATTGATGGATGGAAATTGTGTGTATTTGAAGAGTCATCTGTCAAAAGCGAGTTTAGTAAATGTTCGAAAATAGTTTCTCCAGCCAGCATTAGACAGGGGCGCGAATGCCGAAACCGATCGGCAGTGCTAAACAAAATAAGAATATTTATATAGAGTGAACAACCTTTGAAGAAATGAAGATACTCTTCTTGAAATGTGTGACATATATAGGACATTCCACCGCTTCTCAGGAAAATCTTTTCGCAAACCTCTGCTGCATAGTGCATAATTGTTTTGTGGATAACCATTCATTTAACCGGGCACACTATTGACGATCAAAATTCATCCCAAATATAATCTTTATGACTCAAGCTGGGAATTTGAGCAAGTAATTCTAAAAACTTCATTGTATCTCTTCGAAACACGTTGCAGTGGCCATTGCCTTGTGGACGGGGCTCTTAGACATCATGATGTATAAATCTCAAACTGTTGCCACACTGTGGGCAGCATGCTATTGTCTAGAATGTTACGATAAACACCTGGGGTCATTTTTAACATTGATCAGACATACACTATGTGATCAAAAGTAGCCGGACACTGGCTGAAAAAGACTTACAAGTTCGTGGCGCCCTCCATCAGTAATTCTGGAATTCAGTATGGTATTGGCCCATCCTTAGCCTTGATGACATCTTCCACCCTCGCACGCATATGTTCAGTCAGGTGCTGGAAGGTTTCTTGGGGAATGGCACCCTATTCTGAGGGGAGGTATCGATGTCGGTCGGTGAGGCGTGCACTATGTCAGAATTCCAAAACATCCCAAAAGTGTTCTATAGGATTCAGGTCATAAGTCTTGTGCAGGCCAGTCCTTTACAGGGATGTGACTGTCGTGTAACTACTCCGCCACAGGCCTTGCAATATGAGCATGTGCTCGATCGTGTTGAAAGATGCAGTCGCCATCCTCGCATTGCTCTTCAACAATGGGAAGCAAGAAGGTGATTAAATCATCTATAAACATCTATGTAGGCCTGTGCTGTGATAGTGCCACCAAAACAACAAGGGTGCAAGCCCCATCCATGAAAAACGCGACCACACCATAACACCACCGCCTCCGAATTTTACTGTTGGCACTACACACGCTGGCAGACGATGTTCACCCTGCCATCGGATCGCCACACTGTGTACTCTGATTCGTCACTCCACACAACGTTTTTCCGCTGTTCAATCGTCCAATGTTTACGCTCCTTACACCAAGCGAGGCGTAGTTTGGCATTTACCGGCGTGAAATATGGCTTTTGAGCAGCCGCTCGACCATCAAATTCAAGTTTTATGACCTCTCACCTAACTGTCATAGTACTTGCAGTGGATCCTGATGCAGTTTGGAATTCCTGTATGATGGTCTAGTTAGATGTCTGCCTACTGCACATTACGACCCTCTTCAACTGTCGATGGACTCTGTCAGTCAACAGACGAGATCTACCTGTACGCTTTAGGGCTGTACGTGTCCCTTCACGTTATCACTTCACTATCATGTCGGAAACAGTGGATCTAGGATGCTTAGGAGTACGGATATCTCGCGTAGAAATATGACACAAGTGACGCCCAATCACCTGATGATGTTCGAAGTCCGTGAGTTCCGTGGAGCGCTCCATTCTGCTCTCTCACGATGGCTAATGACTACTGAGGTCGTTGATATGGAGGTCCTGCCAGTAGGTGGCAGCACAATGCACCTAATACGAAAAAAGTATGTTTTTGCGAGTGTCCGGATACTTTCGATCTCATAGTGTAGCTGTAAGGATCAGACCCAAATGAAACGATACCCCAGCTATCATACTATCTACTGAAATTCCCTTCTATTGGATTAAGTGCGGTAACTCTCTCTCGTGAGGGATTGGCCAGGTTTACAACGCTCCTGTAGGTACCACTTTATTTAACCTGTATTTTTGCCCGATAAAATCTTTTTCCAATATTTAAGCGTTCAATGACCTTGTAGTGTGACCCATTTTAAATGATTTCGTTCATTCTTTCATGTGATCAATAGTTTCTGATGATTACAGCAGCTGTTACAACTGAAATGTGATGCTCCACTATGTAAATTTCTATCACTGCCCTCTGTACTTTGTGCACTAGGCCGTATTGAAAAGTAATGTTTGTGGATTTTTATGTGAAAAATCTTAAAGCTTTTTCAAGTAAAACAAAAGGTATTAACAATTTGTATTTCTATTCATGATGTTTACGTATTTATAAATGTTTATGTCCACGTATCGGCATGGCTTTAAAAGCATCGCTCGTGCGAACTCTTGCCATTTTCTCACATGGCATTTTTCGAACAATGAATGAAGGACAACATGCATATTTCATATCCCTAGATTTCTCGAAAGAATTATATGCGGTGCCCCATAGCAAGCTGTTAACGAAAGTGCGAGTATATGGAATAGAACGACACATATGTGAGTGGCTCGAAGACTTTTGAAGTCATGGAGCCTAGTATGTTGTCCTCGACCGTGAGTGTTTATCAGAGACAAGGGTATGATCAAGAGTGCCCCAGGGACGTGTCATAGGACCACGGTTGTTCTCCATATACATAAATGATTTGACGAAGAGTGCGGGCAACAGTCTGCTGTTTTTGTTGATGATGCTGTGGTGTACAATAAGGTGTCAAAGCCGAGTGACCGTAGCAGGATACAAGATTCATAGTTGGTGTGCTGAGTAGCAGCTAGCTCTAAATGCAGAAAAATGTAAATTAATGCGGGTGAGTAGGAAAAACAAACCCGTTATGTTCAGATACAGCAAAAGTAGTATCCCACTTGACACCATCACATCGTGTAGATATCTGGGCGTAACGTCGCAAAGCGATATGAAATGGAACGAGCGTATGAGGACCATGACAGGAAAGACGAATGATCGACTTGAGTTTATTAGAAGAATTTTAAGAAATTGTGGATCTGTAAAGGAGACGGCGTTTAGGACGCTGCCGCGACCTATTATTGAGTACTGTTCGAGTGTTTGGGATCCGTACCAGCCCGGGTTAAAGGAAGACATCGAAGCAATTCAAAGGTTGGCTTTTAGATTTGTTACCGGTAGATTTAAACAACACGTAAGTTTTACGGAAATGCTACAGGAAGTCAAATAGCAATCCCTGTGGGGAAGGCGACGTTCTTTTGGAGAAAAATTTAGAGAACCGGCATTTAAAACTAACTGCCGAACGAGCCTACTGACGCCAGCATACATAGTGCCGAAAGACCACAAAATCAGGGAGCAGAAATTATTGTCCATACGAGGTACATAGACAGTCAATAATCCCCTGCTCTATTTGCAGGTAGAACAGGAGAGCAAATTGCTAGTAGCTGTACAGGTATCCTCCACCACGCGCCGCACGGTGGATTGCGGAGTATCTATGCAGATGTAGATTTCTGAGCATAGCCACCCAGGCGATGAACACATTTCTCCCAAGGAGAGGCCAGTTTGTTGAACGCGTCACTGTAGAACGTTTGAATTTGTTGACTGAGCCACGACGTCCCCCCTGCCTGCACCGCTTCGTCACTATCCAAGTGATGTCCTCGAAGGTGTTCTTCAGGTTTTCCAAACAGATGAAAACCGGACGGGGTCAAGTCGGGACTGTATGAAGGATATCGGTGACAATGAACGCAGGACTTTGGACTGTTTCAGATGCCGCAGGGGTCACGAGTAGACTGGCATTGTCATACTGAAGGAGGTGCTGCTCCTTGTGTGGAACGTACTCTTCGAATTCGAAATGTAGAGGTGAAGATGTACAATGTTAATAGGTTTTGCAGTATTTAAGAAACCTTAACGGTTTTCACATAAATAATTCTGAGACATTACTTTTCAGCTTGCTCTCTTACTTTGGAAGTCCTTCCCAGTAATTGGCATGGATTTTGGAAGCTTTGTTCGTTTACAAATCTTCAGAATTCGAGTGTTTATATTGGTAAATTTCTACGAGAATTAAGTCTGCGTTTACTGATTCCATGACGTTTTCATTTCATAATAACGTTACTACGAATGGGCCCGAGGCCCCTAACTCCGGTGAAACCAGAAACTGTTCTCCCCCACAGTCGCGCCACATTCTAAATCACTCAGGTATATCTTACCTACGAGAGATTGGTTGATCGCGCTTTCTGGCAGTCGATACCGGCTCCAAGGGTGACGTCTTGTTCCTTGACGTCCAGAAGGCGTTAGATACAGTTCCGTACGGCCGTCTAATTAATAAAATACAAGCATATGTAATATCATACCGATTGGCTTGAAATTTTTGTGACATTCGTAACGGGGAAACTCTTCAGACGTAAAAGTGACTTCAGGAGAAACACAAATAAATGTCATAAGACCATTACTTTCCACAACTGATACAGCAACCTAATACATGACATCAGAAGTTCCATGATGCTGGTATATACAGAGAAGTGGAAACGCTAGAAAATTGTAGCGAAATGCAGGGAGGCCGGCAGAGGGTATACGCTGGGTGCAGGGATTCACAATGACACTTAACACATAAACAAATGTGACGTATTGCGGATGAATAAGTGGAAAACATAGTACTGCATTGCTACACGTTTGCAGAATAATCAGTGCAAGTAGGCACGTTCATTACATATCTGGGGACACGCGCCAGGAACGATTTAATGTGGAGCAGGTAAGGCGAATGTCAGATTCATTGGATGTACGATAGTGTTCAAAATTAAAGCAAGAAACGAAAGTTTTGCAAGGCTGTGTTTATTTTGCCTCAAAACAGTATAATCAGGTGGTAGTAAACCAGAAATACTGTAAGAAATACACAACGTAAACACCTGCAATATGCATAACGGTAGGCAAAAATGTTTGTGGATATTTCCAACTAAATGGATTTGCACACGCATTTCGACAACTGATTAATGTGCTCAGTACGGCGCGTGATCACCACAGACCTAACAACAACGGGGCATGCTGTGAATGATATCATAAATCTCATGTTGAGGCAATAACGCCCATTCTTCCTGGAGAGCTGCTCGCAAGTCTTGGAAAGTGGTTGGTGTATGCTGAAGTGATGCAACCCGTCTTCCTAGTGCATCCCAGACATGCCCTTTGGGATTCAAATAAGGAGAGCGAGCAAGCCACGCCATGCGTACAGTATCTTCCGTTTCCAAGAAAACATCAACCGCTCTTGCTCTATGAGGTCGATCATTATCGTCCGTCAGTACAAAGTCTTGATCCGCACAACCTCGCAACAATCACACATGAGGTCCCATGATCTCGTCACGATACCTCATAGCAGTTAAACCTTGCCGATTCACCCATACAATTGAATGAAGAGATGTTTATGTGGTGAACATTAGCCCTACCTATAATATTAGGGATCCTCCTCCATATCGGTCTCTTTACATAGTGTTTCGATCCCGAAATCGTGTTCCACGTATCCTTCAGATGCGAATGCGTCGATGATCACTCTCAATACCAAATCGGGGCTCATCTGTGAAAAGAATAATTGGCCATCTGTACGATCGCCCAGGTGGCATGTTGACGACTAGACTCTAGACGTTACCTTCTGTGAAGATGCGTCAGAGGTACAACAAGCGTCCAGCAATACCAGTTGCCGTGCGCTGCTAAGGCGGTACCATCGTGCCCTTACATCTTTCTGACGTCACACGTGGTCGGCCCTGCCCTGGTCTCTGGGGTACTGCTTCGGTGTCTGTAAATTGTTGCCACATCCGAGAAACAACACAACGACTTACATTAAGCTACCAGGCCGTACCAGTTGGCGACTCTTTCCTTCCATTCTTCGTATGGCCCTCTACCGCAGAGTGGTAGGCGTCTTCTTTGCGCCGTATTACACCGACAGTGACCGTATACACAGCGGTTGTGGATGTGAGACTACCCAGCAAACACTACCCCGTTTGATAGGCGCCCTCACGTCATCGTTGATGTGGTTGTCCGTTGACTGGAATGCCATTTTCTGTGCAGAAGACGATTATATGGACATCTGTTGACAGTTTGTGTGATTAAAAGGTGAATCAGAAACAAGACGGGACAATAGAGGCTCGTAGCTTTAATTTCTGGAACCAGTGTATCATAAGGGAGTGTAGTCTATCCACGAAAGAGATAGCTTACAAAACCCAAGTTCGACAAATACTCCACTGTTCGCCAGTCCGGGATCGACAGCACATAGGACGGATAGAGGAAACAGAGAAGATCCAAAGAAGAGCAGCGTGTTTCGTCCCAAGTTCATTTAGTAGACGTGAAAGCCTCACAAACATTCTTATTCAGCTCCAGAGGTATACTCTATAAAGGAAGCACTGCACATCGCGGTGTGGTTTACTGCTAAAATACCGAGAAATTTCCCGAACAGTCGATTGATATATTTCCACCTCTACGTATATCTCGCGAAAAGACACTAGAGATACAATCAGAGAGATTAGAAGTCACACGGAGACCTAACAACAAATTTTTTTCCGATAAACATTCGTGACTGGATCAGGAAAGAGGGGATGTTACGTTATAAGATGGTTTGTGAAAAATACATATGGATGTAGTTGATATAACATACTAGTAAATGCACTAACTCTACACCACATCACTCGATACATACATGCTTTTAATTTCAGGTACATTCGAGGATCTAGAATTGTTGCACGATTAATCACAACCGAAAAAGAATTACATGCAAAACGAACACAGAATATAATCTGCAGCAGTCTTAAGAGTTACTGAAATAATTTAGGGAGCATGTTTACTCAGTATTTATGTTCTTAGTTTGCGGAAGTGCATGCTGTTCTGAAAATGACAAGTGACCAGAGTTAAAGATTAGTGAAACACATCTCATTTTTCTAGGAAGTCTTTACAGTTACGGAATAATTATGGGTTCTAAAAGTTGCTCAGTTACTAAGCTCTCTTTCTTGGCTTACCTAAAATGAGAACATTTCTGTTTTATGTAGAGTAGTATGTTTATGCTTGCGATTGAAAAGTGCTATTTTTTTAAAAAAAGAATAATAAATCAGGAAATGTCAGTAACAAGAAAACAATGGAAGACGACACTATTTACGTACAGTCGCGGCCGTTGCGGAGATAAAGAAAGAAAGAAAGATAGAAAGGGAGCCAACATGTAATATGTTGGATTTCGTTGAATGATGTTACACGTCTGATATAAAGCTATTTTTCTTACTTTGCAGTTTATGATCCAGTTCTTTTACAAATATTGTTGACTTTTCACAATTTGTAAGTAATTATATCTGATGACGATCAGTAAGTGATCGAAATTAGTCACAGTTTGCAACAATTTACAACTGCTAGTGTTAAAACAAATATCTTAAAAATGTAAACTCCTTTGGACAGTAACTACAGTCTGCACAGAACTATCACAGAAGTGTTACACCGCCAGCGTTAAGCGAAGAGTTTTCGCACATGCACCAGACGTTTTGTGTTTGATTAGAATGTAAAGTAAGGAGCTATCTCTGTACCAGCACAACAGGCGTGCCGTTTTACACCCTAATGCGGTCAAATGGTGGGTGGTTCCAAGTTCCACTGCACCTGCCGTGCTCGGACACGCCAGTATCACTGTCTGAATTTCAATTAAGCTCTTCCAGGCAGCGAAACACTCAAATCGTTCCAGCAATCAAACCTAACTAAGACAGAGTAACACGCAAAAATGCACAGTTAAAAGAAGATATATTGCAATGTATTAACAGACAGAGGAAGTCTGATACCGGATACAAGTCTAGGAAGCGGTTTGTTGACCATTATTCCGAAATTACCGTTCTTCTGAAGTTAAATGTTCTCTATTCGCACGCAGTAATGAATGTGTCGACAGGACATATAGAGGATGGTTTCACAACCCTGATCTTCCGGAAGGCTTTTATCGCCGTCGTTTCTAGGCGCTACAGTCGGGAACCGAGCAGCCGCTACGGTCGCAGGTTCGAATCCTGCCTCGGGCATGGATGTGTGTGATGTCCTTAGGTTAGTTAGGTTTAATTAGTTCTAAGTTCTAGGCGACTGATGACCTCAGAAGTTAAGTCGCATAGTGCTCAGAGCCATTTTTTATCACCGTTCTCAAATTGCTTGTTTATGTAACATCATTGCTGCTATGCAGCTGCATTCGTGATATCCTAAGAGCAAGTTCACGGTATGTAGTAACTAGAAATCATCTATTGAGACCTAAGTTATAACTGAAATTCTGCAGAGAAGTGTCATAGCACATTCAGTGTTCGTGATCTATGTAAATGGTTTAGGATACTATCGGTGCAGCAGATGATGTCGTTGTTTTCATCTAGTGAAGTCAGTAGTAGATCAATCACCAACTACAAAATTATTAGGATAAGATACCTGAAGCGTACAAAAACGGTTTTCCCATAACAACCAATAAGTGAGGTCCTCCGCATTACTAGTAAGAGAATTTCGTTGGATTTCTGTTACATAAATGTAGAGATTGTCATTTCTAGTAAGTATCAAAGGATGACAGTTAGGAACATCCATTACAGGAATACTTAAAAGTCTAAACAAATTCACTAAAAATTGCTTACACTACGCTCTTCTACAGTATTGTTACAAAGCAACGCATTCTTACCAGACAGGGTTGGCAGAAGACATTCTAAAGACGGATCCTTTCGTGTTATCACAAAATAGGAAGGATACTCTCACGGATATGAAAAGGGAACTGAGCTGGCACTCATTAAAATTAATTTGTAATTCATTGTAGTGAAATCTTTCTACTAAATTTCCCAGCTACACGGAATCCTAAAATATTTTGCTACCTCCTGTTACATGGGTAAAATTGCCATTACGACAAAGTTAGTGCATCAGAGCTCACATATAACATTTAAAACGTTCATATTTCACATCTTTCATTCCAAAGTGGATAGGTAGAAGTGTACACTAATGATCATTAAAACGGTAACAGCAGGAAGGATAGTAAACATCGAAATGTTACTATACATTAAGCTATGTCAGAGAATAACGAAAACTCCGCCTACTGTCCCTGAGGGTCCCATCGGTACCGACCGACCGCTGTGTCATCGTCCGCCTACGGTGTTATTGGATGCGGCACGGAGGGCGTGAAGTCAGCACATCGGTCTCGCGAACGTTATGTTTTCCTGAGCTGTAGTTGCTATGGCTCCGTTACGCAGCTCCTCCGTTGGCATCGAGAAGCTTGGTGCAATCCGTTGCAATCCTCCAACCAAGTAAAAAGTTGTGGCAGTACGGGGAATCGTACCCAGGTCTTCAGCAGGGCAGTGAGGAGCTCTGACCACTCAATAGGAGGAAAAAATTAATGTTTAACGCCCCGTTAACAACGAGATCATTAGAGACGGAGCGCAAGTTCGGATTAAGGAAGGAAAGGAAATCGACCGTGCCCTGTCAGAGTAACCATCCCGGCATTGGCCTGAAATCATTTGGGGATATGACGAAGAATCTAAATTGGATGGCAGGACGCGGGTTTGAACCGACGTCCTCCCGAATGCAACTCCAGCGTGCTATCCACTGCGCCACATCGATCGGTCTGACCACTTACCTGCGGATGCGGATATAGTATGATGAATACATGATTAAATCTATAGATGATTTGGTGATATAGAAAGTATGCAGTAAATTAAGTTGGTGCGTAGGTTCATAGCTCTTTTTTTTTTTTTGCACGTTGGTATTCAGTTTATCTATCGATTTCCGTTTTTTATTTGTGGTTCACTGTTGCTGTTTAACATATTGTAATTTTTATCATTTGGAGACAGTGAGTGGAGCTATGGGCGTTAGAAAATGGGAGTGTCAAGGGGAGAAATCGGAACATTTCCGACATGTTATTCTGTTTGAGTTCAGTTGTGATCATTCCAGCATCGTAAGACATTTGTCTGCAGTGAAGATGGTTAAAAAATCGGATGTATGGGTACAGCAGGCTCTAAGCCAAAATCACAAAAATCAGGACGTGGGCATATATGTGTCTCTCCATGCTCCTCATCAATTGGCCCGTGAACAACCATTCCTATCCTGTATCATTACTGGCGATGAAAAACCGTGTCTTTGTGCTAACGTAAGGAAAGGAAAGGTTGAGCCCATACAAAGCAGGAATTCCCCGAACAAAGACCTGCGCGCATCTACAAAAGAAAATGTTATGCATCTACTGGAATAGCGACGGTATAGTGTACTACGAACTGCTTTACAGAGATGTAACCATCATTGCTAACCTTTTTTTGTGAACAACTGAGACGTGTTGCAGACTCAGTACAAGAACAATAACCACAAAAAAATGCTTGAAGTGATACTACTCAACGATAATGTCAGCCCGTGTCCTTCTATAACGACTGAAAATGCTATGCAGGAGTTGGGTTTGGAAGTCATTCAGCACCCACCTTATTCACCTGGCCTTTAGCTCTCGGATTTGCATCTTGTCATCTCTGTATCAAACAACCTCCAAGGAACTTCCTTTCCGGATGAAAATGCGCTCCGAATACGGCCACGTGATTTCTACAGTTGTGGAATCGAAAACTAACCCCAGCGTTGGTAGACTATTGTAAATAGTGAAAGATAAAATGTTATTGGTGCCTAAAGTCTTTGTTATATATATATATCCTGAACTTACGGAAAAACGCTACGAACTTACGCACCAGCCCAGTAGTACAAAGAGCTACCACCCCTTGCAGTAAAAATTGCTCCAACCTTATTGGACACGGAGTCGAACTGAACTTGTATGACTAATATGAATACGTTATTTTATGCTGCTTCAACTCCTCGCCAGAGTTCATCTGTCGTACTGACCAGCGGATGGTGAAATGACTCTGTCTCAAGAACACATGGTCAGGTTTTTTGAGTGGGTGAACCATTTGGATAATATGCTGTTCAGGGTGACAGACGCATCTGTACTGAGGTACATCAGGACATTACCAGCAACAGGCAGTCCTGTGTTATCTTCTTGAACGATAACGTCTTAGAGACCTCGAAGATAGGTCACCGCTACCAGCCTTATCACGTCAGTAATTCGGCGGCTGCTGTCCTAATTACCAGCTATGTGGAAGAGAGATGATAAGTGTTTTGTACCCAATGGCTCACCATACTCTCACACCAGTATAACCATGACGAATGCAATGTGGCAACGTTCGTTGCACTCGGATCCTCCGCACATGGATAAATGTGTGGCTTATGCAGGCGGGCCCACATATTGCCAAGGCTATTTCGACTTCACTGCAGAAGTTTCGCTGGGAAGCCCTTACACATCCTCCAAATGGTCCCGATCTCTCCCCGTGCGGTTCCCATATTTTTGGTGCCCCAAAGAAAGGCATTTGTGGCCGTCGATTTGCTTTGGAAGAAGATGTGTACGGCTGAGCACAATCTTGGTTCCACAGGCAACCGCAAACATTTTTGCAGGGAGACACTGACCGTCTTGTCTCACAGCGGGATAAATGTGTTATCAGTTATGGCGATTATTTAATTTTGTACAGTTCCATACCTTAGTCACGCAACGTGGAGTCACCGCGCGATTTGAGACGCCGTGTCACGGACTGCGCGGCATCTCCCGCCGGAAGTTCGAGTCCTCGCTAGGGCATGTGTGTGTGTGTGTGGTTCTTAGTATAAGTTAGTTTAAGTAGTGTGTATGTCTAGGGACCAATAACCTGAGCAGTTTGGTCCCTTATTAATTAACACACACACACTTCAGTCGCTAAAACTGGAACCCTTATAGGATTACTTTCTTCTCTGACTGTTTGTCCGACTGCTAAAACCCCTTTTTCTCAGAAAGGGGTACGTGTATCAAGTTGAGATTTATATCATACACTATGCTCTACGATCTACTGCCAATGTTAAAAAAAAAACTCAAGCTTCCTAGTCTTCAAAGTCAATGCAGCCAAAAGGTACCCCTCTTTTCGTCACATATTTTAATACTCGAAAACTCATCGTCAAAAGCTATGGCGTTCTTACGGTAAGCCTAGAATCATGGAATCTGGCAAGAAGCAAGGTTCCCAAGAACAAATGAAGGAATAAATCCGTAAATTATGGATTTGAAATTATGTTATATTTTATTATACGACAAGAAAAATATTTTTGTCACTTGTTATGCGACTATCTGCCTGTCTGTTAAGACTCCTTTCCCTCAGGAACAGCTGGACGTATCCAGTTGAAACTTGTCAGGAAGGGCTATTGTCCCTTGTTCATGTGAAAAAGCTAAACTTCTAAGTCAATGTAATCAAAAGCGATGGCCATTTATGTCACATATTTTGATGCTCGCATACTCACCTATAGGGTTCTGCCAGTTCACCTAGATCAGGGGTTCCCAACAAAATTTTCTCGAAGACCCCCTCATCGAGCATGATTGGTACCTTGTCATATCACAATATCAACTACCTAAAAAGCAAAATTAAGAGTCTTTTTATACGTTTTCAGTTTTTGGTACATAGAAGAAACATTGACATATTCATTATTGAAAAAATATTGAGCTTAAAACTTTTTGAATTTAGCCATCATTGTTATTTTTAGGTTTTTGATTATTGCTCGAAATCTTTGTCTTCAAATCCGGGTGTTTAGCATAACAAACTCCTTAAAAAAATAAAATTGAGTATGAACTGAAAATGACAGGAAAAAATTAAAACTGAGTGTATTGGTCTTTCAAGTGTACTACACTTGAGATTGCATTGAGTAGACATGTATGAAAACACTAATTTCATACAAGGCATTATTTATTTGAAAAAATACAGTTACACAGAGTACTCCATCAGTATACAGTTAGTATACAGAAAATAGCCGCGAATTAACAGATTTATTAACTTACGACTCAACCTGACCAGGAGGCACATTTATCGAAGTACCTGTGTTTACGTTATTTTCTTGGTGTCTCTAAATTTACGTCAGCCGAAAATCGGAGAATCTAAAAGACAGCGTGCTTGTGAAACATTCAGGGTTATTATAAGCTTTTACAGTTATGCAGCTGACATTTTCTTCGCGTTGATTGGTTTTATTATGTTTCCTCTATCTATAGAAGGAGTGACAGATAACAATTTGTGTCTATTGTTTTGGCCAATACACAGATGTGTTTATGTTAATTACAGAACCCATAAAAACAACAAGGAGTGTTTTTATGATCTTTTTGACGAACTTGTATAGTCTTGACAATGCAACGATAGAGACCTGACAGCATAAAAAATTAATTACACACAATAATTGTAATTATTAGTAGCAATAGGAGTATCAGAAGGTAACTATGGTAAACCGAGGCGTAACGTTATTTTACACATCATATTGGTACGAAGATAACCGAAGTGGTTCACAATTTTTTCGCACTAGCCAATTCAGGTTTTCTCGATTACCTCTCTACAATAATTCTCGTGGTATGTCTTATGAATATTGTTACAGCTTTGTAAATTACTTCCGTATAGTAGGTAGGATCTCATTGTTGGTCTGCATCAAATGCTGCTCCTTTCTTAGCCATCTGGTAACATCTGATACAAAGTTTTATGCGGTAATTGTTTCATGAATGAAGGCAATAAGTGTCTTAATTAGTACGGTACCCGTCTTCACACTTTGGGATGTCAACATTTGAATACGTAGTTAAAACTTTAAATTAATACCTAAGCAGTATAAGTCTTGGATCACCATCGCGATTTATTAATACTGTCTAAACTATGAGAAGGTGGGAAAATGACTGTGAACCGGTAGATCGCTAAAAGTGCGCTTCGCACACAATGATACTTGTGCCCCAGTAACTGGGCGAATGACAAGAGAAGCAAATCTAGAAAATCTGGGATGCAATAGATAAGAGCGAAATGGGAGAAGCATGATGGGAGTCACACAGAACAGGTACACATTCCCAGTATTAACTTCCGTCTAGCGTGTTTGTAGGTGACAGTACCTGGTTTTCCATTAATCATGTGTTATACTAAAACTATTGTAAATGTCTCGACCTGAAAGGTTAAGAGAACTAGTATTCGTGAGCAAACGCTGCAGCTATTTTACGGGCAGCTAAATTTGTATATCACAAACGAGGCGTTTTGTTGTGTTTCAGCCTTCGGACAGCCGTTCGACGAGGTGGTGGTGGGCACCACGCTGCAGGTGCGCCCGCGCAGCTCCTCGGGCCGCCAGGGCCGCCGCCTAGTTCAAACCAGCTCCACAGAGGACAGCGGTGTCGCCATCGGCGATGCTCGCGCCAGGTAGTTTACCCACTGGCCAACAGGTGGCACTTAACTTGCAATCGTGATCAAAGTTCCGCAAAGAGAAAATAGATAGCCCTAAACTGGAATGGGATGAGGAGTATTTTCTACCAAGTGATAAAAAACAGCTCTTAAGAGTAATATGTAAATAGCATCTGCCAATTTAATGAACTTAAAAGTAAATCACAACAATATTAAGCACTAATATTACACTGAGTTAGTTAATTGTTTGTAAGTAAACGTAAGCTATACTGAAAGCATACTTTTTTTTTTACAACTTTCTGCAATTCAATTTATACTAGCCTCAACAAAGGCTAAACAGGAACACAAAGAATAACCTTTGACCAAAACAACATGAAGAATTTCAAATAATCATGCACAAATTATCACATATTCTCTACGTATCGGTGTCTTGTGCGCAGGACGACTGTGTTTTCTTTTCTTGTCGTAGCCAGGAAAGTCTGTTCCGATACCATCAAAGTATCGATACCTTCTCACCTGAGCAATACTCAAATCGTCCTCTAATACTTCTCGCAGGAGTACACCAAAAGTATCGATCGAGAATCAATAATTTTATTCACCATAGATCATTTTACAATGATATTGGATTCATCACTTTTTCGATTTGTTTATGCAAATGAGGAAATACTATGTTAACGTGATATTAACGTGATATTTTACTCGACTGATTATTTTATGTACTCTAATAAACCACATTAGTTTTATTTCCTTACTAATGGTAATCCTTAAACAGAAAAGTCATCTTTTAAAATGTTTCCCAAAAAGAGTAGTAGCTGTAAGTATTTAGGAAGCAACTTATTTTTATTTTGCGGTGTAGACCCACCAGCTATTGCAAGTAAACTGTCACTAGGCAAAGATGTTGCAACGACGATCAGCTATGGATGGGCATACCTTCCATATACGGAAAAATGAAGCCGGCCGCGGTGGTCTCGCGGTTCTAGGTGCGCAGTCCGGAACCGTGCGATTGCTACGGTCGCAGGTTCGAATCCTGCCTCGGGCATGGATGTGTGTGATGTCCTTAGGTTAGTTAGGTTTAAGTAGTTCTTAAGTTCTAGGGGACTAATGATCACAGCAGTTGCGTCCCATAGTGCTCAGAGCCATTTGAACCATTTGAAAAATGACTTTCATGTCCTCCCATTCTGCAAATGGAATGCTTTTTAAGGTACCTGAAGGGTTTGACAACTGAAGAAATACTTCGTCAGTTTGGTGTGTTTTCTTTTCCTTTCTGCGCCCACTAGGTGTCTATGATGTTTCTGAAAGTCATATTCCTGTTTTACAATAGCCGAAGCATCATCTTCATGCGATTCACTTGTAGTACTTTATCGATCATAAACCGTACCTGTGAATCTTTGTACGGCTCGCCTGCACGCTGCTGGATCTTGAAAATGCAGGTTTTCAAACCTTGGAGCCTGTACAGTCATTTAATGCAGTTAACACATACCTTTTCTTCAACTCTCTCAATAAAACGTCTTTTCATTCTTTGACAAGCTGTAAAGCTGATGTGATTCTGCTAAGTTCGTTTGACAAACAATCACTGTTATAATTTTGGGCATTTAACATACTTTTTCCCATATGCTTTTCTTGTGGCATCTCCAAAAGGCTTTAGCTAATAAATCTGGAAGTTGATTGACTGTTTCCTTATGAGCAACATTTGGCATGTCCGGCACTGAAATTCTGTCAATTACGATTTCAGATATCACTTTTCTTGAATATAATTCGATATAAATACTTTTTTCGATACCAAGAAAATATCAAAAGAATGGATTCTAAAAGTATTATTAACGAAACACAAATATTGAATACTTGCTTGTATTTTCTAGCATGGGAACATCCCTAAGCCAAGGGGACACTTTGAAGGTTTTACATAGTTTTACATATTTTACCAAGTCCTCTTGACGTGTTACTAGAAGACTTGTATTTATGATACCAGCTACTCCTACACGAATCTGCTGTGGAACATAGCTCTATACTATCCTTCCAACAAGATGAGGTTATGTTATCTGCTTTGCTAGTTACTTAATCAAGCAGAGCTTTTTCTGATGCGCATGAATGGCCAAATAAGTTACTGATTCATTTGTGAGTGAAATGTTCAGTAGAGCGTAGAAAACAGCAAGATGCCATCTGCAAGATCTGCAATTGGTGAAATATTCTGTATTTTTCTCATCAACAGCATCCAATCCGCTCTTGGTACTGTTAAGAAAATCATGACTTTGGTTTATTAGTTTTTTCTGATATTTGAACTGCATGGTGCTCAGAGAAACCCAAAATTACAGTTTCATTCCTTTTAGACACATGTGATACTATTATTATTTCTTCAAGGCCATCAAAAAGTAGGAAAGCATTCCCTATTTACCGAAGGAAAAATGTTTCCGTAGAAATGTTTTCGAATTTCTCGGTTTTCTTTTTTTTTCTCTTGAGCCTACCTATGTAAGTCAGATTCTTGTTTCGTGGCTCCTTCATTAGGGCGGTGGACGAAAACTAGTTATCGGCATTGATGCTACGATTACTACCTGCAGTGTGCTTGCAAAACCCGAGTATAGCCTGAGTTGGAATGTCCAACTGTTTTTCTTCTTTGGTTAGAGCTTTTACTTTTTTGCCTTTATAAGTGTATCTGTTAAAAAGTTGTGTGTTCGTGCATGATTGAAAATCACCGTTTGAACCACACTACCTGGGCGTCTTTGGCATGCACATCCTAAATATACATTTTCCCCGAAATCCAGTGAGTATTTAATCTATGCATGGAACAAATTTCTTTGCAGTTCTGAACAAAATCCTGCACTGTCCATTAAGTGGCGGCTGTTCTATCAAATTATTTCCGATCAGCCCTAACATTGGTATCATCGAAACGAAGCTAAAATTACACTTATACGATTCAAGGACATTATACACTTGAATGTCTTCCGACCTATACGATGCCTTGCAAACATTGCTTCTAAAATTTCGTGTAGCTGAAAAGAACAAAAATCCTACAAACGCTTTCATTCATTAAAGATTTAATTCTTGATATTCAGACTAGTTTGGCTGCTTTAACCTCTCTCTCACTTGTTTGAACTTTCTGTTGGTATGCGCCACTACTTCTGTTAGTCTTTCTTTCATAAAAATTACTTCCCAGGCATCTTTTTTTCATATTGTCTGCTGTAAGCCTTCTCCCTGCACCAGCTAACCTCGCAAAAGTGTAATGATACTGTGCCTCCTTGTTTGAATTTATTTTGGCGATTTCACCATTTGTGTCCATTGCTTTGCATAGTCTTAAAAGTACACGTTCAATATTTTCAAATGGTGAATGGTGTTCTATATTAAGAGAAAAGCGTATTTTCTTTGACGGATTCTCATATGAACCATCATTATCATCACCTTCAGTTTCCGCATTGCTATCAAAATCACATACAAAATGAGGACCTAAATTACCGCCATTTTTACTAAATTCGCCTTCTTCTGAATCTTAAGTATACCCTCTCCCAATCAGTTAACTATGAATTATCAACCCGTATAAACCAGGATGCTACAGCCCTAAAAAAAACACAATTAAAAAATAGGAACCCAGCGTGGGATGTGGGCTGTATTCTACCCCAGCGCATAATCAAGGCAGTGTAAGTTGTTGTTAGCTCCAAGAATACGAGTATCAGCTACAACAATTAACAACCAATTCATAGAAATGTAGCGAGAGGCATTTCTGTGTTGAGTAATGGATAAAGCAGTTACTGAAGCATGTGTTCGAAGCTGAGGTGCAATATACATGAAGTTGGAGGTTACGAAGTAGCTTCTCGGCAACTACATTCTGGGCCGTCGCGCTGCTGCTCATTACATTAACCACCGCAGTGTAATTGACCGGTTCAGTTAAAGAAGCGACCTCAATAACTACGTTATGTAATGTTAAGGCAGCGCAATAGCTCCAAAGCGAACCTCTCGAAAACTTAGCTATAAAAATGAAAGCAAATCGTGTCGAAAAATAGCTATTGTAATGAGAATTTCGTGCTGCTCTCATTTATTAACATCCTTCGCGCCGGCCGCTGTGACCGAGTGGTTCTAGGCGCTTCAGTCTGAAGCCGCGCGATCGCTACGGTCGCAGGTTCGAATCCTGCCTTGAGCATGGATGTGTGTGATGTCCTTAGGTTAGTTAGGTTTAAGTAGTTCTAAGTTCTAGGGGACTGATGACCACAGATTTTAAGTTCCGTAGTGCTCAGAGCCATTTGAACAATTTTTGAACATCCTTCGCAACTTCTGTTACGATAGTGAGCTATCAATATTAGATACGTAAACACAAATTGTAGTAGGAAAAATCAAACTACAAGACCAACACCAGGATTCGCGGGCAGTTTATGTTACGAAAGTAGGAACTAAATTACCTAAAAGAAATCGTTGGCAAGTACAGAAAATATGCTTTTCTGCCACAAGGTTTCTTTGAGAGACCTGATGGAAGGTTTTGCTTTTGCGAGGTTTAATATTGCAGTGCTTTCGGAAGCTCTCGTTTATTACCAAAACGGAATGATAGTGCATTATGTTTGTAATAATATTATTGTGCTTTGTCTTGGAATTTCTACTAAAGCAGTTTGAATTGCTCCTGAAGCATTGTGAAGTGTTGTGCAAGCCAAAAATATCTTAGGTATGATCTGGATGAAACGAGCAATTCCTCCGTAAGATTCAAGCAAGAGTAATATATTCTTGTTTCATAGCTATCAGTACGCACGGGCAATCCTCGAGTACAACTTAACTGATATGTAAATGGTGTACATACCAAGGTACTTAGTTTCTTCACTTTTTCAAGCAACATACACCGTTATCTTCTTTCATTTCATTGTTGTCATCACACATTAAATGCAATCAAACAAATGATGAAACGGATATAGCAGTATTCAAGAATTTAACAGTATCTGAGAAACGAAATGAGACAATAATAATGTGTGTTAGCTTAGTTACTCATCAGCTCTGATTGAGTGTTTTAATCATATGCAGTATCGCTAATCCAAGAATTTAACTTCACATAATTATGCAAAAGTTTTGAGCAAGAGTTTGTTCAAGTTAAACATTGGATCTGTTTATTATATTTGAAAATGGAGTTTATTTATCCATAATAATTCTGTTTGCCTCTCGTCTGGATTCGAAAAGTGCAGCCGAAATCTTAGGACTGTGTCATTATTCCGTTGGAAAATAACCGTTTTATGCTGTGTACATGGAAGGAGAGCCCAATATGACCATAGGAAGTATCCTGGGACATGACTTCCCAGTCACAATTGCTGGCAGTGCCAAATGAAGGACAAAAGGATGAACATACTTTTCCGTCACAGGGTTTTAATTGTGATTTATACCAGTCTGCCGTGATGTTAACAGATCGCAAAACTCTTTAACGCTGTCTAAATACTGAATACCGAAATCGTAAATACATATTTGACTGTGTCGATACTCTTTACATCTCACTTCAAATACAACTTTCAATTCGAGCATTTATTAATACCACGCCACCCACAAACACTGGGAGCTTTAATGGACTTCCCGTGATTTCGTCCACATACTCAGCCCAATTTAGAAAACACCAGCCGCGCGAAGTGGCCCCGCAGTTAAAGGCGCCATGTCACGGATGTCTCGGTCGCTTCGGCCGGAGGTTTGAGTTCTCTCTCGGGTATGATGTGTGTGTTGTCCTTTGCATAACTTAAAATTAGTTTAAGTAGTGTATAAGTCTAGAGACCGATGACCTAAGCAGTTTGTTCCCTTAGGAATTCTCACTCATTTGAACACTTAGGAAACGCCCACCACCATCATCATCACCGGCACAGCCGACATTTAAAAAATACAAACTACAACAAGATTATCGCCACAACAGTAATAATTTGCCCCGTCATTAACCATTCGCACAAGTCTATGTTCACGAACTGATCACTTGATTCTCATTACCTAATTCCCTTTCCTTGCCGGCCGGAGTGGCCGTGCGGTTCTAGGGGCTAACTCTGGAACCGAGCGACCGTTACGGTCGCAGGTTTGAATCCTGCCTCGGGCATGGATGTGTGTGATGTCATTAGGTTAGTTAGGTTTAATGAGTTCTAAGTTCTAGGCGACTGATGACCTTAGAAGTTAAGTCGCGTAGTACTCAGGGTCATTTGAACCATCCCTTTCCTTTTCCTATTTCATTATTTCCGTTACTCTGTGTTCCTGAAGAGCATCAATATACCTGATACCAACCATCTCCCAATCGAGTGATATTAAATCAACAAAGATAGAATGATTCGATTGCAAAGACTTCTTGATGGACCCATAATTTCGTTCCAAAAATAAATCTGAACTCTGCTGGAGTACACTACCTGAGAGTAGAGTAACTCGAAAAGGCTGACTCACCTAAAATCACGAGCACTCTCTATTCAGAACCCAATGTAGTGCTACTGCAACTGCCAAACCCTATCCCATTTTTCGCAGTAAGCACTCCGGTATCTTTCTGTCTCTAACCATATTCTTCTCTCTGTTCAGGGAGTTTAAACCAGTTTTTTACCCTTTTTAAAGAACGTTGAATTATCTTGCCGTTTTTATTCTTATTCTTTTCAATTCCTGATACCACATTTTACCTCTTAGTGGACGTTCCAATTATCAGCTCTTTCCTGGTATTTTTAATATTCTATCTTACGAACTGTACTCTTCGACTAATCTGAAATATTTTATGTCTACTCCCCCAGACCATAATTATTTATTGTTCATCGTCACACTTATTTCACTTAAATAAAGCAGTGCTTGGCACAGTTATAACTGTATGAAACTGCACATTAGTTTTTATTTCTTTTTCACTTTCAAATTATACTTAATTGTTCATGATAAACAAATCCGCCACAGTTGTAAAATACATAATTGACGGAAGTGCTGATCGAGTGGTATTTATACACTAACACGGTTTTAGGGTCTCTGAAATCCAGAAATAGTAGGACGACATGTCCATGCCATAACAACTAATAGGCAAATATCTACCGTTGGCGGACAGTCAAATATGGGATATTATTTCTTCAAATTCTGTATTAATAACAGAAAATGCAACTCTATCACCTGAAAGTATAACAAACATCTCCATCGGTCCAAATTTGCTATTTTATTGTCATGAATATTTGAAAGTGTGCAATGAATGTGTTGGAAGTGTGATTTACAAACCAAATATTATTAATTTCGTTTCCTCAAATGTTTTATTTCAGTTGCATAGGCTACGCTTCTTCCTCGGCAATGTCTCATTCTGCACACAAGTTTTTTTCAAATGTCGTGCTGTCTGTCAGCTACTTCTCCATTCAATAACAGATACCCTTTATCTGCCCGAAATACACTCCTGGAAATTGAAACACCGTGAATTCATTGTCCCAGGAAGGGGAAACTTTATTGACACATTCCTGTGGTCAGATACATCACATGATCACACTGACAGAACCACAGGCACACACAGGCAACAGAGCATGCACAATGTCGGCACTAGTACAGTGTATATCCACCTCTCGCAGCAATGCAGGCTGCTATTCTCCCATGGAGACGATCGTAGAGATGCTGGATGTAGTCCTGTGGAACGGCTTGCCATGCCATTTCCACCTGGCGCCTCAGTTGGACCAGCGTTCGTGCTGGACGTGCAGACCGCGTGAGACGACGCTTCATCCAGTCCCAAACATGCTCAATGGGGGACAGATCCGGAGATCTTGCTGGCCAGGGTAGTTGACTTACACCTTCTAGAGCACGTTGGGTGGCACGGGATACATGCGGACGTGCATTGTCCTGTTGGAACAGCAAGTTCCCTTGCCGGTCTAGGAATGGTAGAACGATGGGTTCGATGACGGTTTGGATGTACCGTGCACTATTCAGTGTCCCCTCGTCGATCACCAGAGGTGTACGGCCAGTGTAGGAGATCGCTCCCCACACCATGATGCCGGGTGTTGGCGCTGTGTGCCTTGGTCGTATGCAGTCCTGATTGTGGCGCTCACCTGCACGGCGCCAAACACGCATACGACCATCATTGGCACCAAGGCAGAAGCGACTCTCATCGCTGAAGACGACACGTCTCCAACCGTCCCTCCACTCACGCCTGTCGCGACACCACTGGAGGCGGGCT
The DNA here is from genome assembly GCF_023897955.1 of Schistocerca gregaria. Taxonomy (NCBI): domain Eukaryota; kingdom Metazoa; phylum Arthropoda; class Insecta; order Orthoptera; family Acrididae; genus Schistocerca; species Schistocerca gregaria. The sequence continues at coordinate 446,839,097 of NC_064920.1, read as the reverse complement.
GCACGATGTTGGGGCGTGAGCGGAAGACGGCCTAACGGTGTGAGGGACCGTAGCCCAGCTTCATGGAGACGGTTACGAATGGTCCTCGCCGATACCCCAGGAGCAACAGTGTCCCTAATTTGCTGGGAAGTGGCGGTGCGGTCCCCTTCGGCACTGCGTAGGATCCTACGGTCTTGGCGTGCATCCGTGCGTCGCTGCGGTCCGATCTCAGGTCGACGGGCACGTGCACCTTCCGCCGACCACTGGCGACAACATCGATGTACTGTGGAGACCTCACGCCCCACGTGTTGAGCAACTCGGCGGTACGTCCACCCGGCCTCCCGCATGCCCACTATACGCCCTCGCTCAAAGTCCGTCAACTGCACATACAGTTCAAGTCCACGCTGTCGCGGCATGCTACCAGTGTTAAAGACTGCGATGGAGCTCCGTATGCCACGGCAAACTGGCTGACACTGACGGTGGCGGTGCACAAATGCTGCGCAGCTAGCGCCATTCGACGGCCAACACCGCGGTTCCTGGTGTGTCCGCTGTGCCGTGCGTGTGATCATTGCTTGTAAAGCCTTCTCGCAGTGTCCGGAGCAAGTATGGTGGGTCTGACACACCGGTGTCAATGTGTTCTTTTTTCCATTTCCAGGAGTGTACTTAAAACAAGCGCACAAATCTTGCTGAATGAAACTCTCATATACTTGTTGTGGTTGGCAGGAGAGCCAACCCTTAAAACTAAAGGAGGCTGAAATGCACGCGTTTTAGCTCACGCAGGCTGGCGTTAGGTCTGGAACATGGCAAGGGAATTAGACTTGAGAAAAACAGACGTAGCTGGTGGAATACTTAACTTTAATCCATTAATGACGAACGTCGCTCTTGACATTACACGATTTGCAATATCAATAGAAACTGATCATGGCGCCTTGCTAGGTCGTAGCAAATAACGTAGCTGAAGGCTATGCTAACTATCGTCTTGGCAAATGAGAGCGTAATTTGTCAGTGAACCATCGCTAGCAAAGTCGGCTGTACAACTGGAGCGAGTGCTAGGAAGTCTCTCTAGACCTGTCGTGTGGCGGCGCTCGGTCTGCAATCATTGATAGTGGCGACACGGACCCCGGCCGATTTAAAGGCTACCATCTAGCAAGTGTGGTGTCTGGCGGTGACACCACATTCCTCCCCCGCAAATCGGCGTGTGATTGTGGTATAAGGCCGTGGGGAGGACCGCATGTTGACGTATGCGACGAGGTGGGGAGCCTAACAACAGGCGAGGCTGTGCCACCCGCATCCTGCCATTCGGACCGCGGGGAGCTGGGAAACGCCTGGAAACCTGCTCCAGGGTGCACGCCAACATGCGGTTTATGCGCCCGTAGAGAAACAGGAGGGGCCGATGGGTCGACCTCCATCGGGCCGGGGCACCCGACGAGCGAAGACGACACATGGTCCGGAGCGGGCAAGAATTCCATGTCGGAGGACAACTGGTCACGGGAAGCGATAGGCGGCGCGTGACCCAGGGAGGCGCCCGGCGATTGCAGCGACGCGTCCACTGCGGTCGTCGCCGGCGAGAGAACAGGAGTCGGTGGTGGCGGCGGTGCGTTGCCATGGGGCAAAATGGAAGACAGCGTCGGTAACACTTGGGGCTGAGGCGAGCCAGTAGTTGGTTCCCCAGGGCGCTGACCGGACGGCACCGTCGCTGAAAGGAGACGGCGAGCGGCATATCCCGTGCGACGACAGAGGCGCAGCTGATTGAGATGTCAGCGCACCTCACCAGAGGCCCCCAAAACCAGAGACATAGCGCGTCCGAGGCATCGAAGAGTGCGCCCTTCGAGCCAACGCTGTGAACCTCGATAGTGGCGATAGTAGACAACGTCGCCTGGAGCTAAAGCAGGTGTCTGCCGCTGCACAGAAACCTGATGCGGCGGATGTAGCAAAGACATCAACGTTCCATGATGACGACCTTGGAGCAACTCAGCCGACGAGCGACCATCTCGGGGCTGACGGCGATACGAGGACGAAAAGAGCAACAACGCGTCCTCCCGAGAATGCGACTCTTTCAATTTCAACATCTGTGACTTGAAAGTCCTGACCAATAGTTCAGCGGCACCGTTTGACTGTGGCGAAAACGGCGCGGACGTCAGATGCTGAATACCATTGGCCTTGCAGGATGACTTAAATTCTGCGGACATGAATTGTGGGCCATTGTCGGAAACAATAGGCTGCGGAAGACCTTCAATGCAAAAGATAGCGGATAACGCTTGGATGGTGGCAGATGACGTTGTGGAAGACATCCGGACAACAAAAGGAAAATTACTTAATGAATCTACCACAACCAACCATCGAGCATTCCAGAATGGACCAGCAAAATCGATGTGTAAGCGTTGCCAAGGGAAAGTGGCTTGTACCCATGCAAAGAATTTCCGCGGTGGTCCTGATCGGTGTTCGGCACACACCATGCAAGAAGAGCACATATTCATAATCGCGGCATCAACTCCGAACCAAGTACGGTGCTGACGAGCAAGTTGTTTCGTTCTCACTGTACCCCAATGTCCTTGGTGGAGAAGCTGTAAGACAGAGGACTGTAACGAACATGGTACCACGACCCTGGACTGATCATTATCAGAACGCAACAGCAAAACACCACGTCGTACTAAAAGTCTCTCCTTGTGAGCAAAAAATCGGCGAACCAACGGGTCCCCGATCCGTGACTGACAAGGGCCATTGCGTAGCAACAAAACGCAGAACGGTTGCAAGGACAGGGTCGGCAACTATGGCTGTAGCTACACGACGAAAATCCATTGCAAACGATTCGACCACGTCATCGGTTTCCGCATCAATGAACATGCAAGCAAGTTCGGAGGAATCGAATGCCTTGTCCGCAGCAACAGGCAAGCGGGACAACGCATCAGCGTTTCCGTGCTTAGCAGTGGACCGATACAAGATATCGTAGCGGTACTGCGAGAGGAAAATAGACCAGCGAATGAATTTCTGCGCTGTACGTGGAGGTACAGGCTTGATCGGATGAAAAAGCGATGTCAAGGGTTTGTGGTCTGTGATTATGGTAAAGTGACGACCATACAAGAAATCATGAAACTTTGTAACACCAAATACGAGAGCCAATGCTTCTTTCTCGATCTGTGAATAATTTCTTTGCGCAGACGAGAGCAATTTGGACGCAAAGGCAATAGGGCGATCGTGCGATCCATCTTTGTGCGCAAGCACAGCACCGATCCCGAAATCCGATGCATTCACCATCGACAAGAGGGGCTTCTGGGGATCGAATAGCGTAAGGCAAGTATTGGAGAGCAACGCCGATTTCAACTGGCGAAAGGCGCGTTCGCATTCCGTCGTCCAGACGAACGGAACACCCTTACGGCGTAAGCGATGAAGCGGAGCTGAAATGGAAGAGGCGTGTGGAACATATTTATGATAATAGTTGATTTTTCCCAGCATACTCTGTAGCTGCTTCAAATTCTAAGGCGACGGCAAGTCTTGTATGGCACGAAGTTGCGTGGGACTGGGATGTTTGCCTTGGGCATTGATTACATGTCGCAGGTATGGCAAGTGCCGAGCAAAAAACACACATTTGTCCTTCCGCAAGCGAAGACCATTTTGTCGCAAGACCTGAAATAATGTTCTGAGATTGGCCAAATGTTCCTCTTCCGTCTTTCCGGAGATCACAATATCGTCCAGATAATTTGCTGCAGTAGAGACCGACGCACAAACAGTTTGTAGATATTGCTGAACCAATGCAGGGGCGGATGCACACCCGAATGGCAGTCGTTTGAAACGATACAAACCAAGATGCGTGTTAACCACCAAAACGCGCTTCGATTCTTCGTCCACCGGTCAAGTACGTATCTGCTAGGTCCAACTTCGAAAAATATTTACCCGGGCACAGTTTGTCAAAAAAGATCTTCCGAGCGGGGTAAAGGAAAAGTTGCAATCACTAGTTGCGGATTCACTGTTGCCTTGAAGTCCACACAAAGTCTCAATTTGCCGGAAGGTTTTGACAAAATTACTAAGGGTGATGCCCAGAGAGAAGCCTGCACACGTCCAATCACACCTTGTGATTGCAAATCGTGTAATGTTTTTGCGACCTCATCACACAATGCGTGGGGAACATTGCGCGCTCTGAAAAAATTCGGTTGCGCGTTGACTTTCAGTTCCAAATGTGCTTTATAGTTCTTAGCGCGATCGAGGCCCGGTGCAAAAATGTCTGCAAATTCTTCACATAGACGAGAAATACTGTCTGAAGGCACAGTCTGGTTCACTGATAGGACCTGATTTACTATAGACAAGTTAAACAACTAAAATAAATCGAAACCAAACAAGTTCACTGCAGAAGAAGAACGAAGGACGTAAAATGACACAAGTTTTGTTTGTCCTTTGTATGTTGCAAGAAGGCTGCACTGTCCTAACACAGGGATGTTTTGTCCCGAATAACTACTTAATTTAACATTCGCGGCACGCAACTGAGGTGTGCCCAGAAGTTTGTAAGTGTCTTGATTGATCAGTGAAATTGCAGCTCCGGTATCGAGCTGGAATGGTATCACTTTGCCGTTAATGTCAAAGTCTACAAAAAGTTTATTGTCCTGCTGACGACAAGAGCGCTGTCTCGTGCAACTTGAACTGACACTGGTACATAAGCACTTGCGAGTTCCGGCGATGTTGACGCACACTATTGTTGGAACGAACACAGTCACTGTTAGAGAGAGTGGCACTGGGCGGAGTGGAATGAACTACATGAATTTCCATGGGCGAAGTTTCGCGAGCCGGAGTAGCCTTGGTTCGATTCCGATTCCGGCGCGAAGCAAAGGGCCTGGAACGGTTTTGAGCTTCCAATCTGAGCTTTTTATGGCAAACACTCTGAACATGTCCTTTTTTATTACAATAAAAGCCAATAGCGTGACGGGAAATTCTCACGCGAATGTTTACTAACACACCTCGGGCATGATTTGATCACTGCATTTGCTTGCCGGCGCGGTACACGTGGCTGAGAGCCTGGCGACAGCGGCGCAGCCGGGCGCGAGGGCTGTTTACTGCTCTGTGCAGCTCGCCCGGCGAGCCGGTTAACCTGACACACTGCTGGCGAAGTTTCAAATGATTCCTGAGCAAAGTCAAGTGTGTCCTGCCGATCCAACATGTCCATCACTTGTTGAAGGGAGGGACTGACTAGTTTCAAAATCTGTTCCCTTATACGAACATCAGAAACGTTCTGTGCAATTGCATCACGTACCATAGTATCTGAATAAGGGAGTCCACATTGACACTCAAAAGCACAATCCCTAGTAAGGCCTTGCAAGGTTGCAACCCACTCCCGATTAGTCTGACCTTCCGTACGTTTTGTACGAAAGAAGGTATACCGTTTGGCAAATACATTGACTGATTCTTTGAAATATGCATCTAATGCAGACAAAATTTCTTCGTAGCACAGAGTTGCTACGTCGCGTCGGGGAAATAATTTGACTATGACACGGTACGTGGTCACACCTACTGAAGAAAGGAGAGAAGGCTGCCGCTCGTTACCTTGAATTCTGTAGGCGGCGAGATGGAATCCAAATTGGCGTGACCACTCCGTCCAGCTTTCCAGTGCAGCATCAAAAGGTCGAAAAGTGGGTGCAACAGCGTTTTGTGGCTGCGTCAGCGGTGAAGCGGCTGCTGCCGCATCGTTTTGCATCGCACGTTGACCCTGGACGAGCTGTCCAAGGGCATCCAGTAAGGCCTGCGTCAGCTGATTCTGTAAGCGATAAAATTCGGACAGTACATCTGGAGATTGTGGCGAAGCCATTACACAAGTAAATCAGGGCAATTTAGATAAGAACACTTTTACTCTCGTCGCCAATGTCGTGGTTGGCAGGAGAGCCAACCCGTATAACTAAAGGAGGCCGAAATGCACGCGTTTTAGCTCACGCAGGCTGGCGTGAGGTCTGGAACATGGCAAGGGAATTAGACTTGAGAAAAACAGACGTAGCTGGTGGAATACTTAACTTTAATCCATTAATGACGAACGTCGCTCTTGACATTACACGATTTGCAATATCAATAGAAACTGATCATGGCGCCTTGCTAGGTCGTAGCAAATAACGTAGCTGAAGGCTATGCTAACTATCGTCTCGGCAGATGAGAGCGTAATTCGTCAGTGAACCATCGCTAGCAAAGTCGGCTGTACAACTGGGGTGAGTGCTAGGAAGTCTCTCTAAACCTGTCGTGTGGCGGCGCTCGGTCTGCAATCATTGATAGTGGCGACACGCGGGTCCGACGTTTACTAACGGACCGCGGCCGATTTAAAGGCAAGTGTGGTGTCTGGCGGTGACACCACAATACTTTTCTGAAGTATTGAGAGTTTAAGACAGGCTGTTCCGAAAACATACATGGGTTGGAGAAAAATAAGGCAACACCGCGAGAAATAAATTCTTGAACATAAATGCAGATGCTGGGCAAACCTGCATGCTGCGCTATTGTATTTGACCATCAACTGGACCTGCGCAATGTCCTCAGTACGTTGCAAGCGTGAGTCATAGTCATAACACTATTCTGTGCAGTTGTGAGTGCATTATGTTGGAGCTATATGAATTCGAACGCGTGCAGATTGTTGTTGCTCTCTTAGAGTGTGCTTCCGTAACCAACATAGCCGACGTGTTTGGTGTTACAAGAGGCGCAGTTTTGACGATTTATACTGTGCACAGGGAAAGCAGACAAACATTATCCGCTAAGTAACAATGCCGACGCATCTGCTGCGTGATTGTGATGTTGGGTCACTGAAGAGGATAGTGACGAAAAATGAGAGAAGCTGCAAAAGTTACTGCAGAACTGAATGTGGCGCTCGAGAGTCCTTTCAACACTAAAACAACACGATGGGAGAGCCGTAAGCAAAGATTTACAAGAACAGCTGAAATTCCAAAACCGCTCGTCAGTGACGCAAATGGAAGTAACAGGGAAACGTGGTGCCGAAGCCATGAAACCTGGACTACGGAGCAATGGACGAAAGTTATTCGGTCTTCGGATGAGTCTTCGTTTCACACAGTTTCCAGCTTCTGGCCGAGTTTAAATCCCAAGAATGAAACATGGCGAGAATTCGGTGGTGATTTTTGCAGCCACATCGTGGTATTCCAACTATTCAACTGTGTGTGAAATCTTATGGGTTATGGGACTTAACTGCTAAGGTCATCAGTCCCTAAGCTTACACACAACCTAAATGATCCCAAGGACAGAAACACACACCCATGCCCGATGGAGGACTCGAATCTCCGCTGGGACCAGCCGCACAGTCCATGAGTGGTATTCCATGCGCACCATGAGTGCTCAGCAAGACTGCATTACTGCCAAGAATTACGTGGTTATTTTGGACAATGTGATCCATCCCACGGCACAATGTTTGTTCACTTATGGGGATGCTGTATTCCAAGATACAGTCCTCATTGTCCAGCACTGTATTTGTGAGCACGGGGGTGAATTGTCGCACCTACCCTGGCCATCACAATCACCAGATGTCAATTTTAGCCGGCCGCGGTGGTCTCGCGGTTCTAGGCGCGCAGTCCGGAACCGCGCGACTGCTACGGTCGCAGGTTCGAATCCTGCCTCGGGCATAGATGTGTGTGATGTCCTTAGGTTAGTTAGGTTTAAGTAGTTCTAAGTTCTAGGGGACTGATGACCACAGCTGTTAAGACCCATAGTGCTCAGAGCCATTTGAACCATTTTTGTCAATTTTATTGAGCCTTTGTGCGTGATCACTTCACGTTCTTATCATAGTTGCTAAATTTCCCACTGTTGTACATGAATAATGGTATAAAATTCCCTTGAAAACCAGTCGTCACCAGCACGTATCCATTCCTAGAAGATAGGAAGCTGTTTTACACGCCAACGGTTTTGGTGCAACTTATTACGCGTGATAATGCGTTGTGTTTTAGTTGTTTCCATATTTCTGTCCTTCCTCTGTAGCAGAGGGCCAACCGCCTCGGCGCCCTGGTAACACCGGTTCTCGTCACATCACCGACGTTAAGCGCTGCCAAGCTGGGCTAGCACTTGAATGGGTGACCATCCGGTCTGCCGAAGCGCTGTTGGCAATCGGCGTGCACTCAGCCTTTGTGAGGGAACCTGAGAAGCTACTTGACTGAGAAGTAGCGTCTCCGATCCGGTTAACTGACATACGGCCGAGAGAGCCGTGGCTGACCACATGCCCCTCCATATCCGCATCCAGTGACGCCTGTGGATCGCACGGCGGCCGGTCGGTAACGTTCGGCCTTCAGGGCCTGTTCGGGCGGAGATTAGTTCTCTAGGAGAGGCAAAAAACCGGCCGCCTGCAGGTCGCGTTCGTCCCGCGACTCAATGTGACCGGCGGAAAAAGTTCATCAGACAGAGACAGAGGCGCTCGCATTGAACATCGACGGGAAAAAAACGGCAACACCGAGAAGGAATTGTGCAATATAAATTATGGTTGGTAGGCGTTTTTCTGCATTTGTAAGGTGATGTCTATTCAAATTTCGCACCAATCACGTAAGAGTGGCTTTACTGGCGCCACTATAAGGATGCAAATCAGGTTTTCTTTAAATACACTCTGTAACGGTCATGAGCTTTACGTACCTTTCAGCTTGGAGGTGGTGAGTTTATGATAGTCATGAATGCCAATAAGGCGGCAAAGACGCCAACACCTCACTGAGGTTGAACGAGGTTGTGTAATAGGGCTACGAGAATCTGAGTGATTCTTCTGCCATACTGTAGAAAGGCTTGACCGGAATGTAGCCACCGTATGTGACTGCTGGCAGCGGTTATCACGAGAATGTATGGTCGCACGAAGACGGGACACTTGGTACTACCGAGAGAAATGACCATCGTGATCGACTTACGGCTCTGGTGCACTGTACTGCGTCTGGAGCAACAATTTGAGCAGCAGCTGCCACCACAGTGACACAGCGAATTGTACCAGCAAATGATTCCAATGGCTCTCAGCACTATGGGACTTAACATCTGAGGTCATCAGTCCCTTAGAACGTAGAACTACTTAAACCTAACTAACCTAAGGACATCACACTCATCCATGCCCGAGGCACGATTCGAACCTGCGACCGTAGCGGTCGCGCGGTTCCAGACTCAAGCGCCTAGAACCGCTCGGCCATAGCTGCCGGCGAAGTGTACTAACATTTCAAATTTGCAGTGGCTTATCTCGCGCTTATATTATGCTGTGATCTTCCAATGTTAATCACTTAAATATTACCTAGACCAATGTATTCCAGAAATTTAATTACTCTGCATTAATTGTTTTTTGGTGTCGCGAATTTTTTCGTCAGTGTATTTATTTATTGTTACAGAAACGACTCATGTCTGTGCGATCAGTCATTATAAGTATTTTTCAAGAGTATTTTAAAAAATTCTTGCTAATAGTGTTTGTGGATAATAAATTAAATTTCAAATGCTTGAATGAGATGCCTGTAGCCCAAATTCGTGAAGTTACTCCTAATTATTTTCGACTGAAAATGACCATCTCAATTGCTGAATTTTGTTTTTCTATCTTTTCTTGTACTAAGATTAAAATATCATTCTCGTCCGTTGGTGATGTATTAGAACACTGCAACTGTTGGAACGAAAGGTAATTTTTAACGAATTAGCTGCAACCTGATGCTTTTATAGGCATTTCTTTTCCTATGATGGCTTTTCAAGATGCCTGGCATCTCATGTTCATATATTTACACTAATTTACCTGTCGTGACCATTGTATCTTTACAAACGTTGTTGCACAAATGTGGAAGGGAAGTTATTAAGACAGCTATTGTACAACGTCGTAAGTAAAAAAACTATGATGACGACGCGTAAATAAACCACTGGAGATGGGGTGAACATAAACTGAATGCTCTCTCAAAAAAGGTTGTTTTGAAGCATAATTTGTTAGCGTGGAGTGCCGAGAAAGGGATGCCATTCGTATCAGTGTTTTCCCATACATAATAGCGTCATCGACTCTGCAGTTTTGATTTTAAGCGCTCAGAGCGCTGCTACCGTGTCACGTGACGAGGCATACTCTACGGTTTTTTATTATTTCGTTTGGCATCAAGGATACATTACTTGAATTGAACAGCAATGATGTTACTGGTGACACAATATGCATATACTACAAATAAAATAGATTATATACATTTATGGTAATAAATGGCAGGTTAGGTCCTGAGTAAGGTCGGAAGGAACTTGTGTCATACTGCAGAAGTTCGCTCAGAGATATGCAGACCCCGTCCTTCAAATAAAACGATCCAATTTATAATGGATAATGCCCAAGCCAAAACAAGAAATGAAATTTAGGAAGTCCACATAATTTATTCAAACGAAGGGAATCTAATATTTATAACAATCGAACAGTAGATTGTTTGGTGGTCACAGCTGCTCTAAAGTGTACACAAAATGTTGAATTGGTCTCAACAATCACGGAGCGTTATCTATAAGGAAAGGAATAAAGTTAAGGTTCAGTATTCTGTGGACATCACTAGAGCAGGATCTTAGGATGGGGCGGACAGGTGGATGGGGTAGGAAATCGGGAGTGCCTGTCCAAAAGAACCCTGCCGGCATTTGCTTAAAACACTTGGGGAAACCTAAATTTACTTTTTGGATTGGTGATTCAAACCCCGCTCCCTCCAAATGAGGAGTAAAACAGTATTAGCAAAACATTGGCACTCATCAAGAAGCATTAAAGATAAAAACAGCACTTATGAATACAACGTATCCATCTTTTGTAAATTTTCCTCTGTAATAACATACTGGGAATAGAAATCACTCTCTCTCTTCATGTAGGTTGCGAGGGAATTATCGAACAAAACGTTGATAGTACACAGTGTACTATCAAGATTTAGTATTATATAACGTCCATGATTCTCAAATTATGTCACTATTTGACAAAACAGCGGTATCAAATAATGTTTACATATTATGGAAGATTAGCCACTAGTGAGGTAGACCTCATTATCAAAATGATATATTAATTTTAAAAACAATCATCATGACGGATTAAAGCAGTCATGCTTTGTTCCATCCCTTAATAGTCTTGGTGAAGCCGTCTCTTGTCAAATTGGCCATCGTTTCGCCTTCCGTATAAAGGTTGCCCCTAGTCATAGTGCAGAGAAAGCTTTTTACGTACGTTGGCCCCGACGCTCCTACAGCCTACTGGAACAGTCACTATTCAGCTTACATTTACTGTACTCAAAACCTACTAAAGCTCCAGATAATGTAACTGGTCATACTAAAAATGATAATCTTTTTGTGTAAATACAACCTCCTTCTTAACGTTCTAGAAAATCTCTGAAGTGTCAAAATCTAAAAAATCTTTTTCAAAGTTTTTTAACTGTCTAGATCACGCACACGTATAAAAAAAATTACGACACTAGTTTTAGTTGTCAATGTAACCATGCTCATATTGTGTTCGTGTTAGACGCAGGTTGAGCAGAAACTGCATATACTACTAATAACAACATCATGTAATAACTTGCACTTTTCTCAAAGGTAAGTTAAATAAGAAATATTGTGATAACAGCAGCAACAAAAATGAGACTGGTTCTAGAAGATGTACGTATGAGAGGCAGAGTGAACAAAACCAAGACGTACCAGTAAAAACCATACCATACAATAAATTGCATTTGTGTGAAGACAAGTTCAGCGAGAAAATTGTTTGTTGTAAGAGCACAATGAAAACGAGGCTGGTTCTGCACTATGGGTAGTAAAGTGTGAGTTCTCTTCGCTCACACAGGGAAAAATTAACAATTATGGTAACTAAATTGTAGTAAACGGCAATCTACTGTCACACCAGCTAATTCGGAGTCGTTGTAAATGGAGTAGTCGTTTCACGTTAAACGATTTGCCGTTTGTTGTAATACGAGAGACAGTTATGAAGTTTTAGTTAGCATCCCCAACAACAGGTTGTGTCGATTAAATTTCGTTTTGGCGTTAGTCCTTGTATACATATACAGCCTTCAATGTGACACGGCTGTGGATGGCCTGGCAGAAATCTTGACAGTAGAAGCCAGCATTTAGGATTTCCATGAAACATTCCACCTTCTCATTCTAGAAATGTCTGCCATGCAATGATTTCTTCATACGAGGAAAGAGAACGAAGTCACTGGATATCTTACCAGGAAAACACGACGGTGAGTCAAAATTAAATAACCAAAACAGGTTTCATGCATGTATCCTGCGGAGAATGAGCTGGAGCCTTGTCTTTGAGCAAAAACGTCCATTTCTTGTGACGCTTCTTCTTCACAGGCTACAGTACCCACGTCGGGAGATTTTGATAGCACGCTCGTGTGACGATTTGCCCTTTACGAGGGCCATACGTCGGCACCACACCATAGTCCCAAAAAATAATCAGCATCACCTGTCCCGATGATCTTTGGGTCTTCTCCTTTTTCAGCGGTCGTCAAATCGTATGTTTCCACTGCTTGCTTTGCCTCTTTGTCTTGACACCGTAAAGATACGCCCAGCACTCGCCCGTGGTGATTAGGTGCTTAGGAAGTTCATGTGGAACGCCCTAACACAGCTGAGACATTTCTACTTCCTTCTCGACTCGGGAGGATTTTTGGAATGATGTGAGTATTTGCAGAAGGTAGCGGGCGCAATTTCTTGTCATTCTGAAAATGTTGTGGAAGATATTGAAAACTGATTTATGATTGGGGTTCACTTATTCCCGTCTTCGAGGATCAGGGCTCCGTCTGTCGCGATTACCGGTTCTTCGCAAGGAAATATCTGAAACTTTTTCGATATTCACACTCGCCCCGGAATTACGACAGAAACCGCTGCTGCATTGCAGCACCGTGATGCAGCATTCGTTGTAGGAGAATGGGACACTACACACACGTTCACCGTCTGAACAACAGCTGTCGTCAGCCACAATATATGTAGCTGATTTCGACGTGGAATTGTTTACTGAAGGGGTGAAAAAATTCCCTGTAATATGGGACACATCTTGCGCGGAGCATCATGATGGGATTACGGAGAGAACCGTATGGTTTCAACTGTATGTAACGGTTTGTGAAGGTTTTGCTGGTAAACCGAGTCATGAGGGAAATAATATAGGTAAACATCACTGTTTAACTATTTTGTACTTGTGTTTTAGAGGTGGCGTATTTTCTCGACTGTGGCCATTCAAAACTCGAGACAGCGCAAAGTATCAAGGTTTCTTTTTTTTTTTTTTTTTTTTTTTTTTTTTTTTTTTTTTCTCTGGCTAAAGTCCTTTCAATAAATTACGGAAAGTACAAAAACATGGGTGTACCAGATCACCTCATTCATCTGATACGGAATTTATACCTTGACCAAGAAGCCACGGTGAGAACTATGTATCGAACCAGCAAATGGATAAAAATTCAGAAAGGGGTCCGTCAAGGCTGCATACTTTCACCGTACTTATTTAATCTGTATGCAGAACATGTTATGAGGAATGCGAGGCTAGATGAAGGAGAAACAGGAATTAGAATAGCTGGAATAAATGTAAGCAACCTCAGGTACGCGGATGATACGACCCTGTTTGCAGAAAGTGAAGAAGAATTGAGAACACTCTTGCTGAAGGTGAAAGACGAAAGTGAAAAGGCCGGTCTTATGCTGAATGTGAAGAAAACGAAAATTATGGCAACTACACCTACCAATTCGTGGGATATAGCAGGAGAAACCATGGAGGTAGTGACCACTTTCAGTTATCTCGGTTCCCAGATCTCTGCTGATGGCGACTGCAGCCATGAAATCCGGAGAAGCCTGTTGCTCGGTAGACAGGCGATGTCAAACCTTGACAACGTTATAAGGTCCAGAGATATAACACTAGCAACAAAGATCCGTATTGTGAGGGCTATGGTCTTTCCAATTGTGATGTATGGATGTGAGACCTGGACCATTAGAAAGGCTGAACGGCGAAGAATTGACTCCTTCGAATTGTGGTGTTGGAGGAAACTTCTTAGAGTTCCATGGACTGCAAAGAGAACCAACAGATCAATATTGGATCAAATAAAAGCAGATTTCTCCCTGGTAGGTCTAATGTTAAAACAAAAGCTGACCTACTTTCGACACACAATGCGAAGGCATGCATCGCTGGAAAAAACATTAATGCTGGGGAAGATTGAAGGAACTAGAAGAAGAGGACGTCAGAGGATGAGATGGATCGATGGCATCACAGAAGCAATGTGTTCCAACCTGGAAGGTCTACGGGAGAAAGTGCAAGACAGGAAAAAGTGGCGTGATTTGGTTCATGAGGTCACGAAGAGTCGGAACCGACTAAACGAATAGAGAGAGAGATACAAAGTCCTTTCATCTTAAAGAACAGGTTTTCAGTTAACAATAACATTTTAAAATAAATTATATTATCTCAGTCGTTTCACTGTAAGGAATGCTTTAGTGTACATCAGTCACAAAATACATAATTGAGGACATTCTGGTAGGGATATAAATTGTATAGCCAGCCACGTGCGGGAATAAATCGATTAGTTGTTCACTACGATTTTGGTAATTTAGACATATTTGTCTTGCCTAGGACTGTTACCGACCACATTTAGGTATTTTTGTCTGTTGGTGGTACCTTACCAGCACTGTCTTTAAAGTAATCAGCGGAAATATTTCTACTAGTGTTAGGTTAACTTTCTCCTTGGGTTGGTGGAATTTCCTTGTGCAGACACACAGCAAGCTTTACAAATATCCTGGCATGTTTCAGCCACCTTTCTCTGTGAATTTCGGCATGCACTTTTTATGCGCTGTGTTGCCGATTCTGCACTGATAATGCAGTTCAATTGGATTGCATTTACTGCCGAGATAACTGGAAAAAGTGAACAGTTGAAACTTCATGGCAGATTAAAACTGTGTGACGGACAGAGACTCGAACTCGGGACATTTGCCCTTCGCGGGCAAGTGCTCTATCATCTGAGCTACCCAACCACGACTCACGCCCCCGTCCTCACAGCTTTACTTCCGCCAGTACCTCGTCTACTACCTTCCAAACTTTACAGAAGCTCTCCTGCGAACCTTTCAGAACTAGCACTCCTGAAAGAAAGGATATTGCGGAGACATGACTTAGCTACAGCCTAGGGGATGTTTCCAGAATGCGATTCTCACTCTGCAGCGGAATGTGCGCTGATATGAAACTTCCTGGCAGCTTGAAACTGTTTTAATCTGACAGAAAGTTTCATAGCAGTGCACACTCCTCTGCAGAGTGAACAGTTGAAATTACAGCTGCACCTTTACTGTTAATTGATCAAAAGGCTGTATATTTATTCGGATGTAAAGAATTTACTTTCATACTCTCTTAAATCCATAAACGGTGTCACAACGCTCCTTCCAGCGGCAGTGAAGTAGTGATTCGCTGAGTTCCAAAATCTCTTGTTGCGTTTCTTAATAAGAAACAAGTAAACACTGTTTGTTTTCTTCTGCATAAAGGTTGGAAGGTTGGATTCCAATCTAGTACCCCTGCGCGAATGTCGCTGCGATACAACCGAGTGTGCACTGAAACGGTTTCTGACGCGGCGGTCTCGCTGCAAGCACTCGCGGATGTTAACTCGCTCGTGAGCATCGAGCTAGACACCCGAGTACAGTTGTGACGGGTGGTGGGGCGCAGGTCGCGGCGGCAGGCGCCGGGGGCGGCGCCGTTCTCGTCGTCGGCGTCGCAGGCGGGAGCGCAGTCGTTCCGCCTCCCGGGCGGCCTGTCCGCCGACGTCTCCTACAGCGCCGCCTACAGCGCCGGGCCGCGAGGCTTCCGCGCCGCCGCCTCCTTCAGTTACACCGCGCCCGACGGGACGCGGCGACGCTTCGTCTACGGGTATGCTCTCTCCTCACAGGCGCGAAGTCGCTTCCCCAGGCGTGTCTCTTGCGATTGTCTTAAGCTGTGGGTCGCACGCTGAGCAATAGAGTGATCTTCATTACCTTTTCTCTACGTAACTGTTACATCAGTCAGTAACTCCCGTTGGTTCGGTAAAATCTCGTCGCCCAGGGCCGGCGAATCCAATATAAAGGTGCCTTGCGTCGCTGGAAAGCATTGGCGAGCATTAAGTTTCTTAAAGGCTTGCTCCCTAGCATCCCCCCCCCCCTCATCCCCCCCACCAACCCAACTAGTGCCCGAAACCACGGGGTGGCGAGTAGTAGAACCAAGGAGGTTGCAAGACTAGTAAATTCAGAATGTAAGGCAAATGAAAAACTTCCCATAACATAACCCGAAACATCCTTCTCTTCGCTCAGTGTAGCCGCATATCACGTATTAAAGGAGTGAATTCCACTATTTTAAGCATAGCACTTTCGATTATAGGAAGAGAAGAGGACCTAGATGGAGATGGGATAAGAGATGTGATTCAGTAGCCGGCCGTTGTGGACGAGCGGTTCTAGGTGCTTCAGCCTGGAACCGCGCGACCGCTACGGTCGCAGGTTCGAATCCTGCCTCGGTCATGGATGTGTGTGATTTCCTTAGGTCACTCAGGTTTAAGGTGTTCCGTTTTACGGGACTGATCACCTCAGATGTTAAGTCCCGTAGTGCTCAGAACCAATTGAACCATTTTTTGTGATACAGTAAGAGGAATGTTTCACAGAGCAAGTCGAATATAGGGAGCTGGAGCAGATGACATTCCCTCAGAACTTCTGGTATCTTTATATCCTTGGGAGAACCAGCCGTAGCAAAATTATTCTACTATTCTACCTTGTCTGCAAGACATATGACGTAGGTGAAATACCCTCGTACTTCAAGAAAAATGTAACAATGCCAATGCCAAAGAAAGCCGGTGCTGACCCGAATTCTGAACAGAAGTGTCGGGTTCAGCTAAACTGGTGGCTGTCTGACCTTTGCTTAACGTGATTCAGAAGAATAAAGACCTTCAGTTCAGCAACAATAACTTTATTGCCAGCGCGTATCTGACGACGCCCACCATGCATGGAGCGATCGGAGTTACAAAATTTTGCTTCCGGCATCTACAGAAGGATCCTTAATCCTCGGAAAATTTCCGTAGTTAGGAGAGAAAACAGTACTCGTCCACACAAGCAAGAGGGCACGGAACTACTACTAACTCAAAAAACAAGGAATAGAAAACACAGCGCCTCTAGAGGCGGGGCGCGGAACTACACAAACGTCGTTCGTGTACAGTAATTACGACCGCACAGCACTGCACTGACACACGCGCACAGCACACACACACACACACACACACACACACACACCGGCGAGCTTGAACTAGCGCGCTGCAGCGTCGCTACAGAAGAATAGAAGAAGTGGTAGTAGCCGACCTCGGGGAAGATGTTTGAATTCCGAAGAAATACAGGAACACGCGAAGCAATACTAACCCTACGACTTATTTTAGAAGACAGGTTAAGGGAAGGCAGACCTACGTTTCTGGCTTAAGTAGATTTGAAAAAAGGCTTTTCACCACAGACAACTGAATACACTCTTTGAACTTCTGAAGGTAGCATTGGTAAAATAAGAGAGCGAAAGGCTGTTCGGAACTTGTACAGAAACTAGACGGCAGTTATGAGTCGAGAGGCACGAAAAGGAAGCAGTGGTTGAGAAGGAAGTGAGACAGGGTTGTACCCTATTCCCGATGTTATTCAGTCTGTATATTGAGCAAGCAGTGAAGGAAACCACATACAAATGTGGAAAACGAATTAAAGTACGAGTAAGTCGGTAGCATCGTATTTCCGTCAGGAACAGCAAAGGACTTGAAAGAGAACGTATACTGTCTTCGAGGAGGACGTAAGATGAACATTAACAAAAGCAAAACAAGGATAATGCAATGCAGTCGAATTAAAGCAGGCGATGCTGGGTTCATTGGATTAGGGAACGATACACTAAAAGTAGTAGACGAGCTTTGCTATTTGGGCAGTAAAATAACTGATGATGGCTGAAGTAGAAAGGATATAATATGTCGACTGGCAATGCCAAGAAAAATGTTTCTGAAGAAATGAAATTTTGAGTTTTCGTAAGTCTTTTCTGAAGATATTTGTGTGGACCTTAGCCTTTTATGGAAGCGAAACGTGAACAAACCGTTTAGACAAGAAGAGACTGGAAGATTTGAAATGTGGTGCTCCAAAAGAATGATGAGGATTAGATGAGTCATGTAACTAATGAGGAGGTTCTTAACAGGTCTGAGGAAATTAGAAAGTTGTGGAAAAATTTGATGAAAAGAAGTATCAGTAGATAGGAAACATTCTGAGACAACAAAGAATCACCAGTTTAGAACTGGATGGAAGTGTGTGGGGTGAAAATTGTAGAGGGAAACCACGAGCCGAATACAGAAAGCAGGTAGAAAATAATGTAGGTTGCAGTAGTTACTTGGAGGTGAAGAGGCTCGCAAAGGACAGAGTAGCGGTGAGTGCTGCGTCAAACCAGTCTTCATACTGGAGACCACAACAACAACTTCCATTTATGGGTCTAGGTGTCCCTCTTCGGCTGTTGTACATCTGCGGTCTCTGTTATTTCATGCCTTAACAGTCTCTCTCAGTGGCGGTAATGGGAAACTGTACAGTTTCCCTACAGTTTGTTTCTTTATTTCGCCCATGACTTATGTCATTGTTGTACTTCTTTCAAAATAATGTATTTTGCAGAAGTCATCAGAAATGGATAAATTTATTGCCAGAAAGAGACCTTTGGCATTTCTGAAACATCACATGCAGGGCAAAAATCAACGTGCCTGAAACTTTAGTGTATCCCCAACAACAATGAAATAGTGCACCTCAGGCCCCTGCGTGTTCCGAGCCATTGTGCAGCAGTCAGACTACAAAACTGAGACTGTATATGAAAATAATTGCAAATGGCAATCACATGGCATTGAGATGAAGGATGTCTTATGTCGGAGTGTGTGGTATGTGGAGAAAAGCTTTCCAGTAAAAGCATAACATCGAATAAATTGCTGCGCCATATTTTAGAAAAAAAAAACATTTACAAGGAAAAAATAGACTGTTTCAAAGAAATTCTAAGACAGAAGACACAGTAGAGTTGTTTGTGCACTAAAAAACCTCTTACTAATGTTACCGAAATTGCGTTACCTCATGTAGTTGCAGAGAAAGCCATCATTCCGTCTTGCTGTGCTATTGTGACGACAATGTTTGGCCCTGAGTATGAGCGTGATGTGAAAAAAGAATCCCTTCGTTGGTAATAGAGCTGGAAGACGTAGTCAGGATATGTCTGAAGACCTTGAACATTCAGTTAAAAAACCAGTTGTTGAAACAAGTTTAATGTTTAAAATTTAACTTTATGAATCTACCGACGTAAGTGGTCTAAGATCTTTCCTTTTATTTATTTGGTTTATGAAGAGAATATTTGTCAATAGCATCTTCTTTGTAAAGAAATTCCCTTAACTACCAAAGGCAAAGACATTTTTTACGTAATAGATGGATACGTGGCGATAATAAATTTGTGATGGAAGAATTGTATGGGCAACGGACAGATGATGCCGGTTCAATGACGGGTTCAATAAAATGCTTCATAACTCTGGCGAAAGGACGAAACGAAAACTTGATTATTACACATTGCTTTCAACACAGAGAAGCGCTCATACCAAAAACCATTGGAAAGAATTTGAAATCTGGTTTGGACAAGACCGTCCGACGATACATTAACAGCAGGCCTTTCGAGTCAAGACTTTTCGCTCAATGTAAAAAAGCTTCCAAAATATGTTTTATTCCCAGATCGCAGTTGATACATATCCCGAATACTAGTTTCAGCAGACTTGTGTTGCTGTCTTCAGATCATGGGTCGCGTGAATTGTAAGATCACTATACGGGACACATTGCCAGCTGACCATTATAAATATGGGAGGTAAATTCACAGAACAGACAGTCCCATGGAAATTAACAAGGACCCCTTGAGCGCGAAGTCACAAAAGGCCAATGATGTTTCTCGCGTTTGATGCCTCTCATACTGTCACCATGAAACCACAGTCTTGGCTGCTAATGGCAACAGTAGGCGGGACTAGAGGTATGCAATGTCGAGCTTGAGGGTACAGCAATGTCAACGATAAACAAAGAAAAATTTGCGCTATTTGGATAACAACAGTTAACGAAGCCGACATTCCGTCGGAAAGGAACCATGGACATTAGAGGTATCAAGAGAATTGCATCAAGATCAACTAACATCAATACCTTAACGCATTCATATACAGTTATGCTGACTATTAATCTGTATGATAAATTGGCAGGAAAGTTATTTATTGTGCTGCAGGAAGTTGTAGTTGCAGGTGATCTGCCCCCTACTATTCCTTCTCGTGTGCGTTGTATTGCAAGGACAGTAATTGCAAGACATCACATACCATCAGTTCTCATGACCCCGTTACAGCAATATGATTCTATATGCATTCTTTACGAGTGGATACCTAGCTGAACATCGCCTCCAATCTTGATGGTGTGACCCTTTGTGATCCCTGTGGCGCACTTGTATTCATTCGGTGCAAGTTAATGGTTTTCTTTGGACATTTCTTGAATATCGGCAAAGACCATTTTTGAAATGTAATACACATATCACACAGTTGATCTCTGCGCATCCCAGACACTCATTTTATGGCATCCTCATGATGCACATGGTGTATCATTTAGCAGCTAGTATTTTTTCCGTCCTATTAATGAATTTAACGCTTTCAAATGAACGTCACTAACGCTTAAACTTGCGACTTCGTACTCAGAAGGTTTCTTGTAACACACAAAAATAAAAACTTTAACTGTATCGCCAAGGCACAGAGGTGTCAAATACATTAAATAGAGCAAATAAACTGCTGTGAAATGTGTGTTGATAACTTGCTCCGTACTGCCGAAAAGTTGTTAAACCAACTACACAATTCGTTTGATAACGTTTCGGCAGTACAGAGCCAGTTATCAACATACACCTGACGGCAGTGTATATGCTGTATTCCATGTCTTTGATACCTCTGTGCCTTACTGATACAGTTGTGGTTTTTTAATATGTGGTGGCCGCCGAAACTGGAGAGATTTCGAAGTATTCCGTATCCCTGCCGATACCGTCTGGTTGTCGACACCACATGAGAAACAGATGAGAGCTGTGCGGCGCATTTGGAATGGCAAGTGCGTCTGCATTCGGTACCGTTCCCGTTTCCAAACGTTCGTAAGATTCCCTTCCGATAAGCGGTGCGCGACTGATTCAGATTTCACGCGCGTGCCCGCTTCGTGACCGGTGACGCTGGCCTAGGTCCCGGTTCCACACGGATGTGGGGAGCGCGGCCAGCCTCCTGCCAGGACCACTGCCGACGTCTGTCCCCGGAGTTACGGACGCGCTTGCGTGCTTCCCGGAAAAATGTTTTGTATGGACTAGGAGGCGCCTGCATGCAGTTTTGTGTCCGTTGTTCCAAGGCTCTCAGACATACAGCTTTCTTGAACCTCAAGAAGGCTACAGAGTAACTTATCGTCGACAACAGGATTGTTGAAGACGGAATACAACTCAGCTGGATGACAATGGTGGATTTGAATTGACGTCTTGTTGATAGAGGTCTTTGAGTCGTTATTCTGGAGACGTCTCCGATTGCAAAAAAATTGATTCTACAATAAGAAGTAATGACGAAATCACCAAAATGATTTGTGTAACATTGTACCTTAGCCACTGTGCTTTAGTTAGTGCGCCGTCGATAGGGGGAGTAGCAGAAGTGGAATTTCGTCTTAAAGCTGTCATAAAAAATGTGAAGTGTATCACTTAAATTTTCTGCCTTCTTAAGCACAAGATCTTTCAAGAAGATGAATCGTTGTATCGTTCACCATTGGAAGCGGTCTTCATAGGCTATGTAATGATACTGGTGCAACCTATAGTAACTTCATTCCTGCCCCTATAAATCTTGAAGGAGAACGTGAACGCTTGTAGAAGTATATAGCTCGCCATGGAAAGGTAGAGGTGACCAGACGATACGCCACGACACACAGTCTTCAGGAAGTCCACTAGCACCAGTTGTGTCCTACCGCCACCTGCAGCAAACGAATCCGGTATTAAATCTGCTGATAAAGGTGACTTATTTACTCTAGAATGCTGACAAATTAGAAGGTCGTAACTAACGGTAACAGAGAAGAATCATTAATAATATCATGTCTATACATTACAAGAGCGACAAAGACGAGGAGATGGAACAACCACACATCCGTCTTTTACCATAGGTGCAGGGAATCACCAACTATAAGGAGAAATTACTCCACTGAATGGCCTTTTAAACGATCTATCATAGCAGCAAGAAAATTGTAGACCTTTAGGAGTTCACACTAAGTGACAAACGTACATTGCTCGTGCCTGTAGCTTCTGTGGTTAGCTGTGAGTGCTGATTATAAAGGACAGACAGAGCATGACTAAATGTGCACGTGACGTAGTTGTGAATGTAGAGCGTTTTATGTCCCACTCCCCCTCCCCAACAAAATAATTAATCCCAGTAGTGGAAATACGAGAGTTGTCCAAAAGTAAGGTCCGATCGGTCGCGAAATGGACGCCATGGTGAAAACCAGATGGAGCTTACCACAAATGTGTTGGGTAGTGTCTCTAGTATGACCGTCGCTCGTATAAAGACGCTCTTTTCAGCTGTGAGCTCACTGTGAGCGAGTAAAGGTGCTTAGAACTACGATGTCTCCCGCCAAGTAGGAGGGCCCGCTGAGAGCCTTCGCCTTAATGAATGCAGCCTACGTAACACAACTGCCACGCACTTCCTTCTTCGTGGCAATTCTCAGCCGCACTCTGCAGGGGCAGTGAAGACGCTCCTGCAGCCTTTTCGATGGGAAGTGTTCAATCACCCACAACACAGCCCTAATTGGCTCGTCCTGAGTGTCATCTCTGTTCATGTGAAACGCTGGATACGAAGACAACACTTGGGTGCAGGCTACGCGCTATAGACCAGCGTAAGGAATTATTGGAAAGCACAGGAGGCTGCCTTCTGTGACGATAGTGTTGGAAATTTGCTATAACGCTCCGACAAATGTCTACGTCGGAGCGACGACTATGTAGAGACGTATCTGGAAACTGTAGCTAACTCTTGCAAATAAAATGTTTCTGATTTTCACTCTGGTTTCCATTTAGCGAAATTTAGCGGAACTTAGTTTCTAGACAACCCTCGTGTAAACGTGGTGATTCAACTTTCGATAATGTGATGTGAGATAAACCCAATAGGCTTTCGCGGAAATTACCTACAAACAGACTGTATGAAGTCTGGTACAGATTAGCGAGTTGTTAACACAGAAGAAAAATTACGGATCTTACGCTCTACAAATTCACATAATATCTTCCAGCTGTGCTAGCGTAGTTTTACCGAAACCGGTTATCGAAATAAGTGCGTTACTAGCTATCCTGGCTTTTTGAGGTTTACACTACGGAACCCCTCCATTGTGGCACAGTGTCAGATATATGTAAGATCCACGACTGTTCCACTGCGCCATAAGTCAGGTAAGCGCAGAGTTGTGAAACTTCCTTAGGTTATCATAGACTGTCATAAGTAAGCAGACAGTGCGGTGGTTTTCCTAGCAGCTTTCGTCAGTTAAGGTCGTAACCGTGTTGCTTGTTATGGTAATTGTGTTGCATACCTATCACGTTTCGATAGCTGTGTTTGCGCATGCCGCCCCTAGAAATCTGAATTGAACCATCTAGAAACTGAGTGAGTGTATATAAACGGCAGTGTAACCTCAGGAACATTTTTATTGTACATAGTTATCCTCTTGTCCGTTGCTTAAAAGTAAACAGTACTTAAAGAACAATTGAAACTGTCAATATTCAATTAATGTTTAATACAAAAATTGTTGATTTGTAACGTCAAACGGATGGGTCTTACAGTAATAATAAAAAATACAGACTCCTCATATAGTGCCAGAAAACGGAATTTTCTCACAATAAGGGAAAAGTAAAAAAAAACGCAATACAAAAATATGTCAAACATCGCTTCAAGAGTTCGTCGAGTTCATGTAAAACAAGTTTCTGTTGTTCATTAACAACTTTCGCACTTATCAATAAAAACAGGAATGTCTTGCCTATGATCATGGTGAAGAACGTTCTACTGATTACAAAAAGCAACAATTATAATATGTGGTTTTTTTTAATTTTCTACATGTAAACTGTACTTGCATCATACGTAACTCCTTTAGTTACATAAAAGGGCATAATACGTTACGCGATCAACTAACTTTTATTAATAATAAGATGCAATTTACACTTTGTGAAGACATAGAAACACAGTGGGCTAAATCTGAACCGGGTGTGAGTCTAATTATGGTCAAAACAAACAAAGAAACAAACAAACAAAAAGCAAGAAGCTGTCGGCTCTCCGCTTTTGTCACACCTGTTCATTTACGTTTCCTTTCTCTACCAAATGCTTCCAATACTAGCGGCAGTCCTACCATTTACTGCGTCATTTAATTGTTGTACCAAACTGAATCTTAATGGTTGTGAACGTTTTTTTATCCTGTGTGTGCTTCTTCTCGCCGTCCTATACGTTATCGTTGTCAACAATACCTTATCACCACCATCACATTTTTCGATATGACATGATAGAGACGTAGTTACAATTTAATAGTTGGAATGGAATGTTTCGTTATGGATTGATGTAACTATCTTAACAGATTTGATGCAAATTTGTGCCTTTTTTTGGTACTGGTCATCGTAAATTGCTTTTCTCGACTTTCCTTTCTACCTCTTACTTCTGTACTTTATCCATCTGCGTAATTTTATGTTTCGTGCCAGACCTTAAACTTTCCACGTTCCAAGTTTCATTTTCTCAAGGTCTGCATTTCAGTTCCATGTTATAGATTTTTAAAAAGAAAATAGTCACTTTTACGTATATTGAATTCTCTACTCGAGAGATGTATGATTTTCCATTCATAAAGAACCGTGACTAAATAAAAGGAAGCAAATTCAATCATGCATACGGTGTGAGTAGATGCATAGTTCCTAGAACTGCTTTCTAAGTAGCGAAAATAGGTGTGTGGGGTATAATGTGCACCTGTTCTTGTTTAATTCCTTGGACTTTTCAGTGACAGCAAAAAATATAAACATGTTAGCTAGTACCTTGTTCTTAAAGGCCTGTTCCCTCATCCGATTACTTACTGGCACCCCACACCGAGAAGCACACAGTAACCCCAATGGTTTATTTAGGACACAGTCTTACCACTAACTTTTGTTATAAAGTCGTTGCACCACTTTACGGTTCAACTCTATAATTTATAGGCATAAAAGTCTCTTCCTGACAATATTAGCATTTAAGAACATTAGCATATAAGCACTACACAAATTAAATTACATAATAATCAGTATTAAGTATCGTTTTTTTCCTTTCTTTACAGATGAGTGGCAACCGTCTTCAGACTTCGGAAGACTAATTGCAACGAAGAAGTTCTATATAACCAAAAAGTGCTGCAACCGGAACATAATAATGAACAAACATACGAGCTGAAATAAATATTTAAAACAAATCAAATACTGTCCAAAGATTCTCTGATTTACTTATTTCACTACTCTTTAATATATAGTCTAGAGATTACCAGCTGACTGAGCTGTAAGTACAATAATATGCTGTTAATCCTTCTCTTTCGTCCTCTGCCTTAACCATCTCTCCCTTCCCTTGCCCTAGGCATTGTCACTACAACCGTGTGTGTCGTCAGACCATCCCAGTAAAGTAGTGGGCTACAGTTGGGTCCTTTTGCAGATGACTGAACGTCTAACAAGCTTAGCTCCAATGCTAACATAGTGCAGTCAGAGGAATTCTAGTTTCAGTTCAGTTTCCGAAAAGCCTTCAAAACAGCTCCGAGTTAAACACATTATTCGTAATATGTGATGAGAAGCACAATTGGTTCATCCTTTACATTCGGAAAATATCGTTAGATGCGTCAGTAGCATCGGAATTCCAGCTCGAAATGTTACTACTCGCGATACTCAGAAACGAGCTAGGAGATAACGTCGTCAGCTATCGGAGAATATTAGTGGATGACGTTTCTATGCACTGGGTGGGCACTTATTATAAAGTAATGAAGGAATTACAGTTAACGAATGATACGTAAAAAACTGACAGCTGCTTCATTTTGATATGTCTGACTTTCTTATTACCTTCTGAGTTAGTGGTGAAGTACGAGGGTCAGTCAAAAAGTAATGCCTCCTATTTTTTTTTTCTACGTTTAATTGTCAGGAAATTTAAATGCAATTACATAGGTTGAAAACCACAACATTGAGGATCATTTTGTCATTTTTCAATGTAATCTCCGCCCATCTCTACAGTTTTGGTCCATCTTTGAACAAGGGCATGTATCCCAGCACGGTAAAAATCACAGCTCTGCTTCCTAAGCCATTGACGCAAGGATGTTTTGACGGCCTCCTTATCTTCAAAATGAATCCCACGATGAGCTTCTTTTAGTGGCCCGAACAGGTGGAAGTCTGATGGTGCCAGGTCAGGGCTGTATGGGGGATGAGGCAAAACTTCCCATCCAATTTTGACAATCTCGTCAGAGGTGTGACGACTGGTGTGTGGTCTTGCATTGTCATGCAAAAGAAGAACATCTGCCATTGATTTTGTTGGGCGAACTCGCTGAAGACGTGCTTTAAGTTTTTTGAGCGTTGTGACGTATTGAACAGAATTTATTGTGCATCCCTGCTCCAAAAAATCAACCAGAATCACACCCTCTGTATCCCAGAAAACTGTTGCCATATCTTTCCCTGCCGATCGCACAGTTTTGAATTTTTTCTTCCTCGGCGAGCTTGTGTGACGCCACTCCATTGACTGCCTCTTTGATTCGGGTTCAAAAAAATGCACCCATGTTTCGTCCCCGGTCACAATTTTTTTCAGAAACTCATCTCCCTCCAAACGGAAGCGCTGCAAGTGTTGGGAGGCTATTGTTTTCCTTGCCTCTTTATTCTGATCGGTTAACATTCTTGGAACCCACCGTGCACAAACTTTTGAGTACCCCAATTGTTTAATAATCGTGATCACGCTGCCTTTACTAAGAGAAATAATGCGACACACTTCATCTGCAGTCACCCGACGGTCACCACGAATGATGTCATCAACTTGCTGAATGTTGTGTGGAGTCACTGCACTCACCGGCCTGCCGCTCCGCTTTTCGTCAGTCAACGGTGTTTGCCCTTCAGCTTCCTTACAACGACGAACCCATCGTCTAACATCCACTGTCACAACACCATACACTTTCTTCAGTCTTTCATGAATGCGTATGGGCGTTTCACCTTCTGCATTCAAGAATTCAATCACACAACGCTGTCTCAAACGAACATCGATGTCGGCCATCTTACAAACTTCTGCTGTGCTGCCACCTGTTGACACAGAAAGTTACTACTGCAGTGGATTGCAGAAGAAGGTTTGAGGAATGGCGCCAAATTCAAATTTTTCACTTAACTTAATTTTTGTAAGTAGAAAAAAAATGGGAGGCATTACTTTTTGACCGACCCTCGTATTATTCTCAGTCGCAAGTTCTAGTTTGTAAACTATCTATGCAGTGACAATGATTTTAGTAGTGGATTTGCTTCTTTACTTGGACCAATATGAAAAGCCGAAACTCAAAACTAAAATCACATTTATCTTATAGATAATTTAAGAACATGAACTTGCAATTCACAGTAATTTCTCAGCCTTCATTCATTAGGTTGTATCAAAAAAATCGGAAAAGCTAGGTTAACCTAAGTGTAATAGTTCAAAATATAAATTTCTGTTAGGCTTACAATATTATGAGTTTTTACTTGAAACATGTATTTATGTGAAGTAATACACACAGCTTAAGATAAATTAGGTGGTGTGATTGAGTATATATACAAACAATAGCATCGCCATCTTTATCTTAAGCTGAGTGTGGATGATATCATTGGAGGTATATCGTACAAACATGGAGTCTCAATCATTAAACAGTTTTTTTGCACTAATTCTGTTCGTTGTGGTCTCAAGCGTAGGCTGACATTAGGCATTTAAGGTGATTCTGTGCTCGGGAAGCATAGACTACTGAAGAATGTCGTCGCATTGTGTTCTGCGTTGATCCCCAGATGTTCACTGTCGGCGGGTATGGTGGCGACCTGCAGAGAGGTCCCACTCTTCCTGTGTTTCTGAGAGGCACAGTTTTGTTACTCTCGGCGTCATGATGTGGGGAGCCATCGCGTATGACTTCAGGTCTCGGCTGATAGTGACTGAAAGTACGTCACAGATCTCGACTGCTCTCGTGTATTATCTCTCATGTGACAACGCCGTAGTGCCGTTTTTTAACAGAACAATTCTCACCAATGCATGGCACAAGTCACGATCAACTGTCTGCACGATGTTTAGGTACTACCGTGCCCAGCAAGACACTGATATTTGTCCCTAATAAAACAAGTTCGGGACCAGCTTGGGTGTCAATCCCTATCACAGTGCCAGTATCAAGAATACCAGGGTCCAGTTACAACAATTGTTAGTAGGATGGTCTCAGTAGGGGGTACCCTACCCAACCGATAATTTTCTTTGTAAATTTCTCTCGATTTTATAATCACTGAAAAACATTTCCGGAAAAGATTAATAGTATCCTTTTGAAGGTTTCTAATTCATTTCAGATTTATTGTTTCAAGAGTGCATATAGAGTACATGAAATGATTACATTTGCAGGTCAGTAACACAGGGCGTTCTGAGGTTACAGGTATGTACCTATGCTGAAACACCCATATTAGTAAGTGGAGAAGCCTCAAAGGGAGGCAACGCAGTCGCTGACTCTGGCATCCAGCCGATCATAAAGATGGCGAATACAGTCCTGGGATCTGCTACGCCACACCCACTCCACCTGTTCACGTAGTTGTGTAAGAGTTGTTGGTTGATGAGTCGCACAGTCACTTCTCGTCCCATCATATCCCACACGTGCTCGACTGCAGACAAGCCGGAGATCACGCTGACCAGGGAATTTGCTGCACGTCTCGCAGAGCACGTTGAGTTTCACGGGCAGTGTGAAGGCGAGCATTATTCTGCCGAAATAACACATCATCTTCCTATTGCAGAACGGAAAAAAGAACGCCTCTAGCAACAATCTGCACGCCCGAGCGCTGGTTAGCGTCCCCTCCAAAAGGTGAACAAGAGTTATAGTTTATATAGTTTATAGCACCCGAGGCCGTAAGACCTGGGGTGGGACCAGTCTGTCTTGTACGAATGCACTCTACGAGGTGACACTTACCAAATCTATGTCGAACGCGCAAACTACCATCATTTTCATATAGGGAGACTCTGCTGAAGACCACGGAGCACCATTCCATCTTCCTAGTGATCTTCTGAGTCGAACCTTGCACGTCGATGCTGTGGCATGAGTGGAAGATGAGCTAGAGTTGCGTGTGCCTCTAGTCCCACTGTTAATAACCGGTACGCATCAGTTCGTGTTAACATATCCGGGCTCGCAAACCCTCTTAGCTGTGCTGTTGTAGCTGTACGATCTGCCACTGGCGCCCACACTACACGACGGGCGTCTGAGCTGCGTGCACCCACAGAACCTCTTCTACATATATGAGAATCTTCACGTGAAGAATGATACCATCATCCACGCGCAACTGACAGAACACATCCATCTTGTGTGCCAGTTCTCCAAAAGGACCATCGCACCACTCGGAAAGACACAATTTGAACCCTTTCAAACTCGATCAGCTGGCTGCAGGAAACACGAGTGCGTCTCCGTGGTGTGGTTGTTTGCTTCCTTCACACGTTTGCACCACACTGAGCATTCTGGCTGTGAGCGTTCCATATTGAAGTGTAAAAAAAATGGCGCTCGTTGGCGGACGACGTTCAAACGTTATCAGTACACGCCCCAGGTGGCATATGCAGTCATCAGATCAAATTCTACCTCCTCTTTCCATGTGTACTAATTTTGTTCGACGGTAGAGTATCATCACATAACGACTCAATCCGTGAAGTTTCATTTCAGTTCCTCCTTCCCTTCTGAGCGTTTCACTTTTTTTTTCAGACGCTGTATGTGCGAAACTGCAATGGACAATGTGTATCTCCGTTACACAATTTATTAATTTCTTCCCACAAGTATCATCATACATAAAGGTTACGAGGGCAAAATTAGATAATTTAGGTCCTACACGAAAGTTCACCGACAGTCGTTACTTCCGCGACTAGAACTGCTTTGGAAAGGATGCGCGAGAATTTCAGTTGCAAACTGCACTGAAGACCCTAAGAAATTGGTATACCTCTCTAATGTCGTGTAGGGCCTCCGCGAGCCCGAATAACTACCGCAACACGACGTGGCATGAACGCAACTAATATCTGTAGCACTGGTGGAGGGAACTGACACCATGAATCCTCCAGTGCTGTCCATAAATCCGTAAGAATACAAAATGGTGAAGACCTCTTCTGAACAGCACGTTGCAAGCCGTCACAGATATGCTCAATAATGTTCATGTCTGGGGATTTTGATGGCTAGCGGAAGTGTTTAAACTCAGAATAATGTTCCTGGAGCCACTCTGTAGAAATTCTGGACATGTGGGGTGTCGCATTGTCCTGCTGGAATCGCCCAAGCCCGTCGGAATTCGCAATGGACATGAAAGGATGCACGTGATCAGACAGGATACTTGCATACGTGTCACCTGTCAGAGTCGTATGTAGACGTATCAGGGATCACATACCACTCCAAAAGCACACGCTGCACCCCATTACAGAGCCACCACCAGCTTAAACAGTCCCCTGTTGATATGCAGGACCAATGGATCCAACAGGTGCACGTCCATCCGTTTGATACAATTTGAAATGAGACTCGTCCGACTAGGCAACATGTTTCTAATCATCAACTGTCCAGTGTCGCTGTTGACGGGGACAGGCAAGACGTAAAGCTCTGTGCCGTGCAGTCACCAAGGGTACACGAGTAGACCTTACTCTCCGAAAACCCATATCGACGATCTTTCGTTGAATGATTCGCATGCTGACACTTGTTGATGGCCCAGGATTGAAATATGCAGAAATCTGCGATAGGATTGCACTTCCGTCACGTTGAACGATTCTCTTCAGTCGTCGTTGGTCCCATTGTTGGAGGATCTTTTTCTGACCGCAGCAGTGTCGGCGATTTGATGTTTTACCGGATTCCTGATATTCACAGTACACTCGGAAAATGATCGTACTGGAATATTCACACTTCATCGCTACTTCGGAGATGCTGTGTCCCATCTCTCGTGTGCCAACTATAACACCACGTTCAAACTCATTTAAATGTAGATAACTTGTCATTGTAGCAGGCAGCACTTGTTGTTTTATATATGCGTTGCCGACCACAACGCCTTATTCTGCCTGTTTACATGTCTCTGTATTTGAATACGCATGCCTGTACCAGTTTCCTTGGCGCTTCAGTGTATATACGCTTTTTGTACGGCATTTTATTTTGTACAGCTGTAGGTATCTATGACTGCCCTATGCCGAACTAGCGCAGGATCTTTCTGTGTGTACGGCGATACGACGTCTTAAGATGACAGTATCCACACTGCACGCTTCAAATAGCTCCTCAGTATTTTCCACGATGGTGGGCATGCTTGACTTTAGTACCACCCCAAAGCATTAGCGTTATTGGGGATCGAATCCACAGCGTGCTCTGCTGAGAAGGTGGATCGCAAGGCATCGTGTGTGCCGCTAACCGTCTGGAACGACGAGCATGTTTCGTGTACGGTCGTGTGACAATAAGACTTTCGGCGATTGTTCTCATGCGTGAATCGTTTTGTGTGCAACAGGTAGCAGCGACGCCGGTAATTGTCTGCGGCCCGCCTGCACGCGGTGGGCGTCGTGACGTGGCCAGCAGCGGTATGCAGCCAGCAACCAGAAGCCAGCAGCCAGCAGCCGGCGCTGGTCGTGACTGGAGCCAGGGGCGCGGTCAGTGCCCGGTCACGCCAGCGCGGGCGCCCCGTCTCTATGACTCACGCGGCGCACGGCGACCGTGCCAGGCTATAACAAGGGCTGGCATGCGTCATTACTGGACCAGGCAGATCTCACGTTCCCACTGTAGGAACTCAAAACGGGTAAATTCAGGTCCACACTGGTGTGACCTGAAGACAGTTCAGGATGATTCAAAGTAAACATGGCGATCACAAACGACTATTATTATTTAATGCGTACCAGTACATCGAGAAGAATGACAGAAAGTGTAAAGGGAAATTAAAAATACCGATAGTTGCAGTCGCCAGAATAGCCGTACGTATCAAAAGTGCAGCATCTTTCAGGACGGGAGGGTGCACCGTCCCCCGGATCGAAGCCGCCCGGCGTGTTAACGACGAGGCTCGATGTGCTGGCCAACCTGGTTGTGGCATGTCGGCTGTTTCCCACATCCCACTAGGCGAAAACGGCCGAAGTGGCGCAGTGGTCAGCAAACTGGACTCGCATTCGGGAGGTCGACGGTTCACTCCGCGTCCGGCCATCCTGATGTAGGGCTTCCGTGATTTCCCAAAATCTCTTCAGGAAAATGCCGTGGTGGTTCCTTCGAAAGGGCACGGCCGACTTCCTTCCCTAATCCGATGCTACCGATGATCTCGCTGTTTGGTCCCTCCCCCAAATTAACCAACCAATCAACCCACTAGGTGTATACCGGGATGGTATCCAAGCTATTACCAAATTACACGAGCCGCAAATATTTGAAAAACTGTCATCCCCTTCCACATAACACACTACACACAGACACTTTGCGTTCACATTTTCCGTCCCGAGGGGGGAACCCGGTCATCCCTTAAACTAGCCATGTGAAATCTGTTAATAACCATGCTGACCCTGCACCGATGCTGGACGGAGACAAATGAAGAAGAAAATATCGATAGTTATGCATGTGCGTTGAGTCAGAGATGTGCGGCGAAAAAAAATATCTAGCAGTATGCGTATGGAGGAGCTGAAAAGGAACGACACAGTAATCGCAGATAAGCTAGATTGAAGTTCATTGGAAGAATTTTGAGGATCTATAGTCCAATTACTAAACAGATAGCTCACAAATCTCGTATTTGACCACTACTTGGACATTGCTCGTCATTATGGGATACGTACCTATATGGGTTGATGGAGGGAAGAGAAGATCCAAAGTAGGTTATCGCGTTTCGTTACATGTTCACGCAGTTGGTGGGAAAGCGTCACGGAGGTTCTAAGCCAACTCCAGCGGCGACCACTGCAAGAAAGGCTTCTGCATCACGTTATTGTTTATTGTTAAAATTACGAGTGTGTAAGCTACCACACTAGAACTGTCAGCATACGTAATACTTACTTCTGCGTATATCTCGTGAAAATACCAAGAAAATAAAATGACAGAGATTAGAGCTCATACGGAGGTTTACGAGCTATTGGAAGACGAAAGATGGGAAACGAACAGTGTTACATAAAGTACCCCCACCCCACATCGTACGGTGTCTTTCGGAGTATAGATGTACTTGTAGAAAAGTTACGTGTCGAAAAGACAGATCCCGGAAAGAAGACATTCTACGTGTTGGAATTTAACAATATTGAAGAACAGATTCACCAGACTGATCATCATCTAACAGATCCTCGATTTACTGTTCTATTCTTCTCTACATTATTCTCGTCAGCAACTTGAGTGCATGAGTTGTTCAGCTAATTGTGCGATAATTCTTGTCAGCTGACTGTACTGTAATTGTGGCATTTGTCGGCTCTTGCAATGTTGGTAATTGTGTGGATGATGCTTTTCCGAAAGTCAGATGGTATATCGTCAGTCTCACATATTCTACACACCAACACGAATAACTTTTTTGATGCCATTTTCTCTAGTGATCTTAGAAATTTTGGTGGAATGTTATCTGTCCCTTCTGCCTTAATTGATTTTAAGTCTTCCAAAGCTCCTATAAATTCTAATTCTGGATCCCATGTCTCTTTCCCAACGACTTCTGTTTCTTCTTCTGCTACGCCACCAGATAAGTCCCCCCCCCCCCCCCCCCCACACACACACATAGAGGCCTTCAGTGTAGTATTCCCAATTGTCCGGTCCCTACTCTCATTGAATAGCTGAATTCCCACTGCTCTCTTAATGTCACCACTCTTTACCCACAATTTCGTCGAAAGTTGTTTTGACAATTCGCGTCCATGGCTTCATGGAATCTGCGCCACAATGGAACCCTGTCACCAGCTCTCACCAACCGATATAGTACCCCCGAATCGCAACAACATTACCAGATAGCTTGGGCAGTTTGGAAAGACAGACTGTTTGAGCAAAGGAAGAAGTACCAAGCAGCCCATATGTACCAGCACAAATCGATGAAAGAATCCTCATTTCGACTGAATGTAATCCACTGAAACCGACGTATCCCGAGCAAGGAGTTATAAATGCTGTAAATATGGTTTGAATTTTTCTCGAAACCAGGCTGAAAGTGAAACCATAAATAACTCAGATTTGAGAAGATTCTAGGCAGGAGGATTACGTCAAAAGTACTGCAATACTGGACACCAGAGAAGACGAAAGATTTGCTGCACTTCTCATTTTGTACGACGAGACAACCTTACAGGTGCCACTGTTGACTGCCTCACCATTCGAATATGGCGTGAGTTTAAATGAATATCAACAATAATCACCGAAATTTCAGGGGTTCTTTGCGATGTTAGCATAGAAAAAGCATTTTCCGTTTTTCTTCATTAAACTCTTACCAATAAATATCATGATACGAATTCCACTGCTACATCTTGTGGCAATATGGAGTGCATCCACGTTTTGGTATGAAAGACCACACATATCTTAACATCTTCCAAACAGTTGGATCAGTCGTACAGGATATAATGAATGTGAAATATCTTTTATACGTGTCTCCTTTGCTGAAAACAATTCCAAACCCCAAAATGCGCAGTACTAATGCCCTCGCGTAGGTGAATTCACATTCATAATTTATGACGTGAAACGAATATTCGCTTAGATGCTGTGCATGTGACCAGTGATGTAGGTATGGGAAAAAAATTGAACTTTCTTTTACATCCATTGAAATTCTTATCGACGTATCGCTGTGTGAGAAACAGTTCCAGCCGTTTGCAATTACTATGTTCGTTTTGAATTATCCGTACTTTCATACATGAAATGTAGCCATATATGTAGTTGGAAAGATTTTTCTCACCGATGGGCAGATATATACAGACCCAAGACTACAGTGAGGTGACAAGTCATTGGATAGAGTAATGCATATGTACAGATGACGGAGGTATAGTAGGGTAGTGGATTAGTGGAGCTGTCATTTGTACTCAGGTGATTCACGGGAAAAGATTTCCGAGGTCATTATGGGAATTCACGGACTATGAGAGCGGACTGGAAGTTGGAGCTAGACACATGGGACATTCCATTTCGGTAATCGTTAGGGAATTCAATATTCCGAGATCCACAATGTCAACAGAGTTTGCTGAGAATACCAACTTTCAAGCAGTGCCTCTCACAACGGACAGTCCAGTGGCCGATGGTCTTCACCTTAACTACCGAGAACAGCGGCATTTGTGTACAGTTGGCGGTGTTAACACACAACCAACACCATGTGAACTAACCGCAGAAAACAGAATGGGACGTACGACGCAAGTATCCATTAGGACAGTGTGGCGAACTTTGGCGATAATGAGTTCCAGATAAGTTCCAATCTCAGTTGGTGAGAGATGATGGTAAGATTCGAGGGTGACGCAGACCCCCTGAAGCCATGGACCCAAGTTGTCAACAATGCACTGTGCAAGCTGGTGGTGTCTCCATAACAGTGTGGGCTGTGTTTACAGGGAATGGACTGGGCCTCTAGTGCAACTGAATCGATTATTGACTGGAAACGGTTGCGTTCGACTACTTGGAAGCCATTTGCAGCCATTCATAGACGTAATGTTCGTGAAAATCGGTCTAATGTTTATGGATTACAGTGGACATTGGCACCGGGTCGCAATTGTTCGGTATTGGCTTGAAGAATATTCTGGACTGTTCGAGCGAATGGTATAGCCACCCAGATCGCCTGACATGAACTCATCGTACATTTATTGGACATAATCGAGAGATCAATTAGTGCACAAAATCCTGCATCGCCAACACTTTCGCAGTTACGGATGGCTGTACAGGCAGTATGCCTCAATATTTCTGCAGGGGACTTCGAACGAGTTGTTGAGTCCACGCCACGCCGAGCTCCTACACTCCACCGGGCAAAAGGAGGTCCGACTCGATATTGGGACCTATCCCATGACTTTTGTCACCTCAGCCTCTATTACTCGTCTTTCTCTATAGTTTACCCTTATTTTCCTAGGAATTTTTACCGTCTTGCACAATTTTGCATTGTCTAACGCTTTTCCCAGACTGAAAAATTCTATGAACGTGTTTGATTTTTGTTCACTCTTGCTTTTATTATCAACCGCAAGAGCAGAACTGTTTCTCTGCCGCCTTTACTGTTCCTAAAGTCAAACTGATCCTCATCCAAGTGATCCTCGGATTTCTTTTCCATTCTTCTATGTATTATTCTTGTCAGGAATTGGGTGCATTTGTTGTTAACGTGATAATGCGATAATCCTCTCATTTGTCGGCTCTTGCAATCTTCGGAACTGTGTCTATGATATTTTTCTAAAATACTGATGGTATATCGTTATACATTTGGCACACCAACACGAATAGTCGTTTTGTAGCTTCCCCACAACGTTCAAGCTTCTGTCATTCCATGCTCCGACTCATATAACGTTATTCTTTCGTTGATTATTCGATATTTTTCTCATGGGCGTCTCCCCTTTGGTAGCGCCCTCCTGGAGACTCCAATGGGGTACTAGTCCGGAATCTTTTGCCAATGGAGAGATCGTCATGACACTTTCTCAATAACAAGTCACATGCCCTGTGGATAAACATTATATGATTTCTGTTTCCTTCTGCATCCTCATGCTATTGATCATTGCTGATTCTTACCCCTTTTGAGGACAGTTTCCCACCGCAAGGCCGCCATTTCTGATGATTTTTATCCAAAATTCAAGCAGTGGCAGAGTTTGAACCCAGCACTGGGGACATTTTGATTACTAGTCAATTACGCTACCCTTAGACATTGTGTGTATGCTACGTGAACCTTATTCAACCTTGATGATAATTACTGGATAATTAATTTAATTACAAACAGTAATTAAGGACCCCAAGGTACACTGTACATGGCGTCCACTAATACATTTTTAAAAGGGATCTAGAGGTGAATTATGACAAACGTAGAGAGGACAGCGGAAGATTTCTTTTTTAGTAGCTCACTGTCAAGGCCATGCAGCACTTCGGGCAACTGAAGCAACTGTACGACGTTAAACGTTTGTACAATTTGGGAGGGCATTTCGAGCAAAATATTGGTCAGCATGTGTACACGAAGAATTACGGGAACAGGTTTATAATCCAGAACTGTACAATCAAAGGCCGGCCGCAGTGGCCGAGAGGTTCTAGGAGCTACAGTCTGGAACCGCGTGACCGCTACGGTCACAGGTTCGAATCCTGCCTCGGGCATGGATGTGTGTGATGTCCTTAGGTTAGTCAGGTTTAAGTAGTTCTAAGTCCTAGGGGACTGATGACCTCAGCAGTTAAGTCCCATAGTGCTCAGAGCCATTTGAACCATTTTTTATAAATCAAAAATAGGTAACATTAAGAAAATATTTCAAATGCTACATTAATAAAACAACTTACTGCAGAGAAGGACACGTTTTAAGACTATTAAAGGCAAAGTTACTACTTAAAGTGAAGGAGAAAGTGATTTACGTAACTGAAACTGATTTAGAAAACTTTCTAGCCATCCTTGATTCTATAGATTCCCTGGGAAAGCGTAGTGAGATAAGCCATAGTAATAGTAATGGGCACTTACAATCCACAAATCAGCACAACAATGATCAAAATAACCAGAGAAATCGAGATTATAACAATATTAACTCAAATGTGCAGTTCAGCAAGAACAATAACAATTATCGACATCACTACAACAACAACCATTCACCGAAATCGAAAAAGAGTGGAAGAAACATAATAAATACTATCCTGGTTATAATTTTCATTACAATAACACTAATACAAATATAAATTCGTATAATCATCAATGTCATGGTAACGATACAGGGCAGTGGCAACAAAATCATAGTTACTCCCGGTACAGGATATGCCTATACAGAATCAAAAATTCCCAACAGTCACAAGAAGCGAACAGAATGCAAAGTTTGCAGCAACCCAAACTACAATGTACGGGTAGCTGAAGTCGTGGACGACAACGGCCCAAGTACATTAGCACAGTCAAACTAAAATGCGATCACATTCTGCACTCTAACGTGGTCGCTGAGCAGAATGGGTGCAGAACCACATCCATACAGAATAGTAGTTATGATAATCTGAATACTGATAACAAGTATGCTTAGGAATAAAGATGGACGAGAAATTAAAGAAGATTTATGTACAGAAATAACGAAGTATAAAAAACAAAATAGTGAAGTAGTATAATCAGCAGTTCACGCTACTATATATGATACACTAATTACAGTTATACTCGACACAGAAGCTACTATTAATGTAATGAACGATGTTTTCTGTAAAGCGATAAGTAGTGGGAATAAGATACCCATCTCACCAGGGAAAACATGTAAGGTGACGGATTCTATCGGTGCTCAGTCGCAGAGTATCATGGAGCAAATACAGGAGGAAGTTAAGATATGAAATGGAGCCTGTTTTACACGTCCCTAGCGGTGAAGAATTTGTAGGTAGTTTTTATACTGATTATAGAATTCCTAAAAGAAAAGACAGCCAGACTCGATTCAATATTATATGCAAGTATCCATTGTGTTAAGAACAGTGTGACGAGCAATACAATAACAGACGTAGAAGACGCAGAAACTGATGCTAGTCTTGTGGCCATGTAGGGTAAAGTTGGTCAGTCTGAATGTCCGGAGGAACAACAAAGGACACAATTCTACGTCGTCCTTGCCAAATATTTATCAATATTTTCTAAGAAACCTGATATTTGTTGAGGCATATATGTATAACATGGAATTGGTAGCCCATTAAAAACTTTTTAACACAACCTATTGTGTTCCGTGGGCAAAGAGAGAGGTGCTGAGAAAGAAATTAAAATGATATTGCAGTGGGAGATCATTGAACCATCTTATTCATCATATAGTTACTTAGCGGTGGGTAAGTAAGATTGTAAAGTGCATCTGGAGTTAGGTGCTCAAGTGATTAACCAGATACTTGCATCCTTACGTACACGTCCTGAGAATTTAGAGTAACAACTACAGAGCTTTTATGCTGCAAAATGCTTAATAAACATCGACCTCTGCAGATATTAATGTTGGAACAGTCACGTAAGTTCACAACACTTATATTTGCAGGTCGGTGCTATCAATTCCGATTAACACCGTTTGGTTTGAATGTTAGTGCTGCAGTATTTATTACTGTATTAGATATGGCATTAGGCCAAGAACTGAGTAACCAAGTAATTTTTTGTGTGGATGATTTGCTAATTACAACCTCTACTTCGGAGGAACATGTAGAGATATTACAAATGGTTTTAAACAGATTTTCAGAAGTAGGAGTGACTGTAAACCGACAGAAATCCAAATTTGGTATGTCAACAATAAAGTTTTTAGAGCATATAATTTCACCTAATGGTATATTGGCACAACCTAAGGAGCTTGATGCTATCTAGAGTTGCCCATATCCTAGGTACTTCTAAGAAACAGCTACAGACATTTCTTGGTCAAGCCTATTTTTTTCGCAAATTCATGCCTGAATGAACATCGAATAGTAATTCTCTGT
The DNA here is from genome assembly GCF_023897955.1 of Schistocerca gregaria. Classification (NCBI taxonomy): domain Eukaryota; kingdom Metazoa; phylum Arthropoda; class Insecta; order Orthoptera; family Acrididae; genus Schistocerca; species Schistocerca gregaria. The sequence continues at coordinate 446,799,524 of NC_064920.1, read as the reverse complement.
CAAACTTATTTTGCAAGGATATACTGTACCTTGTATGTGGAATGAAGAACGTGAGAGACATTTTTATGCGATTAAACATGCTTTAGTTAATTCTAAGATCCTACACCATCCAAACATGAATGTAGACTTTTGGCTGGCTACTGATTTATCAGTTTATGGTCTAGACGCAAGTTTATCGGAGTTAGAAGAAACAGAAGGTAAAACCGAAGAAAGGGTTACTGGATTTTCGAGTTGGGTATCGTCACATTGCTAGCGACTTTATACTACAACAGAATTAGAGGTCGTACCAAACGTCTGGGCACTAAAGAAATTTAATTACTGTGTTTATGGAAAACACAGACGAGTGTACTGTGACTACCAAGTATTAAGCTTCCTCATGATTTATAATTGTTACATGAACGTTTAGCGCGTTGGGCACTTATCCCTGAAGGCTATGGCGTTGAAGTAATACACATAAAGCGTAAAGACAACATTGTAGCTGATGGCTTATCTTGGTTATAGTAAGGTTTACCACAGTACAACGATTTGGCTGAAAAGTCACTTGATTTTAAAGTATTGCTAATCAAGGGGCAAGTCAACAGACAACAGCTTTTCGCTGTGTGTAAAAAGTTCTTAAAATTACAGCAAGCTGATACGAAGTGGAAAGCAGTAAGATAACGGGTGATAGAAAATTGGAAAGACAAACTTATGCAATAATACATGACAACCTATTGTCTTATTTAAGTAATGTTACATCAGTTAGACGATCAGTGTGCGTTCCACCAGACAGTGTAAAGAAATTAGTACTGTAGACTCACATCACATGGGGGGGAGGGATTTTGTCTCTACCAAATGTGCCAAAAATGAGGATTATACTGTTACTTTCCAAATCAGCAGAGAAAGTACTGCAAATATTGAGAATATGCTTAACATATCATAGAAATAAATCAACATAAGCAAGCAGCTAAACCGTGTTACATCCCATTCTGCCTACTAAATCTTTACAATTATCACGTTTCGATACCTGTGGCACTTTTCCATCTGCGCAGGGAGGAGTTAAGTATTTAGTAGCAATTTATTATGTATTTTCAGAGTGATTGAGACTGTATACAGCAAAATCTACGGCAGCAGCACCAGTAATAAAGACTATAATCAACGACTACATACCACGTAACGGCAAGCCACGAACGAATTTGTCCGACAACGCATTAAACTTTACATACGCTAAATGTAAAGCACTCTTAAGGAACAAAAAGATTAAACAAATTTTGATCTCCAGATTCCATTCACAATCAAATTGTGTAGAACTTATTTTTCGAGAAATCAATAGTTTTGTCAATGCACACAAAGTAAATGGGGAGAATACGTTGAACCGTTTGAACAGATTCTAAACTGTTTACAACATTCCTTGACAAACTACGCACCTACAGAAATACTGATAAAACAAAAGGTATCAAACGAGTCGTTAGACTGCTTCCAAAAATACACAGGGAAGAGGATCACTGGGAACATGAAGTAAGAAAAGTGTTAATATATCTTAATCAAAAAGCTAAGATAATGGAAGCAATGTATGACATAAACCTACACAACACACAAAAATTTAAAACTGGGGAAAAAGAACTATCCTAAATCTTCTCTGATCAAGAAGAATAAGAAATGCAGCATCTGTACACAGGAGCCCATACAATTACAAATATACCACAACATGGAAGCTATTTTCCGGTATACTCAGAGTCTTTAAAAGCATCATAACGATATGAAGAAGTATATTATTAATTCTTTTCATTATGTAGTAGTAAGTTTTTCTTTCCAGCAATTAAACCATTTGCTGCTCAGTGTGTAAGATAATTTTTTTACAGTAGATATTAAGATTTTCTGAAGGCTGCACTGTGGCAGCCACTGGTATGATGCTATAGAGAGACTTCCACATTAAGCAGAAATACTTGTATATATGTGATAGTAGTTGACAAGAAATATGTTAATGTTTCAGATTTTAACCATGTCTATGCTCAGAAATGTGCCTTTGGCATTGGCACAAGCCGAGCACAATTTATGTGGCAGAATGATAAGAAAGGAGCGACATACCCTTTAGAAATATGACAATGATAGAAAGCATATGCACATAGAAAGGAGTATATGTAGAAAGTCTGACAATTTCCTGTTATACTTGATTGGAAAGTAATGTTGATGTCTGTTTTTACTATGTAATAAGTATCCTGTACCTTATTCGCAGCCGGCCGGTGTGGCCGTGCGGTTCTAGGTCTGGAACCGCGTGACCGCTACGCATAAATAATCATTTTCAAATATGAACATAGCTCAAGTTAGACTGAATGCTCAAAGCAAGGTAGTGTTACACGCATGCTTTCACCGTTCAAGGGGGCAGTATGGCGCCTCTTTTCTTAAGTGTAAGGGTTTTTGCGCTGTTTTTCTATGGTTTCTTAGTTATGTATAAGTAATAATACTTAATGCTCAAGCACAGTGACTAATATTATGTAACAGTAAGGAGAAACTAAATAGTAGAGACATAATGCAAATCACGTCATAAATTGATGAGAATGTTTTTTCGCAATTGATGTACAGGTGAGGAAACAATGTAGACTCTTTGATTGTCATTCGCATTCGCATCCCATTCCTTTGCTGATTTGCTTCTGATTCTGACTGCTGTTCGCTGCTGCATTAATGTAAGTGTATGTTCAAAATATAAATTTAGAGCAAGGAGTTACTCAAAATTGGGTTTGTTATTTTAGCAGTCCCTGACACAACTTAATTTTAAAAATATAGGGAGGCAAGCGGCATTTGATAAAGACGAGTTTTTTGTGGGAGAGTTGTGAGTAAGCTTTACCATCATTTAACCCTACTGTATATCTGGAAAAGCAATCTACAATTTTTGACATCTCATTAAAGAAAGTCGATGATTTTCCTTGTAAGCGGAATGGTCAAATATTTTGAGTGATCTTATTCAAACCCCTCAAGCCGAAATCACAGAGAACTTCAGCTTGGAGTGGACCTGTTTTATGAAGGACATTTATTGAGATAAATTATGGAGTATTACTATGTTTTATCTCATTACAGTTTCATACGAAAGAAAATTTCCTTGATAATTTATGAATCAAGAATACAGCACGATCACATTGCCGTTTCGTGTAGGATTTCATTGTTACAGCTGAATAAAAGTAACCATAATCTCCCACCACATGCGATATTTAAGCATGAGAAGTAAAATTTTTTAAAAAACATATATTTTAATATTTTTTATTTAGAGTTAGTAGGTAGAATGTGGCATAAATTATTCGAGTTCGACGTATTACTAGAGAGTGTCCCTTGTTGTTTCTATAAATCCCTATTTTGTTTGGATAGCTTTTGGACATCAATCGAAATGTTATGATGCTGTGATTGTAGACTAGGTACTGACAGTGATAAACCATAAAGCTGTCATACTTTTTGTCATTTCATCAGTTCAATTTCTGATATCGTTTCAGCTGATAATTTAGTAGTGACTGCTTGTGATACATTGTTCATATTGGCTAGGATTTTTTGCACATTTGCCTGCATAGTGAGTTCACCAGAATTTTGTGCTGGCGATAAAGCCATGTCAACTGAAGGTTGAACTGCATTTGATTTAAGTCGGTTGAATATGAGGCTGACAAATATTATTTTCAGCTAGTGCACTTATTTCGCACTCTCCATCATAATATTTTCCACAATAGTGTTGTGTTTTACTTCACTGCTTTCTTCTTCTGAAAGCACATTGCTAAGATTTACTTCGTCTATTATTTCTTTCTTTCTGAGCTTCAGCAAATATTTAGAAATTAGCAAAACGCTGTGGAGCAACATTTGAATTTTTTTTAATAATGTTAATTGGCAATGGAAAATATCAGCATTGTCGTTGCAAGAGGACTGGAACACAGCTAGCTCTTACTTCAATAATGGAACATGCCATTACGAGCGATATGGTAAAAGTCGTCTTAGATCAGCTAAATTTTCATTAATGTGTTCGTTAGTGTTACATATAAACTGTATAAAGTGAAAGTGTGTGGCTATGCAAGACGGAAAGAATAATGTTCTGCATAATTTGCAAATAAAGGCCTAAGAAAAGCAGGCTAGCATCCAAAACCTCAAATAACGAAGTTCAATAGTGATTCTTGTCTTACCTGAAATATTTCTATGCTGCTCCGACATCTGTTAATTTTAATAACTTTTCCAGATTGCTTTATTATATATTAATGTTTCCATTTATTTCATTTCTCCAGTTTCATTTGCAGGTCGTGTTCAGGTAACAATCTTTTCAGCAGTTCATCGATCATGAGAAGAAATGTAGACCTTTAGTACATCGAAACTCATACAATTTTACGCAAAACACACACACACACACACACACACAATCGCGCAGATGCGGTCGTCAGTTTGAGTTGACCACTACCTGTTGAGAAGGAAGAAAGATGAAGCAAGTAAAGAGTAAAGATTGTAATTACTTTCGCCTCTTCAGGGCCAATAGCTTCATTTTCTGGAAAAGTTTCGCTCCACGAAGAACATTACTCACAAAACTTTTTTCAGAAATCTTTTCTGCTTAAGCTCTTTACAGATCAGTGAACAAAAGGCATGTCAAACTGGTCAGACTGGACGACTGCACCAGATACAATTATTTTCTCGCTGGCTTGGAGACATAGAGCATATCGTTTCCTCTTTGAATCCAGAGTGAGTGTTTGTGTTTTTTGGCGAGGTTGCTTCAAAACTCGTGAAATGGTATTGTTTGTTGTTTTAGCAGTCTGTCGTTAATAAGTCTGGCCAATGTTTTAATTATTAAGCGCAAAAACAAACAAAAAATGTATTTAGTAGATAAATAAATCTACAAAACCGGTTCTGGTGTTAGTAGACACAAGTGTGTTTCCACGGTAAAAATATGAAAGCTGTTAGATTCGCCATTTATGCTAAAAGGCTGTGGTCTTATTTCATCCAAACGAATTTGTGAAATGTAAAAGCTACAAACAACTTTGGATAGCAACTGAAATACAGTAAACAGAATTAGGCGATTAAAATAATTATACGAAACTCCAAAGCAGCCTCAAGATGATGGGAAGTGAATATGTTGCAAGAGTTACCTGAGGATGGAGGAGAAATTTGTTTCACTTATTTACAGTTTATCGTGTGCAAATAATGTCACAGATTTGCAGGTTAATTGTGGAATAGCGTAAGAAAAAGTAAACTAAGGCATGGCCTTCAAAATTTTCTGAGCCGGGGCACGTGGGCTCTACAAGGCCAACTTAAGGAGATTAGGAGATAACTATACTGGCTGACGTCGGAGAGTATTTGCCACGTTAGACAATCCATTTAGTTTTGTATTGACCTGTCTCCCACAAGGCTACCGTGGGTCTACGACACGTGGAACAACGCTGTGTGAATCACCAATAGACTTTAAAAGGACATGTCCTTGACAGTACGTGAGAAGATGTCTTTCGGACATTACGTAACTTCCTCACTTCATTGTACATGTCTGTAACATCTTACTATTTTATATCCCAAGCATTTTTTTTTATTTGGATGTAAGCACCGCAATCTACTACGATTACTCTTGTAAATAAATAAGGAAATTTTATAAAACGGTGAGACTGTATCACGAAATATCAAACCTGTGTTGACTCAAAAATGGGAAATGCTTGATAACGTATTCATTAGAGGAAAAGGTGTAAAAACGCGGACGATTATAATATTGGGAAACTCTCACGAAGAGGGTGTGGGAAGTTATGCAGTCTGGTGACCAGGACTGAAAAGGTACCTGTTGTCGATAGACGTTAGCAGTGTCGAGTTGGAAACATTGTTTCAAGCAGTGTAGTTACAGCGTCAGTTATTGTGTGAATTGGTCTTTGTTCAGGACAGCAAACGATTGGCAGGTATGTGAAATCATTTTCATTTTAAATCCCTCAGATTGGTTTAAAACAATTTCTCAGTGAGCCTTAAGCTACGTTTAGAAGCACATTTTACGTTACACAGGCTTTTAGGTTACACGTGATAGTAGCCATGTTGCTTAAGAATGGTTGGTGTAAATATGGGCCCATTGGGTTGGTCTAAAAATGGGACTCCTATTGAAGGAGGGCCCATTATTACGTCATCTCTTCTTTTAAACAAAGTAAAACATTTAAATAATGTTAAGGGGATATGGTTGTCAAATTTTGTTTACAGTACATTTGTACAACTCACACAGCAATAAACAAACAACTAGAATTTTCAAATTGCGGTAATAAACCCTAGTGCTTTGTTCCATCCTTCCAGAATACAGAGAACGAAGAAGCGCTGTGAATATAAGAACCAGAGGCATCAGTGGGATGAATCTCAGATGGTACGTGCCATAGCAGCTGCAGCAAAGGAGATTTCTGTGAAAGATGCTGCATGAACATTCAGAGTGCCTCGCAACATTTCTTAAATTTAATAAAATCCATGAGCATGCCATTCAAGAGACAAAGCTTTGAAGGAAACCGATTTTAAATGCAGATATCGAAAAACAGCTAGTTTCTTATCTTCTTGAGAGGGAGCAAAAATTCCTTGTGTGCACTTTGGCGGATCTCAGAAGAATGGTATTTTTACTTGTCCATAGAAATAGTTTGACAACCCCTTTCAAAGGAGGAGAACCAGGACGAGCTTTGGCTGACTTTTTCTTGAGAGACACAAGGATCAGCTGTCAGTTTGCAAATCTTGTGGAACTTCATATGGCAGAGTCTTAGGCTTCAATAAAGAGAATGCGACGGTTTTATTTGATTTATTGGCAGACACATTCAACATACACTCATATCCAGCAAATCAGTTGTATAACGTGGACGAGAAAGCCCTGTCCCTTGTCTAAAGCAAAATTCCAAAAGTGATACAGATGAAAGGTAAGAAACAAACTGCACCGGTAACGTCTGCAGAAAGAGGGGCTACAATTGCAGTTAACGCATGCATGAGCGCTTCAAGACATTATGTCCCACCAATGATAATGTTCCCAAGAACCAAAATGTCCCAAGCTCTAATGAGAGGCTGCCTTCTGTTGCAATTGGTAGAGCCCATCCTTCAGGATGGGTTCAAAACAATTTGTTCACCGAATGGTTCGTTCATTTCATTGAGAAAATAAGTCCGACTGGAGAAAGGCCTGTTTTCCTCACCATAGCCAGGTTCAAAATCCAAATGTGATTGACACCATGTGACTATCATCTCACTTCCTCCATACGGCACCCACAAACTGCAGCATCCAGATAAGACGTTCATGGGACCTCTCAAAACAGACTACAGCGAGGCAGTGAGAGTATGGTTGCATCACAATGGGCGTCCTCTCACACCTCACGAAGTTATGGAGGTTTTTGGACAAGCGTACCTTCGTACCCAATCAGCTGAGACAGCAATAAACGGATTTAAAGTAACTCGGTTATATCCTATTAACCGTTCCATCTTCACCGACGCTTATTTCATAGCTTCTGAGTTGGTTGTAGGAAAAACTTGCTAATGTTTCTGAGTCACATGCTGCTCTACTTGCTATCTCTGGACCGTCGACATCATCTGCTCTTCTTCTAGTTATCCCAATGCGCAGTCACATCAGCCTCTGTCGATGCCAGTTGATGAAGACATTGAAACACCAGGAAGTTCTCCACGGATTTCGACAAATGAAGTTTCACCATTCGACATACATCCTGACCCCAACCTTAAGATGAGAACCACAACGTGGGGACGAAAAGCAGCAACTGCATGCGACATCCCTGAAACGCCATACAAAGATCAGTTGACAAAGTCGCTTGGCAGAAGTGCTGTACACCCTGCGGACAGACATGAAAAATCTGAAGGCCTTCAAAAGAAAAGAAAATTTGTTCCATAAAGCTATTTGATTCATCATCGGACTCTTCAGGCTCCTGCAGCCCTCACCTTGTGAACAGCGGTAGGGGCATTGATGTGAATGATGGGGATACACCAGATTCGAGCGAGGCAAGTTGCATATTTTGTAAATTAAAGTTCTCTCAAAACAGGAGAGGAGAGATGTGGACCAAATGTGGGCACAATTAAATTGTGCTGGCGCTGAAGGAGCTACTTACGTTTGAGATTACTGTAAATACTTTCAGATTTCATGCATCAATGTACGAAAGTTGCTTTATGTAGACTAGTCTACTGTTTTGTACTGTTTTAACTCATTTCATTAAAATATTTCAAAAGATTTCTTGAACCTCTTCGTGAATGCCCATATTTTCATCCCTTTTTTTAAGTTCCATTTTACAAGCTTTCTGAAAATTTTTGTTTTCCAGCAGAAATAATGGATACTAATCATTGTTTCGAGTCTCACCATTTGTTAAACTCGTTACAGTTGTTAATGAAGGTATAAAACCTAGAGTTTCTACTGAAGAAGGTACTTTTAGGTCAGAAACGAAAGAGAGTGTCCATATTTACACCTTTTCCACTATGTACTCCGCAAATAGATTTCTTTCGTTGAATCGTATTAAATTGCAGTGAAGATATAGTTGCTGGAAGTTTTCACTCATGATCAACATACATAGTCATGCACAAAGGATCAAAACGTTTCACAGCCAGTTATTTCAGCTGGCATCACGTGCTCGGGAGTCCCGTCTAGGATTTTCTATTTTATTCTTTTCCTGTATCCACAAACGAGCACAACAGTTTCTATTATTAGGTATTCCTTTGGGCTTAGATGCTCTTAGGGTTTCAGCAGGGAAATTCCCTTTCCCTCTATTCCGAGCCTTTCCTTGTACACATATGTAATAAGTTCCACAGAAAGGATTTACATTCGAAAATGATGGTCGCTTTCAATGTACAAACGTAAAGCGCATTTTTATGACAGTAACGTAATGTTAAAATGAGGCACAGCTATGAAATAAAACTGCAATGTTTACAGCGAAGTGTGATAGTGGTGCCCACGACGTAAATAGGAAAATGTTTTCACAATTCTTGCATTAATCGTCTCAGCTCGGTAAGTAGTTAGAAGGGCTCTCTGTAGAGCACCCTGAGTAGTCCCCTTAATATTTGATCGGAAAGTTGGAAAGACTCTGTAGGAAACTGTTAGTTTCGGAAGTATCGAGATTTGTCGTCTTTACGACGAAACCGTAAATTACTGTATCAGTAGGCTATAAAGACATACATGAACATCAAAGGTGTCATCTGTAAAGAACGGTACGATATAGTCAAGTTCCACAACCAGAGATGCATGTATTGATTTAAATGTATTCATTTACTTCTATATGTATTTTCTCATTCTGTGGCATCCGTTTGAAAGATGTTCATCAAGTGTGCCCATTTTCAGCACCTCAGAGAATCAAAACACAGCTGCTGACGCTTTCAAAGACCAGCAGAGACTGATCCTTGAAGAGAATGATCTTTCCTTCGGATGTAGTCCAGTGTAAATGATCGTGAGCCTTGTGCGAATACTTCTTTCGGCGTCGAGCGGAAGGCAGTACAGATGCCTGCTCACACTACACTGTGACGAAGAACAGGAGTAGCATTCATTTGTATCATCTTTCCTGTGGATGAAAGGAGAGCATGTCGCGTTTAGGACGAATTCTCGAGCTTTATGTTTCGAATGATAAGAATAAAGGCAGTGCTTGATAAAAAATGTGAAGCGCCCAGGAGGGCAGTAGGAAACTTCACAGGTTCAGAGCGATCGTGATGATATTTCGGTGATTACAAAACTGAGTCAAATTTATAAACAAATAATTATTGTGGGCCCAATTATCACTACAACGTTGTATCCATTCTGACCTAGATGCATGCACGTATTCGGTTGGGAATGGTGCATTTTATCATCTCCTCAGTAAAGCTGAGCGACAACAGTTGCAAGTGGCCATTAATATCCTGGATGGTGGAATTGGGATACAGCTGGCGTCAGGGCTAGTACCACACACGGGTTACTGAGGACAGATCTGAAAAAATTTGAGTAACACCTCTAAGCCGACCCAAAACATTGGAAGAGTGAGATCTCTTCTCAGGTCACCGCCATACTCGTCGACGATGGTCGTCGCAGCTGTTTGCGTTGTAGTGTCGACGGCATCCAAGCATGGGATAGTAATTCCCCAGTCGAGTTGCTGCTGAACTCTGTCCAGTGGTGTGATTTGACACAGATTGTTGCAGGCAGTCCCTTACTTGTTCTCGGTTGGAGGCGCAGATATGAAGATATTAGCACAATCCGGCGATCCATCGTTGTGGCTGCCGTCACGTTCCCATGCAGTCCATCATCGAGTCACTGTCGCATCCGAATGTCCCAGAAATGTTAATATTCAACGATTCAACCATCAGGCCAAACGCACACCCATACTGAAGACCGTTTCAATCTGTGTTACATGATGGTGACTCCGACTCACACGAGCTCACGGAATCCACGTGTCTCTGTCTCTGATCACGCCCCTTATACCGCCTACCAGGTAACAACACTAAACACGAAAACGTTAATGCACTGTAGTGGACATTCTACTTGTGAAAGAGCGTTGCAGCTCTAATTATTTACATCTCTACCAATAGTGTTAGTATACTAGAATACATAACATCCTCACCAAAACTGACTGCTACAGTTTTCGTATCCCGGGCAGCCTGAATGAAAACACCTTCTCACAGTTAGTAGGCGGGATAAATATCGATAGACCATCGGGATCTCATGTTATTATTCTACGCAGTATCAGACCATGGGTACGCATGCACTACGGCCCTACTTGCTTTGAGACATCTTTGTAAGATTGTTGCGGGACATCGGCCGTTCAGTACAAAACGTGGAACCAAAACACCTTCAGCAGTCTAAATTGCCAATTATTATTTTATTTGAGCAACCAGAAGGCCATCTAATGAGAAACTGGCTACTCCATCTTCAGGCCCCTGACCAACGTAAAGGAAGAAGTTTTACCGTCGCATGGCGATGAGTGCTTAAGGACAATAGGCGGTAGCGTGTGAGACGGCAGCTGGTGACTCTTCAGAGAAGTCGTTCCAGAATGGGGCATAGCGACGGTGCTCACAGGTTTTGTTAGTTGCTGGGCACCTCACACTACTGTGCCTACTGCTGAGAGGAGTAGTCCCAGTGCCAACTTGCTGACTGTTCAAATGGCTGGCTGGCGCCTGCTAGGCCTTAGAACTGGCTGCTTCCTTTTGGCATCAGAGGCTTCCAAACACGGTGCTGCCTAGGCGGGTCTTTATGTATTCAAGACCGAGCAGATGCTCTGTTTGAAGTCGAATCATTTTAATGGTCGCAACCATACTGGACAACTTCTTAATTTCTCTCAAAATGACGGCAGTCCAAACTTATTTACTGGTTTTGGTTCCAAGGTTTCAAGGGAATTGTTATTACAAGGTTTTTTCGTTTATGTAATAATGTAGATACTTTAAGGGGACATACTCACGAATATGACCAAAAATTTGAAAACAGTTTTCTTGGTCTATAGAAAAGACCATGTGATGCTGATTTTAAAAAATGTGTGATTTCTGGTCACTATCATTTTCCGTTTCTTCTAAAATTGAGGTTGAACGTAATGTTGCCACGCTCATCTGTCAGTTAGAAATTCGTCAGAATACGTGATGCATTATTTTCTTCTTTCACTTTTTCCTTCGTTCGTTGCGGATTATTAACACAGGTGTATTCTAGAAGGCACTGATTCCCGAAACCAAAGTACAGGCATGTATAAAAGGATTTGGTTCGAATGTAAACAAAGATCTGAGAATATATGATAATTTCTTAGGCCTGTGGTTTTGTAGTTACTGTGTGTTGTTTTGTTTCTCTGTGTGTGTTTCCTGTGCTACAAATGCCAAAGGTAAAGAAATTTAGCTCCAAAGGAAAGTTTCGCTGCAACCATTTCCAAACGCAACCGAATAATACACATCAGTTGCTTCAAAAGTCGCTCGCAGGAACTGTGTCTACAGGCAGTGTTCTAGACGTAAACTTTTGCTTTCTGAATCTAATAAGAACAAGCCTAGTAGTACTGCGAGCAGCAGTAATGGCATAAATGTTATTGTGAACCTAAATATCCTGTCAAGACTTTTGAACAGTGCTGGGAAATGTTAGTACTGCAGTTGTCACGATAGTGTTAACATTTCTGAGGACATTTCAGCAAGGAAGGGTCTTTCAAGTCGGTTGGTGATTGCCTGTAACTCGAGTAAGATGCACATGATAATATGACTTCGCCTGTAACTGATGGTCGACATTACAGTGTAAATATTCAGCTTGTTTATGCAATTCGATGTATTGGAAGGGGAAGGAGAGCTGCCCAGACTTTTTGTGCCTCCACTTCCACTGAGGTTTCACAGATACAATAAATTAATACATAACGCTTTATGTGGTGTAAGTGAACATTCAATGAAAAGAACAGCAGAAGAAGCAGTAGCCTTGTCTGAGAATACAGACATTGTAGCAGCATTTGATGGATCTTGGCAGAAGAGAGGTCATACTTCTCTGAATGGGGTTGTAACTGCCACATTTATTGAAACTGGTAACATACTAGATTATGAATGTCTAACTAAGCACTACCAGGGTTGTTCAAGTAAATTTATTGGCACCCACGTTTATATAAAGAACTTTGATGGCCCAAGTGGAAACATGGAAACGAAAGGAGTTCAAAATATTTTTAGAAGATCAGAGATCAGTCATGTTGTGAAGTATGTAAGCTACCTTGAGGATGGAGACTGTTAAGGACACACTATTGTTGCTAATGACAGACCATATGGGGACACTCTGGTAGAAAAGCTTGCATGTGTCAGGTATGTAAAAAAAAAAAAAAAAAAAAAAAAAAAAAAAAAAAAAAAAAAAAAAAAAAAAAAGAATGGGAGCTCGGCAGAGAAAATTATGTAAAGACTTCAGTGGAAAAAAACTGTCCGATGGAAAACACATAGGACGTCCAGGTCGTCTTACAAAAAGTGAAATTGATTCTTTGACTCATTATTATGGACAAGCAATAAGGAGAAATATAGGAGGTGTTTCGGTAACATGGTTTCACAGAATGTCAAAAAAGTGAAAACCCACAGTATGGTTTGTGTCCAAAAGGGGAAGATTCGTGGTGCAAGTACTGGTTGAGCCATGCTGCTGGCATACAATACATCCCACAAGCATTCCTTACCAGTTGTTGTAATGGAGGCAATTAGGCCCATGTATAGGGATCTGGGAAATAAAAATCTACTTAGGAAATGTATGCATGGTCTCTCTCAGAATGCAAATGAAAGCTTCAACAGCTGTATATGGGAGACAATACCTAAAACTGTATTTGTTGGGCTGACAGTGCTGAAGACTGGTGTAATGGATGCAATAATATCATTAAATTATGGTGCAATTTCAAGGATCAATGTTATGAAGAAAATGAACATCCAGACGGGAAGGCATATCTCCTCAGCTCTAACTCCTATTGATAAGCGACTGATAACCGAAGTAGAGACAGCTGCAGAAGCTGCTATCAAGAAGTCAATGATAAACAAAAGGCTGAAGAGAAAGAGCATGGAGGATAAGGAAACAGGAGAACAACTGGAGTACGCAGCTGTAATGTTCTAAACGAACATAGTGATAAGTTAATAAATCTGTAAATGTTCTTTTGCAGTTTACCGAAAACTAGAATTTCCATCATTCAGGTACACTTTTCTTCTAAATGACTGAAGTTAAACTCACAAAAATCGGTAATATATGTAGAATGACTTCCACTACCTCCTTGACTACTTTTTTGATAAATTTATAATATGATGATGATGTCGGCGATTATTGAGCTACATTTTCAAATATTTTTGTTGTAGCAAAATAATGTACTTGTCTTTTTCACAAATAAGCATCAGGGAAGGAAACTGAAGGCATAAAACACTTACGTGAATGTTGTCTGTATTCTGGCTCTTTCTCCAAGCTTTGCAGTCAGTGGTTCCAAAGAAAATGGTACTGCAGTGAAATAGTGTTCCGCTTTTTATACTATAATAAATATTGTTCTCAGTGTCAAAATATAATAAGTATCTCAATAATTTTTTGGAGAATGCATTTACTAATAACCCTAATTGTGTGTAAGAATTTTGAGCTTATCTCATTTATAGATCAGATGCAGTATGAGGGTGAACATGGTGCTAAGAATGCACTCCGTTCAGGGACGTGTTCCCTTAACTCGCCGTTTAGCTACTTCAAAATAAAACTGATGTGCAAATTATAGGTAGTGCAGTGGTTTGTTCGTCATGAAAAGGTTCCAAATTTGTCACATGATTCCTTATTCTTTAATTACACTTCTGGCCATTAAAATTGCTACACCACGAAGATGACGTGATACAGACGCGAAATTTAACAGACAGGAAGAAGCTGCTGTAATATGCAAATAATTAGCTTTTCAGAGCATTCACACAAGGTTGGCGCCGATGGCGACACCTGCAACGTGCTGACATGAGGAAAGTTTCCAACCGACAAACAGCAGTTGACCGGCGTTGCCTGGTGAAACTTTGTTGTGATGCCTCGTGTAAGGAGGAGAAAGGCGTAGCATCACGTTTCCGCCTTCGATAAAGGTCGGATTGTAGCCTATCGCGATTGCGGTTTATCGTATCGCGACATTGCTGCTCGCGTTGGTTGAGATACAATAACAGTTAGCAGAATATGGAATCGGTGGGTTCAGGAGGGTAATACGGAACGCCGTGCTGGATCCCAACGGCCTCGTGTCACTAGCAGTCGAGACGACAGGCATCTTATCCTCGTGGCTGTAACGGATCGTGCAGCCACGTTTCGATCTCTGAGTCAACAGATGGGGACGTTTGGAAGACAACAACCATGTACACGAACAGTTCGACGACGTTAGCAGCAGCATGGGCTACCAGCTCGGAGACCATGGCTGCGGTTACCCTTGACGCTGCATCACAGACAGGAGAGCCTGCGATGGTGTACTCAACGGCGAACCTGGGTGCACGAATTTTTTCAGATAAACCCAGGTTCTGTTTACAGCATCATGATGCTCGCACCCTCTTTGGTGACATCGCGGTGAACGCACATTGGAAGCGTATATTCGTCATCTCCATACTGGCGTATCACCCGGCGTGATGGTATGGGTTGCCATTGGTTACACAATTCGGTCACCTCTTGATAGCATTGATGGCTCGATCCCTGCGAAACCCTACATTTGGGCAGGATAATGGACGACCTGAGGTTGCAGGTCCTGTACGGGCATCTCTGGATACAGAAAATGTCCGACTGCTGCCCTGGTCAGCACATTCTCCAGATCTCTCACTCACTGAAAACGTCTGGTCAATGGTGGCCGAGCAACTGGCTCGTCACAATACGCCAGTCACTACTCTTGATGAACTGGGGCATCGTGTTGAAGCTGCATGGGCAGCTGTAAGTGTACACGCCATCCAAGCTCTGTGTGACTCAATCCCCAGGAGTATGAAGGCCGTTATTACGGCCAGAGGTGGTTGTTCTGGGTACTGATTTTCCTGGACCTATGCACTCAAATTGCGTGAAAATGTAATCACATGTCAGTTCTAGTATAATATATTGGTCCAATGAATACCCGTTTATCATCAGCATTTCTTCTTGGTGTAGCAATTTTAATGTCCATTAGTGTACTTCTACACTCGTCCTTTGATTTCGGCTTTGCGTGGCCGCCCACTCGCTGGTTACTGCACATGGCGTTCATGGGAGGGTTCCTAACTCGATGTGTGATAGTCCGACCACGTATCCTCGTGTAGTAAGGCGTCGTTGGCTCGCATTGTAGGTATTGTCCGCTTTTGGCTGAATCATACAGCTGAAAGTCCGTGAAGAAAACGACATAAATTTTCCACTTACGCATATCTTTCTTTGACACACCATCAATCTGTTAATAGCACCCTGACGCCGTTTGGAGTGTAAATTACGTCTAAATACTGCCTTGGGACCCTCTTCATCCTAATTGTTTTTCTTATCCTAACTGCCTCACTGGTCTCATGTATGGATGAGTCTCCTCTGACGAAAACGGATTGCAGGTTGTTTGTGGTACGACGGTAACTGCTAGTCAAAGATCTAAATCTACATCTATTTCAAGATGGATGCTCTGCAAACCACATTTAAGTGCCTGGCACAGGATTCATCGAACCACCTTCGCCGGCCGGGGTGGCCGAGCGGTTTTAGGCGCAACAGTCTGGAACCGCGCGACCGTTACTGTCGCAGGTTTGAATCCTGCCTCGGGCATGGATGTCTGTGATGTCCTTAGGTTAGTTAGGTTTAAGTAGTTCTAAGTTTTAGGGGACTGATGACCTCAGAAGTTAAGTCGCATATTGCTCAGAGCCATTTGAACCACCTTCACAATTCTCTGTTATTGCCATCTCGTATAGCGCGCGGAAAGAATGAACACCTATAACTTTCCGTACGAGCTCTGATTTTCCTTATTTCATCGTGGTGATCGTTCCTCCCTATGGAGGTCGGTGTCAACAAAACTTTTCGTATTCGGAGGAGATAGTTGTTGATTATAATTTCCTGAGAAGATTCCTTCTCAACGAAAAACGCCTTTCTCTTAACGATGCCCAGACCAAATCCTGTATCATTTCTGTGTCACTCTGGCACATATTTCGCGATAATACAAAACGCGCAGTCTTTCTTTTATTTTTTTCGATGTACACCGCCAATCCTGTCTGGTAAGGGTCCCACACCGCGCAGCAGTATTCTAAAAGAGGACGGCCAAGTGTAGTGTAGGCAGTCTCCTTAGTAGATCTGTGACAAGTGCCCTGCCATTAAAACGCAGTCTTTGATTAGCGTTCCCCACAGGACTTTCGATTGTTTTTTTCCAATTTAAGTTATTCGTAACTGTATTACCTAGGTATTTAGTTGAATTTACGGCTTTTAGATTAGACTGATTTATCGTGTAACCGAAGTTTAACGAGTTCCTTTTAGCACTCATTTGGATGACCTCACACTTTTCGTTAGTTAGGGTCTGCATCTATTTTTGTTTTATTAAAGCTGTCATTCTGAAAGTCGATGTCCGATCAGGATTTGGTTCTAGTGTCACTGTGTGCCTTCTCTCAGCACATCGCTCGTGAGCAGCATAGCGAGCAGCGCGTTCTTTTAAAGTGCCCGTCTGACGCGCATAGTTGGCAGCGTGGTGGACAGGCAGCGGCCCCGCAGCGTGCTCCGGAGAGGGCGGGCGCGGCTGGGGAGGCAGGCGCGCTGCTGGCGGCCTCGCCCCGCCGTGACTCAGCGCGGGGCTCCGCCGATGGCCGGCGAGCCGTGGCGCCGCCCGACACGGTCGGCTGCCCGGAGGTCCAGCGGAGGCGCCGCCTCGCGGTTCTCGGCCGCTGCTCCTGTATCCCACGCATTGAGGCAGCATCGCTCTTACTCCTCGTATCCGCTCACACGTACCCAGCTATTGCGGCCTTCCGAAGAATGGTAAAGTCTGATCACAATTAATTGATAGTCGCTACATTGAGGCCAAGTCGGCTGCCCGGAGGTCCAGCGGAGGCGCCGCCTCGCGGTTCTCGGCCGCTGCTCCTGTATCCCACGCACTGCGGCAGCATCGCTCTTACTCTTCGTATCCGCTCACACGTACCCAGCTATTGCGGCGTTCAGACGAATCGTAAAGTCTGATCACAATTAATTGATAGTCGCTACATTGAGGCCAAGTCGGCTACTGGCTGCTGTAACACCCAAAGAAACCCGAAAACCCAAATAAGAATGTAATGATAATTTAAAGTAGGGAACAGGTACAACTTTGACAATACTAAATGGTTCAAATGGCTCTGAGCACTATGGGACTTAACATCTGAGGTCATCAGTAGCCTAGAACTTAGAACTACTTAAACCTAACTAACCTAAGGACATAACACACATCCATGCTCGAGGCAGGATTCGAACCTGCAACCGTAGCAGTCTCGCGATTCCGAACTGAAGCGCCTAGAACCGCACAGCCTTGACAATACTATAACGCCTTAAAGTTTTGATGAACACCAATTTCAATAATTACTGAGTATGTCATGATATAAACCTAGAAAGAAAGAAAGTTTATTTTTAATTAGCTATCAAACATCTTAGTAATAACTGCAAATCAGTACGACGAAAGTAAAGTCCGAAGTAATATGACGGTCAGAGATAACATTTACTGTGAAAGAGAATCGTAAACGTGGCGAAAAGCAAATTCAATGCGACTACAATGCTCGATCATCGAAAAGTTAGTCGCTTGCCAGCTTCTTTGCTATCAAGTCATAAGAGAGCACCGTTTCTTATAGTACTACAAACGGGACGCTACGACATTATTTCTTTTTTTTTAAAGTAATATTGTGTGATAGAGATGAGCGGACTTTGTTCTCAGTTATTGTGGCTTCAGAACTTGAAGTGAAGTACGACTCCGGCCGCGGTGGTCTCGCGGTTCTAAGCGCGCAGTCCGGAACCGTGGGACTGCTACGGTCGCAGGTTCGAATCCTGCCTCGGGCATGGATGTGTGTGATGTCCTTAGGTTAGTTAGGTTTAAGTAGTTCTAAGTTCTAGGGGACTGATGACCACAGCAGTTTAGTCCCATAGTGCTCAGAGCCATTTTTTTTTTTGAAGTACGACGAGTTAATGAATTTTAATAATTGTTGGATTCAACCTTCATCAAAGTGGACAGTTACAACAAAGAATGGACATAGTATCGAAGACTGCAATACCTGATTAGCCTGGAGTAGGAAACATTAATACGAACACACGAAGATAATACAAATACGCCGATTGTAAAAGTTGCCGTAATTGTCACGATCAAAAAATGTGTGTGAATTCTAATGGGACTTAACTACTAAGGTTATCAGTCCCTAAGCTGACACACTACTTAACCTAAATTATTCTAAGGAACAACACACCCATGCCCGAGGGAGGACTCGAATCTCTGCCGGGACCAGCCTCACAGTTCATTACTGTAGCACATTACACCGCTTGGCTAATCCCGCGCGGCAATTGTCACGATCATCGACTTGAAAAGAATCGTAATTGATCTGATACATCTGTGTGCGTGTGGTGTGATGATTATAAACTAATCGCTAAGAAGGAACAACAAAACTTTTGGTCAGCAATGGAAATCTCACGTGTTGGCTCCATCACTAATTGAACTGTGAACATTCTAACTGAAAGAGTGACTTTATGAGCATTAAGCACTGAAAGGAGTGTTTTGCCGAAATAATATCACGACGCACGAAAGCAAGATAGCATTATAGATTATCTCTGGATTCGCATCGTGCCTAGCAACGTAATAACAACTACTCATACTGAACCAAAAATGAATTTTTCCTCGCTTCAGTGGTGTCAGACGACGCGGGTGATCAATGATTCACTCAATACTGCAATAAAAAATTAACCGGGCATAACACTTTATCATAAAACCATAACAGACAATTAAAATCAGCGGTACGCATCGCTGAGAAGACTGTGCGGACTCGCAAACGGACTTTCATGCATTACGCGAAGAACAATTTTCTTTAGAGATTTTCAGGTGCTGTTCCACGTTATCCGACGGGGACAACCATCGCTGCTCGTCGCGTCTCCATTCCACCGACCGAGCTGTAGCAGTAGCGGCTCAACATCAACAGCGACAGCAATAAGGGGAGAGGAGACGTCACACTGCCGGTCTGTTATAGATGACACTCACATGGCGGGTTACTTCAAAAATGAGGATAATGCGCAACGCGGAGCAATGGTGGAAGTGGTCGCCGCGAACTAGGTCGAAAATGCAAGATGCTCTGTCGACAGCCGATTTTAAGTGACCTACGGTTAAACTGTGGCAGAAGAAGCTTTTTGCAGTCCTGAATTTAAACTCATATCCTAAGCTAACGACGACCCCGTGACGTTCAATGTATTACAGAAGACGGACGTCAACAATCTCTAGCAGAACTAAAATCACGATCGACTAGTTCACCGCGATAAAAGACACCTCCTGCAAGAAAACTCACGGCAGAAAAAATTCTGTTTCAGCGCTAAAAGCAAACTCTAATTTCTCACTATCATTGGTTACATGGAAACATCCTCTTACTGCTGACACGGTGAATGAAAACTCTCGTCTTTTACTACTGCAAGTTTCTGCTAATATCAGCCACGCAAAATATCTCTTTAGTGGCTCCCTAACTCCCAAGAATGACTTTGCAAGTAGAGGCTACTTTTGCTTGCCTGCAACTAGTACCAAACACAAAATTTCTTATTGGTCGGCCAAATTTATTTAAATATTAATTAATTGATCACAGATAAGTTGATGATTTAATTATGCAAGAATCCACTAATCATGATACATTTATTGAAACATTGCTAAGAGGAGGTGCAAACTGACTGAATTTGAGGGTCTTGACAAGGGAGCGGAATAGCACTGTGAGATGTAATAGCAAGGATTTAACAATAATTCACGTTTATTTTTTCATTAACAATAACACACATGCACATACACAGAAGTTAAAATACAGTTACTTGGGATGCCAGCGCGTTCATCGACGCAGGGACATTTACAGCACTGCATCTGGACCGACACATGTGGTGCTACACTGCTAAATTACTGGATACGATTTATCAAAATCACACACACCACGTTCACATTGGTCACTCACACAGAGAAAGATAGACCCACATGTAAGCTCACTTGGTCACGGAGCGACTGCCTTTAATGGTCAAATTTAGAGAACAAAGTCCACGGCTGAAACACCGTACAACTCCGTAATTTTGTAAATAATTTTACCAAGCCAGAACACGTCTACTCCGTCATGAAAGTGAGGCTTCAATTCGAACACGACAGGTGTTTATGTGGAACTGGAGCCTCATGGTGTGCAAAGAAACACACGTGGTGCACCAGAGTACGGGCTACTAAGTCCGTGGGAATGAAATATAAATTGGACGGTACATTAAATAAAATTTAGCACAAGCATTCAACAAAGCACACAACATAATATGCTAAAGTAACTAAATCTGTACAACATGTGTTGGGACTGCTCGTCTACGCCAAGCTACATTTGGACTAAAGATCTTATCTAATAAACTGAATATTAATGAAATTAACACTGTTCCCTGATTGAATTAATTGGTGCGGCATCATTATCAAAGCCACATACCAGAGTACTACCGGGACCTCAAACAAAGCTCTCACAAATTTCACGAATTTCAACCCTGCAAAGAGAGATGCTGCTCAGAGTATCCGTACTCACCGGCGTCCTAGGGAAGAGTTACCTAATCGCCTCTCCCGTCCGGGATCCACACAGGGTGGCCGGAAGGGCCCAGAAAGCGTAAGCGGTTTCTACACTATGTGATCAAAAGTATCCGGACCCCTAAAAACATACTTTTTTGTATTACGTGCAATGTGCTGCCAGCTACTCCATGTCCGCAGCTCGTGGTCGTGCGGTAGCGTTCTCGCTTCCCGCGCCCGGGTTCGATTCCTGGCGGGGTCAGGGATTTTCTCTGACTCGTGATGACTGGGTGTTGTGTGATGTCCTTAGGTTAGTTAGGTTTATGTAGTTCTAAGTTCTAGGGGACTGATGACCATAGATGTTAAGTCCCATAGTGCTCAGAGCCTAGCTACTCCGTATCAGCGACCTCAGTAGTCATTAGGCATCGTGAGTGAGCAGAATGGGGCGCTCCGCGGTAGTCACTGTCTTCGAACGTGGTCAGTTAATTGGGAGTCACTTGTCTCATACGTCTCTATGCGAGATTTCAACACTCCTAAACACACATTCGATGGGGTAGTGAAGTAGAAACATGAATGGACTCGAAGAGTATAAAGCATACCGGCCGACTTCTTCTGTTGACCGAGAGAGACCGACGACAGGTGAAGAGGGCCGTTATGTCTAATAGGCAGACATCTATTCAGACCATCACACAGGAATTCCAAACTGCATCAGGATACACTGCAAGTACAGTGACAGTTAGGCGCGAGGTGAGAAAACTTTGATGTCATGGTTGAGCGGTTGCTCATAAGCCATACATAATGCTGGTAAATGCCAAAAGAGGCCTCGTAAGCGGCGTATACATTGGACGATTGAACAGTGAAAAAACGTTGTGTGGCGTGACGAATCACGGTACACAATTTGGCGATACGATGGCAGGGTGTGGGTATGGCGAAAGCCCGCTGAACGTCGTCTACCAGCATGTGTAGTGCCAACAGTAAAATTCGGAGGCGGTGGTGTTATGGTGTGGTTGTGTTTTTCATGGAGGGGGAGTGCACGCCTTGTTGTTTTGCGTGCAACTTTCACAGCACAGATCGACACTGATGTTTTAAGCACCTTCTTGCTTCCCACTGTTGAAGAGCAATTCGGGGACGGCGATTGCATCTTTCAACACGATAGGACACCTGTTCACAATGCACGGCATGTGGAGGAGTGATTACACGACAATAATATCCCTGTAGTGAACTGGCCTGCAGAGAGTCGTGACCTGAATCCAACAGAACACCTCTGGGATCTTTTTGAACGCCGACTTCCTGCCAGGCCTCACCGATCGACATCAATACTTCTCCTCAGTGCAGCACTCTGTGGAGAATGGGCTGCCAATCCGCAAGAATCCTTCCAGCATCTGATTGAACATATCCCTGTGAGAGTGGAAGCTGTCATCAAGGCTAAGGATGGCCAACGCCGTAATGAATTCCAGCGTTACCGATGGAGGGCGCCACGAACTTGTAAATCATTTTCAGCCGGATACTTTTTATCACATAGTGTACCCTGTAAAGAAACTGGTTCTCTACTTCTGAAAAAAAACCTTTTTAAATAATAAAACATGACCTATACAAGGAATCTGACTAGCCCTGTTATGGACGAAAAAAAAAAAAATGGCATAGTCTGTCAGAGCGTGCAGAATCGTATGTGGGGCCAATAAGACGTCAATTTCAATCTAAATATGGTATGCCAATGCTTAAGTAATAACAAATTAAATTAAGTAATTCAGTACAATTATTATACAGATGCGATAAATCACTTTAACGGGGGCCAAGTGAACAATTAAAGTCAATATAATTCCAGTAAACCGGCAAAAGTAAAAAAAAAAAAAAATATTCTAGAGGCCTTCATAGACATCGCACATCTTCTAGATGCCCACGAAATACGTAATTTTGTTTTGAAGCTGACAGCCAATGAGAAAATAGGTGCAAAAATACTATTGGTCAGTTTTCAAGCAGTAATGGCGGACAGCATCAGCTGGTAACATGCGTAATTTCATGGTAGCTAATTTTACTGCACAAAAAATAAAATATACATACTCCTTCCAAAAGAAGTTACACACAAACATTAAAATAAAATTATGATGAGCAGCAAAATGTCTGAGAAGAATTTTGAAAGAAAGTTATTAATTGGACTTCAATTTGGCGGGTTTTCAACTCTGTCAACAAGACGAAATAATGGAAAGAATATTTATTGGAACTAAACAAAATAAAACCTTGATATTGTGACAATATTTTTAAAATAGATAATTTAACTGCATTGTCTTTAATTTTGAAATGAGCGAGAGAGTAATAATTTTCTTTTAATGACTTAACTGTTGCTGCAGGCAGTGCGATGACGTCAGCGGTGATCCGCGCGGACGATGTGTGAAGTTAATCCTGGTTCGTGGAGTGAAGATACTGCTGGATCCTCCTGCTTCATTAATATTTCTGTTACGGCGGTGGTCCACGTTCCTATTGTAGTCCAATCAGCTGAGATGACAGCACTGGCGCGATAATAATAGTTCCAGCGTGTGCGTTGTCGTTACGCGCGCGACGTTTTATTACTAAAAGTTTATTAATCACGCGGTGCGGGTAGGTCGGAATTATGCAATATCTTTAGTATTTACGATATATAGCCGGTTAATGCCAATACTTCGCACAGTTCTTTCACCGTGTTGCCACAGGAAAACAGTCACATGTGTTTACAACTATAACAGTCCGTTAAACTTCAGTTCAATTTACGTCGTCGTCTTTAAGACAGTTTGAATGATATAATAAATGTTTCTTGATCAAATCACAGCACTGTTCTTTTATTTAACATTTTCGTTTGTTCTACTTTCACGAAATTCTAACAGTTAGTGTCTCCACACGACAATGGTGTCTGGTTCACGGCTAATTGTCACAAGTTCACACAGTTCACGTCACCGCAAACACTCGATATACTTTTCAGGTTTTACTATTCACTTAATAATTCACGATCTCCTATTAACACAGCGGACGCACTGTAATTGATTGTTCCTCCGCGTATCACCGTCTTTCAAGCCGAATTTTGCAACGTTTCTTCAGTCGCTAACCGGCCACGATACCACAACTCGCACTCTCTCTATCGATAGTCGTTCGCTCTCTCTCTGACACAGTACTTCTCCTAGCCTAACCAAAGATTTACAAAGCATATAAAACCAGAACATTCATATTCGTACAATATAAAATATAAAACAGTAACAAAATGAATGAAGAAACAATGTCACGTATTAACAAATAAAGAATAGTTGAAATAAATGTTACATACATACTATGACAAGGTAATGCACAAAAGAAAAAAATATTATCGACTTTCGGGGAAAGCAATGTCTTTACAGCCCCACAATGGGTGCTGATCAGTGGCCACCACTACCTCTCTGACCCAACGTAGCAGTATTAGGAACTCTACACAGTGGGCGGCTACGTTGATCTTAACATTCATGGAACCATGTAGCGTCTCACATAAAGCCGTTACAACGGGCTGCCACGTTACCAACATATGAGCAGTTCCTGTTGGTTCCTGGCTGCAGATTATAGGCAACACATAAAGATACCAAACGAAAAAATAATAATAGGAAGAAAAAGAGGAGCAAATAAAAAAAGTAAATATTATGATGAAAGTGGCACAGAAAGGTATTATAAATAAAAAAGTACATTCAAACCAGTTAACCGAATAAAAGTAGGAGTCAAATTCTTTTTATTAGATTTAAAAATTAAAAATAAATGGTGCCTTTGATGATATTCGAACCTACGACTTCTATACGTCAGATTTATACGTTAATCATTGAGCTAGGGTGTAAAATTGGATCGAATGACTGTATCTGTAACAGTGGTGCACGACCCGTCATCAAAAATTCGGCTTCACGCTATGTCGCGAGAAGCTTATCTGATGTAAGCCAGTCTTGGTGATTATAGCAACCGGCTATTTGACGCTGAATCGCGCCTTGTAGGGAAATGTCCACTAGTATTTGCTTAGTACTGTGTATGAACCCTATGTATTTCATTAGCATTGCTGTGTGTTTATTTATTTATTTCATTATTTATTGTTAGTCCGCAGCTCGTGGTCTCGCGGTAGCGTTCTCCTTTTCCGATCACGGGGTCCCGGGTTCGATTCCCGGCGGGTTCAGGTATTTTCACCTGCCTCGAGATGACTAGGTGTTGTTGTGTCGTCTTCATCATCAACACTCATCCCCATTCCGGTCGGAGGAAGGCAATGGCAAACTACCTCCAGTAGGGCCTTGCCTAGTACGGCAGTGCGGGTCTCCCGCGACGTTCCCCTACGCTCTGTCAAGGAGTTTGGGACTTCATCATCATCATTTATTGTTGTGGTTATCATATGTGACGAAATACGAAACACAAGTGCCAGACTCATGATTTGCGATTCGGACACATCAAAAAAGAAAGCCGGGTAAGAAATTGGAAGTAAACTGACCAGTTGTTGAGGCAGATTGGCAACGGCGAAAGGTTCGGGCATGACGTCGACTGCTTCGATTGGAGGAAACCAGCTCAAACGAGTGAAATGTCAACTACCAAGCAAGTTTAATCTAACTGCAGAATGTGACGAACACCGGCTAGTTTTTTTTTTTTTCGAAAGTCTGGTCTATCGCTAGATTAAAACAACAGAGAAAATTGGATGGTGGTTTGTGCAGATGTATTGCATGGCGTTTCTAGTACACCTGTTGATCGTATCAAGATGCATTTTTCAGTACTGAGCACGCAATGAGCTCTTAAAGATGCGTAGAACAACTGAGCATCCTGCCAAGTGTGAAGTGCTTGCTGTCATCTGATTTCTTCCTGCTGAGGGATTCCGCCTGATTTCATACTGTCCACATAATGTAACTGTCATGTTTAACAGAAAGTGCTGCAGTGGTACAGGAAGTCTGAAACAGCACGTACAGACTTTCAAGATGCTGGTAGTATGCCTGCAGTTATCCGCCCCGAATATACCATATTGTTGGAGGATTTCCGTATTGTTTAATTCAGGTAGTCTTGAAATGACTCTACACTTGTATTCTTAGATACTGAAGGCGGTAGAAACATTAGCGTATATTGAGACCGGTAAGAACATTAGAGAAGTAATTTCAATCCAAGCACGTTCGTTACTCTGTTCCACGGAAATTCCTAGCCAGAACCTCTTTGCAGCTCTCTAGGCCCTAATGTTTGTGATTGTTTATACAAACTGTCCACCTCCTAGGGAATCTCTTCCTCATATACAGGGTGAACATTATTTAATTCGACAAACTCTGGGAAGTTGTAGGGGACATCAAAACAAAAACTTTTCCCTAATGTCATATTTTCCTATGAGGTGTATTTAAGCCAGTAGAAGAACATTTCTCTGGCGGCAAATTAATTAAACCAACAAACACTTTTTTATGACCAGGAGACATCAACACAACCCAATTTCAATTACAGTAGAGTTTGAAAAATGCCCCCATTGACATGTAAACAAAGGTTACACCGTCGGATCATGTTCTGTTTGACATGGGCAAAAACCCCACGAGTATCCTGAATTGTTCATGCTGCTGCTACTATCCGGGCAACCAGATCCTCCTCTGATGCAACAGGAGTTGCGTAAACAAGGTTGCGCTTCTCTCCCCACACAAAAAAGTCCAGAGGGGACATATATGGGGATCGAGCAGGCCATGGTACCGGACCACCTCTGCCAATCCACGTTTCTGGGAACCGTCGGTCCAGGAATCGACGCACACGACGACTGAAATGTGCCGGCGCCCCGTCATGTTGGAACCACATGCGTTGTCTTGTAGGGAGCGGGACGACTTCCAGCAATTCTGGCAATGCTCTGGGTGGATAATCAACTGGTTCCAGGTTGTGGACACGCTGTAAGTGAAATGGACCTAACAATTGCTCTCGAAGGACTGTTCTTACATTCGTCTGATACGTCCCCACGTTACGTGCAGTTGCACGAGTGCTGATTTAAGGATCCCGCTCCACATGCTGCAAGACAGCTTCCTCAAATTGCAGCGTTCTTATCGTGCGAAGGCGTCCCTGTCCAGGTAATCTGCTAAATGACCCGGTTTCACGCAGACGTTGGTACACAGCAGCAAAGGTCGTATGACGCGGGATACGGCGATTAGGATATTGTTGTTGATAAACCCTCTGTGCAGGTCGTCCGTTGTGCTGCGCTACGTAGTACGCACCAGCCATATCAGTGTACTCACTCCAGGCGTATCGCTCCATTAGTAAACAGAGACAATGCACTACTACACTGGTGGACAGCGGTATCCTCTAACAACTGAAGAGAGTAATACAGCCTCTACCGGTTTAAATAATCCTCATAAGAAAAAGTGACATTAGGAAAAAATGTTTGTTTTGATGTCCCCTACAACCTCCCAGAGTTTGTCAGTTTAAATACTTTTCACCTTGTGTATACAACATATTCAAAAATTTTCTACTTCTTACTTCATATTTAAACCATATCTCAGTTCCGAGTACTACATGAAGGGCCGAGTGAGGTCTTGCAGTCGAAAGACGCTGCACTCAAATTTGGGAGGACATACAGGGTGCTCGAAAATTCATCCACTTCTTCTTGAGAAACTGAGTCAGGAGTGAACAGTACAGTTATTAGCTAACAATTCGAAAGGTAAAGCAACGATACATCCGTTTATCGCTTAAGCACATTTGTTTGTACTATCGTAAACACTTTGTATTAAACACTTGGTGTTTCATTGTTTACATTGTAAGGTGGCAGCCTGAATGAATGTCAATTTCACACCTTACATGTGATTTTATACGTCGTAACAAGTAGATGGATATATCACCTGACATACTTCGGTGATAGTGATCAGATTTGCCTGTCAAAATGTACAGTATGTAATGCAAAACGGTATGACACTCGATTCGACGGTATTAACACACCCAACAGAAGTCCTGCATGTAAATGAGCAAAAGGTGAAAAAAGTTGCTGGAAGAAACGCTTTAATTTGGGACAGATTCGAGTCGCGCAGCCACGGCCCGCTTACAACGAGAGACTTCTAACAGCGCTCCATGACCCGCAGTGAGGGAGTCAATGAACGCACCAGGTGATACATAGAAGGGAGCAGGTAATGGGCCAGATCTGCCGACGTCAGAGCAATTCTTCAGAAAATTGCATTGGGAAATTTCCAAATGTATACAAACAGGTCTAAGACGCAGTTAAAAGAGAGTCACATTTACTGATCACATCAAAGGTCTGTGTTGCTCTTGTGATGCACACATGTAACTTTAGGTGTCAGGAACAGGCATAAAATATCCGATTATCTGAAATAAACTCGGAAGGAGTAGAAGTGGCGAGAGTACGGCGCAATTTGAAGTTACACCCTTGGTATTGGCGGGGTAGTTTCAATGGGATGAAAGAAACGCTCCCATTGGTCTGAAAAGGCCATGACGCGAAGCACGGAAGGACACAGATTGGGGGACAGTTTGCCACGAAAGACAGAATACCGAAAACTTTGGGGTCTTTCCTCTGAACCAGCAGCAAGTGTAGAGCAGCGCGCCTTACCCTCTATATGACGCCAAAAGAGGAATTTTGTGTGAACACTGCGTTCACTTTTGTTGACATTCAGAGAGAAATTAGCTGAAGAGTGGTGAGCTCCAATAGCAGAGAAACGAAATAGCCACTGTTCTTGCGAGAACTGAGAGGGTGTTGAAGTATACATGCTCCATCTATGCCCGTGTATACTGCCATATTTTCTAGACCAGGGATGAGTAAATGTTTTCTCGCCTAACGAGTAACATAGGGCAGTTTCAGCTGATGATATCAGTCAAGATTCTGATTAATTTTTGATAGGATTTTCATGGGGCGAGAGCAGCCATGCAACCAACAACACGTCGCAGTTAAAGCTAAATGCCACTGGCACAGACGTAAAATTATTGGTCACCAGCTTGTGTCCACTGTGGACATGGGCAACAATGAGTAACCTTTTGCATACCTTGTCACAAAAGCTAACCATCCTTCGCAGACTTGATTGTCATCTTAAATAGTACCACACTTAGAACTGGAATCGGATGATATGATGTAATATTGGCCAACTCAGACAGTGCTTCACTTTCTAGATGTAAGAACCATCCATTTAAATTTGATATTGTTGTGTTAAGTGCTATTCCTGCTAATTTTGATATAATACGTTATTTTGAGAATTTTCCTGAAATTGTCGTGTCACAATCTATATAAACCACTGCGCTTCTTTGATAACAATACAGAAATTAAACAAATTTTGTACAGCTTAACACCGATGTGCTCCGTCGTAGAGTAAGGGTCCACTACTACCCCCAGTAATTTACTCCAGTGACGCTAACGCATTCACAGGGTGTTTCTGCTGATGTCTGACGAATGTGAAAAGGAGTGGAGTGTCAGAGCATTATTCGAAAACGAAAAAGAGCTCATCATGCTGAAAGTACAGGACGTAATTTTTAAGTGTTCATACAAACAAATGTGCTTCAGTAATAAAATGGTGTTCCATTATTTTTCCTTTCGATGTGTTAGCTAATAATTCTACTGTGTCAAGCTTAATTCAGTTCCTCAAGCAGAAGTGGATGAGTTAAACATCTGAACGGAAATCTTCGTAGACCGGAAATGGTACGTTTCCGGCAAGGGTTCCTCTTCAAAATGGTGTGTACTCTCTCTCGTCTACAAGTCCTAAAAGTGTGTAAGGGAAACCTCCGAACATCCTGTAGGTTTAAATATCAGTACTGTCAAATTTAGGTTTCCCGCTTGAGGTAAATGCCGAAATGTTTCCTTCAGAAACATCCATTCCGGCATAGTGCTTTGATTCTCATAGCTTGTTCGCCTTTTTTTCCTGGTACTGAGAGCGACTATTTTCTTGTTAGAAGAGAGTTCTGGGGCTTGTTGCCAACGCTTTAGTAATTAAGTACCAGTGTTTTAATGTTATCATGTTCCATGTTTGACTGATTTATAACAAACAACTATAATTTGAGATGTGAGATTTGTTACACAGAACACGTGAAATTGTTTCATTTTATCGATCCACATTTGATTGATTTATTGACAGACAAAAAGATTTTGAGATATGAGGTTTGTTATACAGATCATGTGAAATGGTGTTATTTTGATTGTTGAACACCTATTACTCAACCAGCATCGCCACGATTGCACATCATTGGGAATGGGATCCTTGACACGCAAGTAACTCTGTACACTTAGAGCAAGAATCTGCACACACTGTGAAGAGTCGCGTGAGTGTTAGCTGACCTCATCAGTCGCTTCATGTCCTCTTGTTCCTCTTTCATATCCAGGACAGTTCATGGCTTGGAACCTCTGTGGCATTGACACTATATCTGCATTTAAATCCTTTCTTCAATTACGTTTATCATCTTACGCATAGCTATGAGAAATCGTGGAATGTTTTCAGAAACGTGTGTCAATGATATATTTCAACTCCGGTAGTTAACCATACGGGGCCACGATTATTAGTTAATGAAATCGATAAAGGTGAAGTACTCAGTGATCAAGAACTTTACTGCAACACACGTGCCTCAATGTTGGTGCACCTTTTTTGCCGTTCATCATGGAATGGACATAGATGGCACGACGTGCCCACATGATAACCACAAAATGACTGTGTTTTAATAAAACCTTTATTTACAACTGTCCCTGTGTACATCAACTTTACATATTTCGAACGATCTTTGTGTTTCAAAATTTCCAATCAGTATTTCTTCACCTTTTCCTATCCAATTAACTAGAAATTTGTACACATGTACGTAACTGATGATAGTGTTATTATTCGGTTTCACGTGACAAGAATATCGGTCTCAAATGAATGCCAGCTCTAATATTTCGTGTGCTGTTTCAAACCGATACCTTAATGTGCGCGATGACTTATCAGATTTGTTCAGATAGGTTGAAATCCGATGAATTTATGGCTCACGACGTTAAGTCTATATCCTCGAGCGATCCCTTATCCTTCATCATATCACACCAGCCGTCTATTCTGTATATCACCTATATTCGCCTCTACATATTCTCAGAATAGTTCTCAATTCACTTCCACTCGCCTAGATACCCATGTACGATGTTCAGCATCTCCAGTCCTCTTGCACCAAATCTCCTCCGCATGCACAGCAAGATCCTGATGAGTTTTTGGATAAGTTCTGATGGTCTGGGTTCACACTCGTGTAGAATTTTTTAAAGGACAACATTGTTACCGTTGAGTGTAGGAAATATTTATTTGATAATAGCAGTTTCAGCATTTGGACCAATTTCAAGTGGTTCCATACAAAATTTTGCTTCAACACATGTCAGACTTTGAAATCCTCCGAGATGTATACAAGTCATCACAAAAAATACCTCTTTGTACTGTATATGTACAGTAACATCAGACGACTATTACTGTACTTCTGACGATAACGTGTGTACATGTCGGAGGATTTCAGTCTAACATGCTCTAAAACAAAATCTTTTACAGTACCTTTCGAAACTGGCCCCAAGGCTGAAATTGCATTTGTGAAGTAAATAATTCCTACAGTCAACGACGAACGTCTTGTCCTTTAAAAGAAGTCCTGAGAATAGTTTAGTCGATAGAAGCAGCCGATGAAAGAAACTGTTCAGTATCCTTCGGAGAGTTTAATTACGGCGTGAATTTCTCTCTACGGTGAAAGATGAGTTCTGAGAGTAGAATACGATTTGCTTGTGACCAGCTTATGTATACTGAGTCTCGTAACATGAAAAAAACGAGCACATTGCGTCACCAATCCGATTACTCTTCTCATTAATCTTGTAAATTGCTTTGCTAATTTCTGTAACTAGTTCGTGGACACACGATAACGCAAACTTTACAATGCAGTAAGTGGTTGAGAACGGATCCTTTTACTGCAACGAATATATGGTTCATCGATTTACGTGGCACGTTAAATTGGTGACCCGAATCGGAATTTTACCTCGTATCCAAGTCTTTCATAGGTAGTGTGCGGCTAATTACATTATTCAGCGCCTTTCATGGAAACTCCGGTCTTGTCATTGTTTCCATCAATTTTCCTACCAAACCTTGAGAGGTTTACCATGAAGATTAATATACCATGTTAACAGTGCCACATGTCTAACACGACAAAGGAAATGATGGAAAGGAGATTAATGTTCCACTGAGATCATAAGAAACAAATGTGCGGGGATGTGCAGTGTCGGAGAATGGAGGTTTCTAGATGTGGAGTAGACCCGCCGTCCTTTCTAACACGTAAGCATCAACTTACTAGGTAACAGTTTATTAGAGGGGTTGGGTTCCTTGTAACAAAGCACTTACAGCACTTCACTGCACAGTCTACGCATGTTTGTTGTTAGCTTGTATGGTGTACCACACCCAAAGAACCAAGGTAAGTTTCAGTGTGCGACATCCGTTTTGATTCGTGCGTGGTTCAACGTTCCCAACGCATTGTTCAGTGAATATGCAACATAGACGAAGAATACAATAACAGAAGAGAATATACCTTAACACTAAATGCTTGTACGGAACAGTGTTACCCGAATTCATTAGAATCCATCATATTTTGCGCATGCATCTGGGACAGCAATGCTTGGTCTTCTAATACTTAGGCTGTTAACCGTAGACCAATTAGTCGCAAACTCTGTTCTTAGAGTCCAAGCGTATGATCTCTATTCACGTATTTCAGTCTTACTAAACTGGTACACCCAGTGAAATGCTAAATATCCAGTTTTTAAAAGCTGAAGAAAAATCATTCGTTCCGCTAGGGAACCTGGCAGTCAAAAGAAAATAAGGACTAACATTATGTATTGGGGTCATGGGTTTGGGACCAAAACCTGCACAATGAAATCACTACAGGTAAAGACACATTACTATATATGCCTGACTGCTTCGGTATCCTTAGTGCGGATGCATAACTGGGTCCGAACCTCTCCAAATTAGATAAATGCACGGGGATGCTATTTCGTAGTGTGCGGAACCTTGAAAATTTCAGTTCCGCGCTAAGCGTGCCCGGACGGCCAAAGTCGCTAAGGCGATTGCTCGCGTGAAGCGGAAAATCAGAATTCGAAACCCAGTGAGACACAAGTTTTCAACTTTCGCCTCTGAATTATTTTAATGCCCAGCTGCAGCTGACCTCGGTGTCTCCCTTGAAATAGAAATACAGACGTAATTAGCTACAGCGGAGCTCCACGTTGCACTACCACCGCACTTTTGTGCTTCGATTTTTCATCGTAAATATGAAAAGTAAAGGCACACATGCAAACAAGAAAGAGGATAAAGCGTTCAGCCACCTCGTGCTCTCTCGTCTGTCGCGGGTGCTTTCACAGCCACCGCCGATGTACCGCGACGGCGCGTGTCGCACTGTCGTAGCAAAATAGTCACGGACATGGATGGTGTTTAGGAGCCCCTAAAAGAGCCGTTGTTGTTGATGTGCGAGGCCGTGCGTGGACTGCAGACTGGTTCCCACCGAGTGAATGAGGGGACTGCAGTTGGGCGACTCTTCACGGGTGACAAGAAGTGCCTATACGTGAGCGGAGCGCGTGTGTGCCCCAGGTGAACAATACCTGGCATGAGCCTCTGTATCACCAAGCACCATCCGTGCTAGAATACAAAACACCGGTTAACATTTTTACTGTTTCAGGAATGGTGTGGTTTCCTTCTGAGAAAATATGGATCTTTTCAGGATATACAGACTGAAGTTTCCAGCGGAGAGTGATACTTAAATTTCTGGCCAGAATTGTTGTAAAACTTAGTTGAATTGTCACGTGCTATTATTGAGAGACAGGAATTAGTGAATTTTTTGCAAGAGGAAGGAGAAAATGCGGTAGTGATGTTGAATAACAACATGCCAAGCTAGAGCTGTGATGAATCACTTCAATTGTGAATCGTTAAATATCATCTTCTAATGAGGTTTACTGAGCAGCAGATCCCAGTCCTAAGACCTACACTGAAGAGCAGAAGAAACTAATATCGCGTAGGGCTCCCGCGAGCACGCATAAGTGCCGCAACACGACGTGACATGGGCTCGACCAGCGTCTGAAATAGTGCTGGATGGAATTGACATCATGAATCCTGAAGGCCTGTGAAAAGGTCAAGATCTCTTCTGAACAGCACGTCGTAAGGCAGCCCAGATATCCAGATAT
The DNA here is from genome assembly GCF_023897955.1 of Schistocerca gregaria. NCBI lineage: Eukaryota > Metazoa > Arthropoda > Insecta > Orthoptera > Acrididae > Schistocerca > Schistocerca gregaria. The sequence continues at coordinate 446,765,411 of NC_064920.1, read as the reverse complement.
GCTCAATAATGTTATTGTCTGGGGAGTTCGGTGGCCAGCGGCAGTGTTTAAACTCAGAAGAGTGTTCCTGGAGCCACTGTGTAACAATTATGGACGTGTGGGGTGTGCACAGTCCTTTCGGAATTGCCCAAGTCCGTCGGGATGCACAATAGACATGAATGGAAGCAGGTGATCAGGCAGGATGCTTACGGACGTGTCACCTGTCAAAGTCGTATTTAGACCTATCAGGGGTCTCATATCACTCCACCTGCATACGCCCCACACTACTACAGATCCTCTAGCAGCCTGAACAGACCCCTGCTGACATGTAGAGTCCATGTATTCGTGAGGTTGTCTCCATAATCATACACGTCCATGCACTCGACACAATTTTAAACGAGAAACGGTCCGACCAGACATTAACAGTCATTAACAGTCCATTGTCGGTGCTGACTTGCCCAGGTGGGGCGTAAAGCTTTGTGTCGTGCAGTCATTAAGGGATCACGAGAGGGCCCTCAGCTCCGGAAGCCCATATCGATTATGTTTCGTTGAATGGTAGTACGCTGATACTTGTTGATGGCCCAGCATTGAAATCTGCAGCAATTTGCGGAAGGTTTGCACTTCTGTCACGTTGAACAATCCCTTTCAGTCCTCGATAATCCCAGTCTTGCAAGATCTTTTTCCGTCCGCAGCGAGGTTGGAGATTTGATGTTTTACCTAATTTTTCATATTCAGGGTACGCTCGTGATATGTTCGTACGAGAAAATCCCCAGTTAATCGCTACCTCGGAGATGCCGTGAACTATCGCTCGTGCGCCGACTGTAACACCACGTTGGAACACACTTAAACCTTGAAAACCTGCCGCTGTAGCAGCAGTAACAGATCTAATATAGGCGTGACGACCGCAGCGCCGTATACTGCCAGTTAACATATCTCTGTATTTGAATAAGCATGCCTGTGCCACTTCTGTGTATCACTATTCAGTAAACAAAGAATGAAGAGTGCTTTGGAACATTTAATTAGTATATAGCATTATTATGCAATGGAGTACAAGTGATTGATCAAGTAATCATTACATTTGAATGAATTCATATCACGTAAAGGAAAATGAAGCCAGAATTTACGTATGAACAAAATTTACAGAGTGTTTGGCTGGTTAGACGAGAACTGCATGTAGAAAGCTTTCCGTCGCTTGTGGAGCATAGTATGATGGAAGGTTACATGTTTTGTCTTTAGAACAAAATGTTGCATGATGAGATTACTAGTCTTAAACGATATACTGGACCACAACGATCTTTCATGACACGACCTTTGCTGAATGTTCTTTCATTGAGACATTTAACGGAAACAGACAGTTAACGTTCATATTGATCTGCGTTTGGATTGGAAGGCTACAATCATTCAATTTCACAAGAAATTCTGTTTGAAGGTCTTCTAACGTCGCGTTGTTAACAGCTAGTGTATATCTCAAAGCAAACTGTTCAAGGACAGCGAGTAACTAAGAATGTGACAAACAAGCAGCTTATGAAGACTGTTCGTGGGGGTCTGATCATATTTGTGTCGAACTAGTAGCGTTAATATTTTTATTTCCGTTGTATATGCTATCACATAATGCATTGTTCTGTTGAGGAGGTGGAACGGCACAGAAGCGCCTCGTGGAGTACGGCGTCATTCATTTATGCGCAACGAAGGAGTATGGATGTAGATGTAGATGTAGATATAGAAAGTAGGTACTACACAATATTACGAGGTATCGAATGACTTTTGTCAACTTAGTGTACTTTCCTGTGGACAACAACAGCATCGCCAGCGAACAATCTTGTAGTGTTCTTGATCGCTTACATTAAATCTTTATTTATTGAAACGATATAGAACCTGTTGTGCCACCTTGGGGCACACCCGAAGGTAGTTTAGTTCAGGTGGAACATTGGCTGTTCAGTATAATGTACTGGTTTCTGTTCCACTAGCCTAGGACGTAGACTGATGTAGCGAAACCTTATAGCCACCTGTATAATAGCATAATGACCAATCTTTTAAAGGAATTACAGGTAGAGTCCCGCGTGGTGTGGATATGACAAGTCCTTGGTAGGTTTCCGGATGTGTATGGGAGCAGATGTATAGACACAGAACACGAAATTCCCATAAATCACAGGCCGGTGATCTATAGTCAGAGAACTGGCGACGATAGCGTCCCACATTTGCTTCATCAGGATCAAATACAAAATCTGCCTTAATCCACTATCAAAAATTAAAAATGGTTCAAATGGCTCTGAGCACTATGGGACTCAACTGCTGTGGTCATCAGTCCCCTAGAACTTAGAACTACTTAAACCTAACTAACCTAAGGACATCACGCACATCCATGCCCGAGGCAGGATTCGAATCTGCGACCGTAGTAGTCGTACGGTTCCGGACTGCGCGCCTAGAACCGCGAGACCACCGCGGCCGGCTTAATCCACTATCGTCTCCCTCAAATCTGATCAGTTGTTCTGTTGGAAGATGCCATCACTGTCGCAGAATATATCAGTCATGAAGGGGTGCATGTGGTCAGGAATGATGTTCATGAAGTCCACAGCTTCCAGGTGCCATGAAGCCTCACACGTTTCCATTCAAGATCGACTCTCAAAGTACCCGTGTCTACTACAATCGTAAGTGACCATGTCATCTGGTCAACATAGGAACACGTATGGATAGTTACTGCGGAGCCTCACGTACAACTATGTGCTATAAACAGTGTGCTCCGAAATACATGTGGCTCCTCACCATTGTTCTCTGTCGTCATGCCTGTGACTGATCGCCCTCTAACCTGCTTCGCAGAGCGCACAAGCCTCTCGGACCTCCATATTCTGTGACGACGCATGGACGTCCAAGACGTTCCACTTTCCATATATGCAAAGGGCTGAAGCACGTGACCAGCCGACCAGCGTGCCATTTCCGAGATACTCGGTCCCAGATGCCGGCCCGTAACAATTTTCCCTTCGTCAAAATGACTTACTATAGTGGCTTTCTCCATTTGCATCCTATAGTATAACTAGGAATGATACCCATCCTGCTCCATTTATGTAGGGTGATCAAAAACAATCTGAAGAGCTTGTATTGCAGTATACTTTGTGCTTAGAACTAATACAAAAAATTGATACATTTCCGAGTTAATTAACAGTGAAGTTAGCCAATCAGGCCGTTGCGATCGCTAATTCAAGTAGCCCGCTGGATACTGTTAGTGTCAGTTGTTCTCTATCGCTCTCTTGTTCAGTTTTAGAAAACAATGAAAAAGGCATTTGGCGACACTGTCTCTGGTGGGTTGCTTGAATTTGCGCGGGCAACGACTTGACTGGCTGACATCGACGCTAATAGACTCGGAAACGGCGCAACGTATCGAATTTTTTCTTGACAATTATTTACCAGCACAACCTACCCTGCAACAGCCTTTAAAGCTAATCAGACTGTTTCTAACCATTCTGTGTGCTTTCCTTAACGCGTCGCGTGCCAGCAACCCCACCAGGCAGTTTCCACTCTTGCGACGGGAAATGGTCGTAATCTTTTGGCTCATCAGTAAACTCTGAGGGAGGCCACACATATTTAATCAGGTTTTGAAACGTAAGGTGTGGAACGCAGATAGCCTAGTGACAATTGTAGGGTACTAGATTCCATAGTAAATTTCTCTGTTAATTAGAGCTATTTATTACCCGACTGACTTAATAATATTTTTCTCCCTAGCGACACTGTATTTACTATTTAAATTTAGGAAAGTCAGCATACTTTATCTTACGTACTTTTCTTAAAATTATACAATTTTTTGAAAGTAATTCTTTATGAATATATCGTTTCTATTTATTGAAGTCATCAGGAGTGAAGATAATAATGTTTTAGAAGTTTTTGTTGGTGTGGTATACCCGAAAAATACAGGCTTATCCATGCCACTAGACATTTCCAGCACTCATACCATGTACCACTATCCTCCTTCCTTGCTATGCATAGTACACATTTTCTGGAGGGTGTTATTCTTGATGACATTGTGGAGCGGGGAGGGGGGGGGGGATAAACCTAACAAAAACTGAAAACGATTGCTTATAACACGCAAAATATAAAAAAAATCGATTCTGTTGTACACCACTCAATACATCAAATTCTCAGCTATTACATGTCATACCATCCTGGAAATGAATAGATTTAACTTAGATGTAGTGGGAATTAGTGAAGTTCGGTGGCAGGAGGAACAAGACTTCCGGTCAGGTGACTACAGGGTCATAAATCACTTTACCCACTTACCATACGCGATCAGCCTTAATTGAGCCGCGCTGCTTTAAGAGATTGTCTCCACTTCAGCCTGTCTTCGGCTCCTTGCTGCCATCCTTCCAGTAGCCCCACTCTCTGAAGCTCTTTGGATACGCAGTCACTCCACCGAGTTCTAGGTCTTTCTAAGGTCTTTCGGCCGGTTGGCTTGGTGTTGAGTACAGTTTTCGGCCATCGGTTGTCCTGCATTCCAGCAACATGCCCTGTCAACTGGAGTCGTCGTTCCTTCATTCTTTAGTGTTATAAATACAAAATGAAATATGGATAATGCTGGGGTAGGTTTAATATGAATAAAACCCAGGAACACGTGTCAGATACTACGAACGGCATACTGAACACATTATTGCTGCCAAGATAGACACGACGTCCACACCTAACACAGTAGTACATATTTATATTCTAACTAGCTCCGCACATGACGAAGAGATGTTGTAAGGTGTCAGGCAAATCCAACACCTTCCATGAATACCCTGACATAATAAGCAAATCTACTAGTATGTCACATAGCTCCGAATAAATCGTGACATTAAATTAACCAAAGTAATACAAGTAACGAGTGAGTAAATGGAATGCCACAGACTAACACAAGAATGCCTAAATGCATGTCGTACCTTCCCACCGTGAGGCAGACGCAGTTCCCAGGGGACAAACGAGGACAGAAGCCGAGAGCAGAACCGTGTTAAGCTAGAAGGCCCTACGATAACGGCCGAAGTGGACACCCACGTCGCTAGCCTACCGCAAAGTCTACCACCCGCACGTTTTAGCGTGAGGCTTTTTCGCGTCTCTGTTACGTCAAGGACCACCCCCCAGCCCATGTTAAAAGCTAGAGGCCTCCAGAAGAACAGTATAGATCTTACGATAACGCTAAAAGGACCACACCACCCGCACGTTCTAGCGTGAGACTCTTTAGCGTCTCTGTTACTTTGCAAACTTTAAAAACATTGCCCCACCACGAAAAGTATAATGTTTCTCATTGGATAGACAGAATTTTTGTAGGCGGAGCTTAAGGTTAACATTGAGACCCTGATTGGTCAGGTGAAAACATAGCCAGATAGTTTTTTTTAAACTAACTTCGGTAAATTGTAGTAAGGAGAAGTTAGAGGAGAGTTAGTTCCGAGACGGCGAGCTGGATGGCTGATCCGCCGGCCGCTGTCGCCGTGACGCTGCCTAAACACCGACAAGGTAATGAACGAACGCGATGCCGCATTTTTGAGCGCATAAGGCTTCACTCAGAACTGCTGAAGACTCAGCTGTTACACCCATTTTGCGTAATACTAGTGTCGATCGTTAATTAAAACTCATGGTGTTCACATTTGCCACTTGAAGAACAGATCTGAAACGCGATGATTTTTCTTTTATATAGTTATTGAGAAGCCACATCAGCCACTGTAATTTACGACAAGTTAGATAAGTAATTAAAGATAATTGAGGGTCACTGTAGACCATTTTGATAGTTTTGTCTTTTGTGATACTTAAATTAAACCTAGATTATAGATGTGATATGGCATAGGTCATCCTTCGATCGATTGTAGAACTTGGTAACCCATTCATGGAATATTCGTTCACATTTTTGTTGAACGCAGTTGGTTTTTACCATCCTGTATTAAAACATTTCCTTTTATCAATAGTGCAATTTATAAACGATGTTTTGTGAGTAGAATAAAATTTCCAATGGTAAACTTAACTGCTTTTTCGACGTTATTTTACCAGCTAACTAAAAATAGGAAAGCCTTGAACCCTTTCCACTATATTTAGTTAGTATTAAGATTCTTTTACAGGGAGTGCAGTGGAGCTGACGCTGAAATCATTTAGTATTTGGTTATATCATCTCACTGAACTCTTCTGAATTCTACATGTCATGTGTGGTATGGCGTCTCCTTACCAGCAACAGGTCCCAGGTTCAAACTAGTTAATTCCCTAAAAAACACACTCAGAGCGTCGTTGCGCGAAAGTGGTAGGGAGACACGATATAGAACAATCAGACACCACCATGAATGTTTAGAATGTAGAAATATATGATGAGATAAAAGAAATTATTGAGATAATGAAGGGAGACGAAAATTTAATAGTTCAAATGGCTCTGAGCGCTATGGGACTCAACTGCTGTGGTCATTAGTCCCCTAGAACTTAGAACTACTTAAACCTAACTAACCTAAGGACATCACACATATTCATGCCCGAGGCAGGATTCGAACCTGCGACCGTAGCGGTTGCACGGTTCCGGACTGCGCGCCTAGAACCGCGAGACCACCGCGGCCGGCATTTAATAGTTATAGGAGACTGGAGTTCGATAGTAGGTAAAAGAAGAGAAGGAAAAGTAGAAGATGAATATGGAATGGGAATAAGGAATGAAAGAGGAAGCCACCTGGTAGAATTTTGCACAGAGCATAACTTAATCATAGCTAACACTTGGTTTAAGAATCATGAAAGAAGGTTGTATTCATGGAAGAGGCCTGGTGATACAGGAAGATTTCAGATAGATTATATAATGGTAAGGCAGAGATTTAGGAACCAATTTTTAAATTTTAAGACATTTCCAGGGGCGGATGTAGACTCTGACCACAATCTATTGGTTGGTATATTAAAGAGGTGGGAATTTAAGGAAATGGGACCTGTGTAAACTGAAAGTCCCAGAGGCTGTAGAGAGTTTCAGATAGAGCATTAGGGAAAGATGGACAGAAACAGGGGAAATAAATACAGTAGAAGAAGAATGGGTAGCTTGGAGAGATGAAATAGTGCAGGCAGCAGAGGATCAAGTTGGTATAAAGACGAGGGCTAGTAGAAATCCTTGGGTAACACTCGAGATATTGAATTTAATTGATGGAAAGACAAAATATAAAAATGCATTAAATGAAGCAGGCTAAAAGGAATACAAACGTCCCAAAAATGAGATCTACACGAAGTGCAAAATGTCTAAGCAGGGATGGCTAGAAGACAAATGTAAGGATGTAGAGGCATCTAGTGGTAAGATAGAAACGGCCTACAGGAATATTAAAAAGCTGTTTGGAGAAAAGAGAACCACTTGTACCAATATCAAGAGATCAGATGGAAACCCAGTTCTAAGCAAACAAGGGAAAGCTGAAAGGAGGGAGTATATAGAGGGTCTATACATGAAAGATGTACTTGAGGGCAATATTATGAAATGGAAGACGACGTAGATGAAGATGAAATGGGAGATATGATATTGTGTGAAGAATTTCACACAGCATTGAAGGACCTAAATCGGAACAAGGCCCTGGTGGTAGACAACATTCCATTAGAGCTATTGATAGCCTTGGGAGAGCCATCTGACTTTAGGAAAAGCATCATCCACACAATTCCGAAGACGGCAAGAGCTGACAAGTGCGAGAATTATAGCACAATCAGCTTAACAGCTCATGCATAGAAGCTGCTTACAAGAATAATATACAGAAGAATGGAAAAGAAAATTGAGAATGCGCTAGGTGACGTTTAGTTTGGCTTTAGGAAAAGTAAAGGCACGAGAGAGCCAATTCTGATGTTACGGCTAATAATGGAAGCAAGGCTCCAGAAAAATCTAGACACGTTCATAGGATTTGTCGACCTGGAAAAAGCGTTCGACAATATAAAATGGTGCAAGCTGCTCGAGATACTGAAAAAAGTAGGGGTAAGCTATAGGGAGAGACGGGTCATATACAATATGTACAACAACCAAGAGGGAATAATAAGAGTGGACGATCAAGAACGAAGTTCTCGTATTAAGAAGGGTGTAAGACAAGGCTGTAGCCTTTCGCCCCTACTCTTCAATCTGTACATCGAGGAAGCAATGATGAAAATAAAAGAAAGGTTCAGGAGTGGAATTAAAATACAAGGTGAAAGGATATCAATGATACGATTCGCTGATGACATTGCTATCCTGAGTGAAAGTGAAGAAGAATTAAATGATCTGCTGAACGGAATTAACTGTCTAATGAGTACACAGTATGGTTTGAGAGTAAATCGGAGAAAGACGAAGGTAATGAGAAGTAGTAGAAATGAGAATAGCGAGAAACTTAACATCAGGATTGATGGTCACGAAGTCAATGAAGTTAAGGAATTCTGCTACCTAGGCAGTAAAATAACCAATGACGGAGGGAGCAAGGAAGACATCAAAAGCAGACTCGCTATGGCAAAAATGGTATTTCTGGCCAAGAGAAATCTACTAATATCAAATACCGGCCTTAATTTGAGGAAGACATTTCTGAGGATGTACGTCTGGAGTACAGCATTGTATGGTAGTGAAACATGGACTGTGGGAAAACCAGAACAGAAGAGAATCGAAGCATTTGAGATGTGGTGCTATAGACGAATGTTGAAAATTAGATGGACTGATAAGGTAAGGAATGACGAGGTTCTACGCAGAATCGGAGAGGAAAGGAATATGTGGAAAACACTGAAAAGGAGAAGGGACAGGATGATACGACATCTGCTAAGACATGAGGGAATGTCTTCCATGGTACTAGAGGGAACTGTAGAGGGCAAAAACTGTAGAGGAAAACAGAGATTGGAATACTTCAAGCAAGTAATTGAGGACGTAGGTTGCAAGTGCTACTCTGAGATGAAGAGGTTAGCACAGGAAAGGAATTCGTGGCGGGCCGCATCAAACCAGTCAGTATACTGATGACAAAAAAAAAAAAAAAAAAAAAAAAAAAACGGTATCGAACGCCTTGCGGAAGTCAAGAAACACGGCATCTAGCTGTGAACCCCTGTCTATGGCCCTCTGAGTCTCGTGGACGAATAGCGCGAGCTGGGCTTCACACGATCGTCTTTTTCGAAATCTATGCTGATTCCTACAGAGTAGATTTCTAGTCTCCAGAAAAGTCATTAAACTCGAACATAATACGTGTTCCAAAATTCTACAACTGATCGACGTTAGAGATATTGGTCTATAGTTCTCAACATCTGTTCGACGTCCCTTCTTGAAACCGGGGATGACCTGTGCCCTTTTCCAATCCTTTGGAACGCTACCCTCTTCTAATGATCTACGGTACACCGCTGCAAGAAAGGGGGCAAGTTCCTTCGCGTACTGTGTGTAAAATCGAACTGGTATCCCATCAGGTCCAGCGGCCTTTCCTCTTTTGAACGATTTTAATTGTTTTTATATCCCTCTGTCATCTATTTCGATATTTAACATTTTGTCATCTGTGCGACAATCTAGAGAAGGAACAGCTTTGGAAAAAGACATTTAGTATTTCAGCCTTTAGTCTGTCATCCTCTGTTTCAGTACCATTTTGGTCACAGAGTGTCTGGACATTTTGTTTTGATCCACCTACCGCTTTGACATAAGACCAAAATTTCTTATGATTTTCTGCCAAGTCAGTACATAGAACTTTACTTTCGAATTCATTGAACGCCTCTCGCATAGCCCTCCTCACACTACGCTTCGCGTAGTTTTTGTTTGTCTGCAAGGCTTTGGCTATGTTTATGTCTGCTGTGAAGTTCCATTTGCTTCCGCAGCAGTTTTCTAACTCTGTTGTTGTACCACGGTGGCTCTTTTCCATCTCTTCCGATCTTGCTTGGCACATACTCATCTAACGCATATTGTACGATAGTTTTGAACTTTGTCCACTGATCCTCAACACTATGTGTACTTGAGACAATACTTTTGTGTTGGGCCGTCAGGTACAGTGAAATCTATTTTTTTCACTTTTGCTAAACAGAGAAATCTTCCTACCTTTTTTAATATTTCTATTTACGGCTGAAATCATCGATGCAGTAACCGCTTTATGATTGCTGATTCCCTGTTTCAAATAGTTCTGGTCTGTTTGTCACCAGGACGTCTAATATGTTATCGCCACGAGTCGGTTCCCTGTTTAACTGCTCAAGTTAGTTTTCAGATAATGCACATAAAAAATTTCACTTGGTTCTTTGTCCCTGCCACCCCTTATACACGTTTGTGTCTCCCAGTCTATATCCGGCAAATTAAAATCTCCACCCAGAACTATAACATACTCGGGAAATCTACTCGAAATATTTTCCAAATTTTCCTTCAGGTGCTCTGCCACAACAGCTGCTAAGCCACGGAGCCTGTAGAGACATCCAATTACCACGTTTGAGCATGCTTTAACCGTCCGGCGTAGTACAGCGTCTCGACGCTCGTTGGAACCCCCCTGCAGAAATATTGAGCCATGCTGCCTCTGTAGCCGTCCATAATTGCGAAAGTGCGAAAGTGTTGCAGGTGCAGGATTTTGTGTACGAGCTGACTCTCGATTATGTCCAATAGCTGTTCGATGGGATTCATGTCTCGCGATCTGGGTGGCCAAATCAGTCGCTCGATTTTGTCAGAATGTTTTTCAAACCAAACACGAACAATTATGTCCCAGTGACATGGGGTCCTGTCATCTACATCTACATCTACATCCATACTCCGCAAGCCACCTGACGTTGTGTGGCGGAGGGCATCCATAAAAATTCCATCGTTAATGACTGCAAATGGTCTTCAAGTAGCCGAATAAAAACTTTCCAATGATCGGTTCAGTTTGACCAGATGACCCAGTCCATTATATTTAAACACAGCCCACACCTTTAGGAGTTACGACCAGTTTGCACAAAGCGTTGTTAAGAACATGGATCCATGTCTTCGTGGGGCCTGCACCACACTCTAACCCTACCAACAGCTACTAGGAACTGAAATGGGGACTCATGTGACCAGGTCACGGTTATCCAGTCGTCTAGGGTCCATACCATTTGGTCACGAGCTCAGGATAGGCCCGGCTGGCGATGTCATGCTATTAGCAAAGTCACTTGCGTCTGTCATCTGCTACCATAGCCCATTAACTGCCGGCCGCGGTGGTCTCGCGGTTCTAGGCGTTCAGTCCGGAACCGTGCGACTGCTACGGTCGCAGGATCGAATCCTGCCTCGGGCATGGATGTGTGTGATGTCCTTAGGTTAGTTAGGTTTAAGTAGTTCTAAGTTCTAGGGGACTAATGACCACAGCAGTTGAGTTCCATAGTACTCAGAGCCATTTGAACCCATTAACTCCACGTTTTGCCGTAGTGTTCTATTGGATACGTTCGTCGTACGTCCCAAATTGATACATGCGGTTATTTCACGCAGAAATGCTTGTGTATTAGCACTGACAACTCTACACAAACGTCGGTGCTCTCGTTCGTTAAGTGAAGGCAGTCGGCCTCTGTGTTGCCCATGGTGAGAAATAGTGCCTGAAGTTCGTTATTCTCGGCACACTATGGACGCTGTGGAACTTGGAAAATGGAATACTCTATCGATTGCCGGGATAAAATGTCCCATGCTTCAAGCTCCAACTATCATTCTACGTTCAAAATCTTTGATTTCCTTCGCGCCCCCATCATCGCGGCGGAAATCTTCTCACATGAATCACCTGAGGACAAATGACAGCTTCGCCAATGCACTACACTTTGTTTACGCGACATTACCGCCATCTGTGTATGTTGTCGCATCAGTGTATATTCTTTGAACAAGCATAAGAAACAGTACTTTGTTTAGCTAGTGGCAGGTACGTTTCAGTGTTAGTAAGTGTAAGATAATATTGTAGTAAAGCGAAAGAAGCCAACAGTATCTGATTACAAGATTAATGGTCAACATCGTTTTACTTCTGAGGGGCAATACTAAGAAGCGATATGAAACGCGAAGTTCATGTAAAATCGGTATTCGTCTAGCAGAGTTTACGCTATCTTAAAGGAAGTGAGATAGTGTAATTGTGCAGGTGACTGAGTGGTTGGGAGGGAGTGGAAATGTCAATGTGTAAGTCTTACTCTTAAACGTTTTATTTCATTTTAGCCAATTAATCCATATTCGTTCCTACTAATTTTCGTAAGGGCACTGGTACCCTTGCTGTTGTGCACCCATGAACCGCAGACAGACACACCATAATCACTATTAGAGAAAGTGAATGAAAGACGTAAGGAAAATGTTATGTGAAAATGCATTGCAAGTATTATATAAGATGATAGTGTGATCAATCTTAGTCTTGCTTCAGCGTTTAGAGATAAAATAGGCGTTACAGCAGACAGTGAAGGAATACAGCGACGCACTGCTGAGGTGTTAACAGATCGATTTAGCACAGGAAAGTGTTAAAGAAATGCTCTGGCCATTTAAATAGTAATCTTTGGAAGAAAACCGACGTAGCTATCGCGAAAGCCTGTTGGGCATATTTCGAGAACCTGTAATATAAAAAGGATGTGCAACCATTACTCTACCACTATTGTATATGTTGCATAGGGATAATTAGAATGTGAAAAACGGATTAAAGGACGTACAGAGGCATACTGTCATTTTCCCTTGTTCAGTAGGAAAGAACATTGGTAATATTGATACGGCGTACCCTCCGCCATTCTCTGTACAGTGGTTTGCAGAGTATACACATAGATAGAGATTTCGATTCCATAGATCAAATAGACACTTGACCGAAGATATTGTGGCGATAATATCTTATATCCCATGTGCATAGAGTGTATGAACAGCAGCAGTGCACTGTAACAGATGTCCACTTTCTTGACAATGGCTCTTGCGCCACAGGGTGGGATGTAAAAAGAGATCAATATTGACTAAGCAGAGTAAATTCCTACTGCACTTCTACATCGTGGGAGAAAAATGACTGCTACATGGAGTGTACAAAAATATGAAAACGCCGAAAACACAACCACCACGCCCCCTAATACGGTGAAGGAAAGCCGTTAGCATTCAGAACAGCTACCAGTCATCTCAGAATGGATAAATGCACCTTTCTTCCTGGTAAATAGTGACTAGTTCAGAATACAGTGATAACTGTGATAATACCTCAGCTTCCACAGACAACATTCGACATAGTATGGGACAATACTTTTTGTGAGCGTCCTGCGTCTATCGCAGGAGTCCTGGAAGGAACTCTCTGCGAGGTTGAGTTACCAGCGACTGGGCTTTCCTTAAGGTCCAACTTAACCACGCCTATCTATTCCTACAAGTTAAAGTGTTCAAATGGCTACAAACACTTGGTCTGAGCGGAACACGTCGTCTTGGAAGCAGCTTGTAACGTTTTATACAACTTGATAACGCCCCTGCAACCAAGTAAATTACCTCTATACCTATGTATCATCATTATTTTATTTCGGTTGTGCTTACATCATATACAAAATTCATACTTGCTTTTGCCCTCTCATTGAATACTTACGTTCCTAAAGTAGTTTTCAGCCCCAAGTGCCTCATTTTGTATACCGTACATTAATTCAAAATTTTTATCTTCATCCTCTCAATGTGTCCCTTCAAAGGTTCTTAGAATTTTGTGACTGTCTTTCTGCGAGGTTAGTTATAATTGCATTTCTCTCTCCGTCAACTGAGAGCTAATAAACTGTTTCTGAGAATTTGGGTATTAAATTTGCTGTTACCAGCAAGGGTGTAACGTATAAATGTTTTTCATACCTGACAATTAAAAAATAGTGTAATTAAGCAACAATCTTTTATTAGTATTTAAGAGAAATCTAAACTTGAGTAATCCTGTGGCAGTATTCAAAAATCAGATACAGCAATCAGCTACATAAACCTTGTGAGTAATGTCTATCAGTTGCTTCTTAAGAAGGTACACATACGTACAGCTTAGTGTAAAATTGTTAAACCTATCTAAATACTCAAGCTAATCGGAATATTTACACTGCTGGTTTTCTTGAGGCGTCAGGTATCAACTCGGCTACGGTGATGCAGCGGGTTATCTGGAATCATCTCTGAAATTATTTCTTATGTTCGCAGGCCACATGAAATCATCCGTGTACAATGATGAATATTTCGATGAACTATGGTTGATAGTGGTCTAATAAAATAGTGCGTTACCCCTGTAGAACTGAAAAATGGAAAAACAGCTGTTCTGCAAATTAGAATATGACTGTCATGCAGGTTCTTTAGTAGCATCCAGAAATCATCGAACCAAACGACTTACGAACCATACCGTTAAAAAGTGCATGGGCTCCGATAATGAAAACTGACACGACGTACCTTTGAAAATTGGCGATCTATATTCTGAAACTGTTACCATACAAAAGCCTTAACACTGACAATGTAACCGAAGCTAATAACTCGCAACTTTCCAAATGATCCAAGATTTCGGCAATAACAGCTTAACAATGTCTCTACAAGATTTAATCCCTTTCCTAATATATCTCATTTTCTCCAAGACCTACCGTCATCTTCCGAAAATTCATCTTTGTCCTTTTTTCTCTCCCTTCATTTACGGACTAAAGATCAGGTCCACAGAGTTTCACCGACTCGCAGTTATAATTCCTACACTCGCCATATACTTGCGGCACACTGTGTTCACACTAATTTCAGAAACTTGGTTTCATTAATCTCACCTCAGGGGCAACGATTCACCTATCACACAAATAAAAATAGTCATGGTTGTTGATAATACCCGTGATATACTATTTTGCCCCCCTCCCTTCCCGTAGGACTAAAGGTTTAATCTTTAAAACCCTGCTAAAAACAGTCCACATTTTGTGACTTCCGAACTATTAAAAGTTCAGGTAGTTAAGTCCTTTCATTAAGTGGATTGATGCCCACACTATGGGTTTAAGAAATGTTAAATGCACTGTTAATGCAAGCAAGAAGTTTTGATAAATATGTCTATACAAAGTACAATAATTGGAGATTTGTTAATATGATGTGCATTTGTCTAGTATCTCACAGCAGGAGGTCTTCAAACGTTACCTGCTTTACGTTTATGCACCACGTGCGACCCTATACGTTACATTTATTTATCGAATCTACCAATTAGGGAACTGTTGTCAGCACAAAACAAGGGAAACCTGCTGAATGTAGATTTCTCAACCTTGGTCGCTAGTTAAGTTTTTCGTTAGCTAAAATTTTATAAAAATTCTCGAGTCATATGTGAATTTCTGATCTTAACAGATGCTGCATTACGTTGTGTGGAAACTATCTTGCTTGAGCTATACACTATTCGACTTAACACAAGAAGATAGGTTTAAAAATAAAGAGATATGGATGATGAAATGGCAAGATGTCCTGAGGACGTCAGCATGTCTGTTAACGATTGAGGATTGCATTCGTGTGCGCAACTCGTGGTACTTCATAGGATACAGTGGTATACAGGAACAAGGATGATCCTTCATATGGCCTTTTCCACCGTGGGAGATCGTGAACATGGAACGAAGGGTAAAAAAGATTAGTATATATCAAATTAGAATAGCCTGGAAAGAATGAGGTTAGCTAAAGGGTTGTTCAACTTTCCAGAATCTACTCTAAACTCTGTAGATTCGGAAGTGGTACATCTGCTAATACCAATTGAAATTGCAATTAGGATAATTATTTGATTATACATCAGTCTTACTATTCAAAATTAGGTTTATTTTTGGATCTGCTCAAGTATACCCCAACTAAAATTCGTGATCCTTGGAACAATCACAGTCACTTCATTCGTCAAAATCATGGAAATTACACTGGCGTACTTTTCGTAACGTAAACACTTGCACATCTGCTTATGAAGAGAAGGTTTCACCGATTCGGAGTTATCTCTTTAGTCTGCGTGCTCGTATTTCTGAATTAAAGTACACAACACTGCCACTGTACTGTATTCATGTTTCATATTACGTTATATTTACCTAGTCAGATGACTTCTTTGATAAAGTTCCATTTTTATTACCTATCCTTAACTCGTATTGTATTGCATTGTGGTATATTAACTACCACCTCCGAATCCCTGAAAAACATATCAGTCTGATTTCTTTATATCTATGTCTGTATATTTTTAGGACAGAACGCACACCATACGCTTCACCTCGCCACCTACAGCTTCTTAATATATCTAAGGGGTATTTAAGGTTACAAGTGGGAATACTCACATTTTTCAAAATTCAGTATAAAATTCAGCATTTTCATGTATACTAAACATGTTTCGAAAATACTCATGAATTAATCCCTTTTAAGTCAAAATCATTACTTAGAATCGACTAACATTTATTTTCATGAAAGAAAACTCTCAGCTATATTTGCTACATATAAATGTTACTTAAACTGAAAAATTCAGAATCTAAGTTCATTTATTACATGATTTGCACACGAAAATAGTTCAACCATTGTATTTGCTTATTTGCCACTTCTCACTTGATGTAGAGAAAAAGGAAATAATCTAGTCTAACGGCACTGGAGGCACGAGATAAAATCATACTTTATTCCAGTGTTACAGCGGTGTTAATCTCTTATGCCAGGAACACCAAGTGCAGTTTTACTGGTAAGTTCTATGGACATGATTCATCAAACAGAAATAACAGAATAATTTTATGGCGATTCACAGTAATACAATACACATTATTATACTGTATTAAAAGCATTATATGAGTCCTGTCACGGTCACCAGTAAACTATACATAACTTCCCTTCCCCAACCGGCAGCTGTGAGCTAATAAACTATTTCTAAGAAATTTTGTCTTTAATTATTAGCTGTCACTTCTACGGCTGTAGTGTTTAAATGTTACTCATAATTGTCAATTAAAAATTATGTAATTAAGCAATAATCTTCCACTAAAATTGAAGATACCATTAAACTTCAGTAATCTTGTTACAATATTCAAGTATCAGATAAAATACTCCACTATGTAAACCTTATGATTAATGTCTACAGTTAAGTCATACGTAGGCACATGTGTAGCCAGACGTAAATATATTCTAGTGTAAAATAATTAAACTTGTCTTTACTCAAGCTAATCAGAATATTTACACTGCTGGCCTTCTTGATGGCGTCTCATATCAGGTCAGTTACCATTATCCAGCGGCATATCTAGAATTATCTTTGAAATTATTTCTTATGTTCACAGGCCAAATGGAATCATCATCTTCAAGATGAATATTTCGATGTACTATGGAAGATCGTCAGCTAAATATCAGCTTACAATACCTACTCGAAGTACTGTATTTCTCAGTATTCTTACTCATATTCACATACTGGTCGTGCCATACCGTTCCATGTCGAAAAGGTAGAAAACGCGGGCACTGCTGCAACCCAACATCAGTGACCCATACGTTCAACCACTCCAAGTGTGCACTCTGCCCACTAAGGCCACAAAATTGTGGCATTGTGATTGGCTGTGCTCCACAATCAACAAGCCAGCCCTGGGATCAGAGCGAACTTCACAACAATCGGCCATCTACCACAGTTAACAAATTCGGAACTCGGCCCGTCCCTCCCTCACTCCCTCCTCCCCACTCGGCGCCGCTGTGTAGGATGTTCATTTTAACTGAAGACATCGAAATATCCCAAACTACACATCGGATCTAAAAACTATAATTGTAATTTGTTCGTCTCCTAGGGGGATATACAACGATACTCCGCCCCATCGGCCAACCAACCCCGTGCTGGAGAAACTTTGAAATATTCATGGGCAACTCCCGTTTTCTACTGCAGATTACCATTATACTGCAAAATATAAATATGTTCGTTATTATGTATTTTCTTCGTTTCTCCACAGGTGGAGGTGTAATCGGGGGAATAGAAATGGCTATACAATTGTAATTTACGACATTCTACTCAATGGTCCTTGAATATCCGATGGCACGTGGGATCTCATCTCCATGCTGCGAGGACGGGCAGGCCAATATTTCATAAATTCTAATTGGAAACCCCATTCGCAAAGTTGCATTCCTCCGACTTATCGATCAGGGGAGCACTCGACGCGCCACAGTCACCGTGTAGCGAACTAAGACTATCGTTAACAGGCATTAAATTGCGACCGTAGCTCAAGTATCGTGCACACGTAGAACAGATAGCGACACTAAACATTACAATACTTGCGCAGTGTTTATTGCCTGCACACCTACTTGGAGAACAATGAATGTAACTCTATCTTCTGTCTGGAGTATGGGATTATGGCTGGCCAATATCCAATAAAAAATACCAATCGCCGTTATTTAGGTTTTATTTTCAGGCTATCAGTTGCGATGATACACTACGTCATCTTCAGGACTCGACTGAAGCATGCCTGAAGATCGTCGAAACTGGTAGCCTAAAAATAAAACCGAAATAACGGCGATTGGTATTATTTTATCGGGTACTTGGAGAACAGACGTGCGAGTGTACGATGAAGTGAAATGATCCTGCTTTATGGAGAATGTAAGAGAAATGTTGACGCTACTGTTGTCCTGCATGTCGAGCGTTTTCCAGAGACAAGTCTTTTACAAGACTGTGAACGCCTTTATGTCTGATGCCAGCGCACAGACTGGCAAAGGGAAACGAACCAAATTTGTTACAGGAGAAGCCAATAAAATAGCTGAACTATCAATAGTTCACCATGACCCACGGATAAGCGTCTGGCAATAACACCGCAAATCCGGTATGCCCATAGGTAGTGCTGTCACAATACTGCATCTCGTAAGTAACATTCATATCACGTGTCACTTCATCAAGAACTTGATGGCCCCGATTTATATAGCTCGATAGTGTTTTGTGAATGAGCACGTCAACAATTGCAAACTAGCCCGAGGTTCTCTGCCGATATACTATTTTCCGACGAGACTACATTCACAAATCATGGTAGCTATAAACGGCGTAACATGCATTACTGGAGTGTAGAGAATCCTCACTGGTTACGACTAGTTAATTATCGACGTCCTAGGTCGGTTACCGTATGGTGTAATATCGTAGGGAATAAACTCATTGGTCGATATTTTATCCACAGCACGTTGAATGGACGCAAATATCGAACATTTTTGGAACAGAAACTACCAGTATTACCGTAGGATGTAGACGTGGTCGTTCGACAAAGTATGTGGCCTTTGCATCTAATTTCAAATTTCTTATCTAATTTCCTCAGTATCGTCTGCCTTAATTAGATTACATTCCATCACCCATGCTTTTCTTTTGTTGATGTTCATATTCTATCCTCCTTTCAAGAGACTACCCATTCCGTTCACTGCGCTTTCAATTTCTTTTCTGTTTCTGACTGAAATACAGTACAATCTCGAAGTCTTCTTTGTGTCCCCTAAACTTTAATTCTTTTTCCGAATTCTTCTGTGGTTTCCTTTACTGTTCTCTGACTGTGCAGATTGATAATGTAAATGTAAATGAGGTTCGAAAAAATGCTATACAAGGAAAGAAAGAGCTCAGTCCATATGAAACAGGGAGATATTAGGCTGAGCCCATTAAGTACTGGTCTTTAAATAATGATATAGGTTGAAGCCCTGATAAACAGTTGTTGTCAAACATTTTTCTAATTATGTGCATTATTGCTACATTAAGCTGTTCTGTGCAGGTCTTTGTGTAGAGCACTAAAATGTCTGCAGTTTTCCAAAACTACGGAGCCATTAAGTGATGCCTGTAATGAAAGTATTGATGCATCAGCAACTAACAAAGAAAAGAAAAAAGCATGGCCGCTTACCTGAGGTAAACAAAAAGATAAGTGTAATGAGATGAAAGAAAACAGCCTTTGTAGGCCAAAGTGCTTTGACAACGTACCCGAAGAGACAAGAAAAATATTTTAAAAGAATTCAACTTCTGCATCTACATCTATACTCTTAAAACCACAGTGAGGTGCATGACAGAGGATACGTCCCATTGTACCAGGTGTTACGATTTCTTCCTGTTCCATTCACGTATGGAGCGCAGGAAGAATGATTGTTTGGATGCCTCTGTGTGTGCAGCAATTATTCTAATTTTATCCTCACGACTCCTGTATGAGCGATACGTAGGAGGTTGTAGTATATCCCTAGAGTAATCATTTAAAGCAAGTTCTTGAAACTTTGTTAACAGACTTTCTGGGACAGTTTACGTCTGTCTTCAAGAGTCTTCCATTTCAGTTGCTTCAGTACGTCTGTGACACTCTCCCATGGATTAAAAAAGCTCGAGACCATTCGTGCTGTATTTCTTTGAATATGTTCAATATCCCCTGTTAGCAATGACTGGTACAGGTCCAACACACTTGAGCTGTATTCTAGGATGGGTCGCACAAGTGATTTGTAAGCAATTTCTCTTGTAGACTGACTGCACCTACTTAGTATTCTACCAATAAACCGAAGTCTGTCACCTGCTTTACACACGACTGAATCTATGAGATCATTACATTTCATATCACTGTAAAGTGTTACACCCAGGTATTTGTATGAGTTGGCCGACTCCAACAGTGACTCATTGATATTACTGTCATAAGATACTACGTTTTATCCTTTCATGAAGTGCAGAATTTTGCATCTATGAACATTTAGAGCAAGTTGCCAAACTCTGCATCATGCTGGAAGCTTAACAAGATCTGATTGAATATTTATGTAGCTTCTGTCACATAGTACTTCATTATAGATAACTGCGACATCTGTAAAAAGCCTAATGTTACTATTAATATCGCCTGCAAGGTCATTAATACACAACATGAACAGCAACACATTTCTCTGGGGTACACCCGAAGTCACTTATACATCTGACGATGACTCTTCATCCAAAATAAGATACTGCATCTGCGTTACTAAGAAGTCCTCAGTCCAGTCACCAAATTACACTTGATACCCCATTGGGAGCCAACACATTTTATTAATGGAACAAAAAAGCTAAGAAGGAAAGTCAAAAGACAATGGAAAAGGAAGCCATATGTATGGATTTTGGAAAGAATCTGCCTCTGCCTAACATTACAACTAACGTTTTGTACTATAAGCGGCAATTAAACTATGTATTCTTTCAACATACGCTGACGCTGTTTATTAAATGCAGAGAACACATTTTACCTGTACACAGAATGTTTTGCCCAAAAAGTTACTGATAAAGTCTGTTACAATTACTTTGGTATGGCCGTGAAATATCTGGGCATATTTTATGACTCTTCCTCTAGCCAAAATAAGAACTACTCACTTACTCGACTTTTATACAATTTACGAGGGTCAGTCAAAAAGTAATGCCTCCCATTTTTTTTCTACTCAAAAAAATTAAGTTAAGTGAAA
This sequence comes from Schistocerca gregaria, assembly GCF_023897955.1. NCBI lineage: Eukaryota > Metazoa > Arthropoda > Insecta > Orthoptera > Acrididae > Schistocerca > Schistocerca gregaria. Next base: position 446,744,263 of record NC_064920.1, on the reverse strand, counting down.
AATTTGAATTTGGCGCCATTCCTCAAACCTTCTTCTGCAATCCACTGCAGTAGTAACTTTCTGTGTCAACAGGTGGCAACACAGCAGAAGTTTGTAAGGTGGCCGACATCGATGTTCGTTTGAGACAGCGTTGTGTGATTGAATTCTTGAATGCAGAAGGTGAAACGCCCATACGCATTCATGAAAGACTGAAAAAGGTGTATGGTGTTGTGACAGTGGATGCCAGCACTGTTAGACGATGGGCAAACACCGTTGACTGACGAAAAGCTGAGCGGCAGGCCGGTGAGTGCAGTGACTCCACACAACATTCAGCAAGTTGATGACATCATTCGTGGTGATGGAGCAGGGATGCACAATAAATTCTGTTCAATACGTCACAACCCTCAAAAAACTTAAAGCACGTCTTCAGCGAGTTTGCCCAACAAAATCAATGGCAGATGTTCTTCTTTTGCATGACAATGCAAGACCACACACCAGTCGTCACACCTCTGACGAGATTGTCAAAATTGGATGGGAAGTTTTGCCTCATCCCCCATACAGCCCTGACCTGGCACCATCAGACTTCCATCTGTTCGGGCCACTAAAAGAATCTCATCGTGGGATTCATTTTGAAGATGAGGAGGCCGTCAAAACATCCGTGCGTCAATGGCTTAGGAAGCAGAGCTGTGATTTTTACCGTGCTGGGATACATGCCCTTGTTTAAAGATGGACCAAAACTGTAGAGATGGGCGGAGATTACATTGAAAAATGACAAAATGATCCTCAATGTTGTGGTTTTCAACCTATGTAATTGCATTTAAATTTCCTGACAATTAAACGTAGAAAAAAAAATAGGAGGCATTACTTTTTGACTTACCCTCGTAGTTACAGTAGAGAAAAAAATGTGACACTATAAAAGTGACGTTTCAATAGGAAGACACTCTTATTTGGACTGTGATACAGACTTATAAACAAGAAAGCTCATACAGAAGTTCGCGAAGTTTGGACAGAGGTGGTCGTATCAACTCGGCCAAAGCGTTCAGCATTTAATGTTGTTCAAGCTACATCTGGAACTTTTCGCCAGTTGACAGCATTTCTGAAGCCCTCATACAAGCAGAAGTGTCCTGTTCCTAAGAATTCGCCATAGACAGAACTCACCCAAGGTTTGTCAAATTCAGGACGTCGTATAATGGAGCATGGGAGACCACTGCTCTGGAACCGGCTCATCCGGCTGAAGGTTCAAAAATAGTGGCTCTGAGCACTATGGGACTTAAATTCTGAGGTCATCAGTCCCCTAGAACTTAGAACTAATTAAACCTAACTAACATAAGGACATCACACACATCCATGCCCGAGGCAGGATTTGAACCTGCGGCCGTAGCGGTCGCGTCCGGCTGAAGGATCCAATGGATTACCGTTTGATTTGCCTGAGATTCCTTATATCGATAAGACTATAAGATAATCTCCAAACATTGCTGATTTTTCACTATATTCTACTTCATATCTTCAGAATGACTATGCATCACTATTGAGAAATACCTGGATCTGCAGGTTTCCCAAAATTTATGTGTTACGGAAGCACAAGAATATTATGACAATCTTCCTGTTCCTTGAAGTTCTCACAATCAGAGCAAGCAATCTTGAACTGTTTTTTAAATATAATTTCATACTTCAAGTACTATTGGAATAAGCATGCTTATACTACCTCGAATGCATGGGTTCAGGCACTTGTTTCATTGAATAAATTCCCCTTACTCTACTTCATTTAGAACGAAAGCCTGAATAAATGTTATAATATTGTAATATATGTACAGAATATTATTCAGGGTTTGTAATTTTGTAAAATAAGTGTATATTGTTACGTAACTGTAAGATCAAGAAAAGATTTAAAAAGAAATATTAATGTCCTGTAAAATTTATAAAACTGGATTTATCTCAATCTTATCCTGGACCCATCATTTGTTCTGCACCACCAACCTGGGACATGTATTAAAAGTAACGATATAGTTTGCCCTTCCCTTATAGGCTATGTTAATGTTGCTAATTTAGTTATTCGTTTTCTGCAGTACTCTTTCATGTGTACTTTTTTTTTTCCTACATCCTCTAATTCTGTCAGCTTATTCCCGTTGAAAGTTCTCACCTGTTAATAACGCCTCCACATTTTGCGTTGTCTTCACTTTCTTTACTGTTTGAGTCAATCGTCCTTCGATTTCCGTGGGCTTTGAGAAGGAAACTGAGTTCACCTTTTTATTTGAAAATTATTTCTACTTTGCCTATGTTTGTAGTACACGAATCTTTTTCCCTAGTTTAATATGCAATTTTTATTTATGTTTCTATACTTTTGCGTCAGTTTTTAATTTAAATATTTCTGCTGATGTATCACGTATCATCTTCTTCGAACATTTCTTTCTCTTTCTCCTCGATTTTTTAGTTTCATTTACTCGACGTAAGACGTAAGACATTATGAACAAATTATTGTCTACTGATGATGAATTTCTGTTTCGTAATCTGTAAATGCTATTTTACGTGTGTAATCTTATTCTGACTGGTCACTTTTCTTCTTAATTATGCTAGGTGATTCCTCCTAGATATATTTATCTGTTTTTCTATACTTTGCGGTTAACACCTCTGACACACCGACTTATTGTTGTTCACGTTTATTCGAAGGAATTTTGTATCGCAGATTCCTTCTTAGAGACGTATAGTTGATATGGTAACATAGCAGCCTTAGGAAACACTTGCTATATTCTATGTTGTTGTTAGGAATAGCAAGACCTAGACACAAAGAAAACTGATTTCTGGAGTAATTATTTTCTCTACCATGCTGTATCATCATGAGTCGAGATGTTTCAGTTTCGCCTCTCATGCCTCCCAGATGCTTCATTCTACTGATGAAAATAACGGGATTGAAAACGTGAGCGACGCCATATTTGGAACGAGTGGTGGTTTATTTTCCGCGGTAGCGTCTCGTTCGGTATGATATAAAGGAATGACTTCTAAAAGACACAAAGGCAGGAGGTTGCAACACCCTGTAGTTCTCATACTCGGATGAGGTGGACAAAAGCCCTATCGGCGCACGTCGCCCCGCAGTTCGCTTCTTGGTATCCGGGGTCAACAGCACAAGTATTATGTCGCCCCCGGCGACGTGGCTTATTCAGGAGGCGAACATCTGTCGCAACTGTCGCGTCACGGCTTTCTCGGAACAAAACGCCTCGGCATTTATTTCTCTGAAGCCAGAACGCAATGGAATGCATAGACCTAGACCTCCCAGTTCTGCTGCCGGATCCCTACGAATCTTCGAATCGACTTCAGCTACAAGAATGAGATGTGACTTTTTAGTGATGTATTTAGGACTGACAGGAGTATGTTTCATTTATACAGCTTCCAGAGGCGGTAGCTTTAATTTAAGTCTCGTAGTGTGGTTTACTATGTTACGTTTCTGCTTGGGGTATGTCAGAGGTCTTAACCGCAAAGTAGAGAAAAACAGATAAATATATCTAGGAGGAATCACCTAGCGTAATTAAGAAGAAAAGATTACACACGTAAAATAGCATTTACAGATAACGAAACAGAAATTCAGCATTAGCAGACAATAAAGGACCTGGAAGAGCAACTGAACGGAATGGAGAGTGTCTTGAAAGGAGGATATAAGATGAACATCAACAAAAGCACAACGAGGATAATGGAATCTAGTCGAATTAAATCGGGTGATGTTGAGGGAATTAGATTAGGAAATGAGACGCTTAAAGTAGTAAATTAGTTTTGCTATTTCGGGAGCAAAATAACTGATGATGGTCGAAGTAGAGAGGATATAAAATGTAGCTGGCAATGGCAGGGAAAGCGTTTCTGAAGAAGAGAAATTTGTTAACATCGAGTATAGATTTAAGTGTCAGGTAGTCGTTTCTGTAAGTATTTGTATGAAGTGTAGCCATGTACGGAAGTGAAACGTGGACGATAAATAGTTTAGACAAGAAGAGAATAGAAGCTTTAGAAATGTGGTTTTACAGAAGAATACTGAAGGTTAGATGGGTAGATCACATAACTAATGATGAGGTATTGAATAGAATTGGAGAGAAGAGGAGTTTGTGGCACAACTTGACTACAAGAAGGGATCGGTTGGTAGGACGTGTTCTGAGACATGAAGGGATCACCAATTTAGTATTGGAGGGCAGCATGGAGGGTAAAATTCGTAGAGGGAGACCAAGAGATGAATACACTAAACAGATTCAGAATGATGTAGGTTGCAGGAGGTACTGGGAGATGTAGAAGCTTGCACATGATAGAGTAGCATGGAGAGCTGCATCAGTCTCTGGATGGAATACCACAACAACAACAACAACGTACAGGAGGTGGCACAAATCCGTACTAACATATTATTTACATACAGAACTCATGTCGAATATTTATTTTTTATTTTTATTTAATTTTATTTTCCTTTTCCCATACAATTCAGGGTCGCCAAATTGCAGCCCGCGGTTGTCAGTCGAAAAATATAAGAATATGCACGTAGCAGCTAACACCCGAATCCAAAGACGCCGACTGTAGGGCAGCCACTACTGGCTTAGATGACATGAGAGGATGATTGTCTATTTCTTGGCTTCGAGTACTGAGAATGCACGGCGGTGCGCGACTCGTAAGGATCAGCTGTTGTGGCACAAATTTTGGCACGGATGTTACTTTGCTGATCATCATTTCGAAGAGGGACGCATCATTGAAGACAATTGTACTCCAATAAATGGGATTCCAGGCTAAAGGCGTTTTTCGAGAAGCCCCGGACAACGGTGGGATACCATCATATTGTCACCCGCCACATGGCCCGACAACCGAGAGTGATGGTCTGGGGCGCCATTTTATTTCATGGCAGCACCCCTTTGGTTGTCATCCGAGGCACCCTTACAGCACAGCGCTTCGTCAACGACCATCTACGCTCCGTTTTGTTGCCCTTCATAGCGAGCCTCCTGGATTTACACTTCAGCAAGTTAATGCCCATCGGCACACTGAGAGAGTTTCCGCCACTTGTTTTCCTGCTTGCCAAACCCTATCTTGGCCATCACGGTTGACAAGCCTCTCCCTAACTGAGAAAATTTGAAGCGTTATGGGCAGGATCCACCGACAAACTTGGGATTTTTACGATCTGACGCGCCAATTGGTCATAAGTTGGCTGGCACGAGATCCCTCAGAGAAACATCGAAAACTCCATCAGTCAATGACAAGCAGAATAACTGCTTCCATAAGGGCCAGGGGTGAATCGACGCTCCGGCCACTGTTGCTGTGCCGTTGTAGGCGCCTCAATCTGGAACCGTGAGACCCCTATGGTCGCAGGTTCGAATCCTGCCTAGGGCATGAATCTTTGTGATGTCCTTAGGTTAGTTAGGTTTCAGTAGTTCTAAGTTCTAGGGGACTGGTGAGTTCAGACGTTAAGTCCCATAGTGCTCGGAGCCATTTTGGATCGACGCGTTACTGAATTGCTCAGTTTGTAAAGCTATTTCTCCTGGAAAAATCATCCAATTTATACTCATCTGTTTGTCTGTACATATACATCAACCCTACCGATTTCCGCCCCATTGGCAAAGTTCGTGAGGTGTCATTTTTAGTTTTATTTTAAGATTCTATTTGTGAATGTGCATTATCACCTTGAAATGCGGTACTTACTTTTAGCAAGCGTCGTTAAATTATTTAAGGCTGTTCTAAGAGACCGCGGTGGATAGAAGAAAAATGGAATTTAAATAATTTATCAAACTTTTTTGATGGTGTCTCTTATCCAAAAGTGCATTAAAATATTAGTATAAATACTACTATTTATCAAAGTCATTCGCACATGTAGTAGAACCAACACTAGTTCATAACTAGTCTCACAAATGTTAGATCGCTGAGGTTGGCAGCAATCTAAAAAAGGCCTCAGTCAACACGAAATGTTACGAATGGTGCTGACGTTTAACGATCAGTACTTTGGGGGTCGGCGCCCAACTAATCATTCCCTTACTTTTACTGTTCTTTTGGGGGATGATCACATACTAAACCATTCGGATCTGCTCGAAGGGACTGCCAATGTGGAGGTGACCTTGAGAAAAAGACTGAATAATCAAAGAAGGGATAACGTTCTACGAGTCGGGTCATGTAATGTCAGAAGTTTGAACGTGATAGGAAAGCTAGAAAATCTGAAAAGGATTTCTGGTCAGAATAACAAAGCAGCAGAAAATGCTATAACAGGAGTAGGATTCCTTATGAATAGAAAGGTGGGGTAGAGAGTGACTTATTAGAACAGTTCAGTGACAGGGTTGTTCTAATCAGAATCGACAACAAACCAACAGCGACAACAATAGTTCAGGTGTACATGCAGACGTCGCCAGCTGAAGATGAAGAGATAGAGAAAGTATACGAGAATATAAAAATGTAACACAGTACGTAAAAGGAGATGAAAATCTAATAGTCCCAGGGGAATGGAATGCAATTGTATGGGAAGGAACAGAAGAAAAGGTTATGAAGAATGTGGGTTTAGGACAAGGAATGAGAGAGGAGAAAGATTGATTGAGTTCTATAATGAATTTCAGCAAGTAATAGGTAACATTCTGTTCAAAAATCACAAGAGGAGAGGTATATTTGGAAAAGGCAGGGTGACAAGGGAAGATTTCAATTAGATTACATCAAGTTCTCTAAGGCTGCAGATATAGCAACGAGGAATAGCTCAGTGACAATATGGTTGAAGAGGAATGAACATTTCTAAATAGGGCAACCACAGCAGCGGTGGGAAAATGCCTCTAATGGAGGGTACACTGAAGATGTATGATGAAGAGCCGTTGTCAGTGAGCGTGAAACAAAGGAAACGTTCCCCATTAGCCGGATCAATTTCTCAGCAAGATCTGGTCAACAGTGCTTCATGACTGCTTCTTATTATATCACATCCCGAATGAAAGTATTAATCCTTAGTATAACAGAGAAGACTTGCTGCGGTTTTCATTTGTTTTTCAATTATATTACATAAGAAAATGAGAAGCAATTTCGTGTACGGTTTTTTCTTTTAAATTCTTTCACCCTGGGGGTTGATACCCCATGTCCTAGGGCACTAATATTATGACTGAATTCAGGGAAGTTGAAACAGTTCTGTTAGCTGCTAATCACAGGAGTGTTAGTTCATGTGTTCTAAATGTCTTCGAACGTCAATTTTGGAATACTGAAGTAATTTTAAACCATACCATCACGTAAAAAAGGAAACCTAATGGAGAATGTAAGTTTCCAGAAACATTTTTTTTCTCAGGACACGGGTAAAAAGTCAATAAAACTCAATTTATAATCCTTATTAAAATTGTCTCCTCAGTTCTCAATGTCTATTTCAGAATTTCACGACAAGGGAACACTTGTTTCATTAAATAAGAAGGTAGAAAATGCAACCTGGTCATTATCAAGGATGTAGACGAACCTAAATGAGGAAGACCGTAAACACTTCGTTCAACAAAAGAGATCAGGTTTGTTGAAGTACAAGCAGCATTCAACGTGTCTTCGAGAAAAAAACTGGAGCATTCAGCTACTGTATGGCTCCAGAGTACATTTTCCGTGGCTCACTAAACCGACTGAGAGCATGAGGGACTGGTTCCGTTTAGAAGGCAGGGCCGGATTCCTGTCCTGTCATTCTCCAGTCTGAACTGTGTATCGCGTCTAAGGTCCTGTTGACAGAAAGGTGCGTTATAATCAGCTTTCCTCCAAATGACTGTAAAGGTAAGGCTCTTCTTTTATTTATTCTACTGTCCGCCTATATTATATACATTCCTGAAGGAACCACCTTTTCAAATTCCATCGAAGCATTTTAAAATCCGCTGAGATAAGAAAATCTAATAACCATCGAACAACCTAAGACACAATAATGTTGTTACACCACATCTAAAATCAAGATTTTTCTCTTCGTGGCACATCAGAGAAGACGCATGATATTTTTTTTTATGAGTCATGTCTTCTGACTTGTTTGATGCGACCTGCCACGAATTCCTCTCCTGTGCCAACCTCTTCATCTCAGAATACCACTTGCAACAGACGTCATCAATTATTTGCTGGATGTAGTCTTCGACTACAGTTTCTGTCCTCTTAAGCTTCCTCTAGCACCATGGAAGTTCTTCCCTGATGTCTTAACAAATGTCCCGTCATCCTTTCCCTTCTCCTTTTCAGTGTTTTACACATATTCCTTTCCTCTCCCATTCTGCGCAGCACCTCATCATTCCTTACCTTATCAGTCCATCCAATTTTTAACATTCGTCTGTAGTACAACATCTCAAATGCTTTAATTTTCTTCTTTTCCGGTTTTCCCACAGTCCATGCTTCTCTACCATAGAATGCTGTGTTCCAGACGAACACCCTCAGAAATTTCTTCCTCAAATTAACGCCAGTGTCTGATATCTGTAGACTTCTCTTGTCGAGGAATACCCTTTTTGCCAGTGCAGTGTAAGTAGGCTGTTTAGGTTTTTTTTTTTTTATTGGTAACGCCAACGCCACGTAGCGCTCTGTAAGAAAATCACTGGCTGAGCTGTGTGCAGTCTGTGGCTGGTTTGCATTGTTGTCTGCCATTGTAGTGTCGGGCAGCGGCAGCTGGATGCTAACAGCGCGTAGCGCTGCGCAGTTGGAGGTGAGCCGCCAGCAGTGGTGGACGTGGGGAGAGAGATGGCGGAGTTTTGAAATTTGTAAGAATTGGTGTCATGAACTGATATATATATTATGACTAGTAAGGTAAATACATTGTTTGTTCTCTATTAAAATCTTTCATTTGCTAACTATACCTATCAGTAGTTAGTGCCTTCCGTAGTTTGAATCTTTTATCTAGCTGGCAGTAGTGGCGCTCGCTGTATTGCAGTAGCTTGAGTAACGAAGATTTTTGTGAGGTAAGTGATTTGTGAAACGTATAGGTTAATGTTAGTCAGGGCCATTCTTTCGTAGGGATTTTTGGAAGTCAGATTGTGTTGCGCTAAAAATATTGTGTGTCAGTTTAAGCACAGTCGTGTATAAATTTTTCAAAGGAGACGTTTCATATAGACCAGTTATGTAAAATTTTTCTAAGGGGACGTTTCATATGTCGACCCTTAGCCGAGAATAATCTTCTGATTTTTTCTTGTAGTTTGTGTAATTAGTGTAGATTTTGTTTATTGCTAGCGCGTAATCATAGAGAGAATTTCCTTTGTAGTTGCAGTCTTTCATTGTTGTACAGTAAAACAGGTGTGGCATGCATGTAAATTTGCACCAAGTATTTCGCAGCTGCACTTGCAATTAACTAGTTATTATTTTCAGTGCTATGTTAATGTGTTCTCTTATTTTTGCTCTTCAAATTGTGCTTTTTTGTGTTACCGTGTGAAATATTGTGACAATAATGGCGTGTGAAAAACGTAATACTATGCTCCAAAGTAAACTGAGAAATGACAGTGAAGACGAAAGCAGTGTGTTAGCGCCACCACGTAATGAATTAACTAATGGTCAAAGTAGTAATTTGTTAATTGTACATAGGGAAATGGAACGGGCTGCAAACAATGGTGTAGACAGTGAAACAATTAGTGAACAGGGAAGCATTATCGATCGATCGGTTGGCAACAGCTCGCCTCAGGATTCCGAAATGACAGGACACATTCTTGCAAATACTGTAGATTCAAGTTTTGTGTCCTCACCGTTTTCTCAAATAAGTCAAGACACATTTTCTGTTTTTCACTCTGCGAATATTGCCGGTTCAAATGCATTGCCGAATAGCACTAAGGAACATGTTTCAGACATCTGTGCACTGTTACTACAATTAATGCAACAAATGGGACAAAAGCTTCAAAAGTTAGACACAATGGAACAAAATCAGAGACAAACACAGCAAAAGCTTCAAAAGTTAGACACAATGGAACAAAATCAGAGACAAACACAGCAAAAGCTTCAAAAGTTAGACACAATGGAACAAAATCAGAGACAAACACAGCAACAGTTGAACACAATGGAACATAATCTTCAAAAGTTAGACACAATGGAACAAAATCTTTGGAAGTTAGACACCACACTTGAACAAACACGTGAAGATTTAACTACTGAGTTACATAACATTGAATCGAAATGTCAAAAAATCTGTAATGACGTAAAAACACAAATTTGTGAGCATTTTCAACCTATTTCTTCGCGGCATGAAAACGCATTACAGAATCACGAAGCAGCCATAAAAGAATTGCAAACTGTTGTTCGTGAAAATCACGACACCTTGCACGCTAAAATGGACTCAGTTGCATCCACCGATTCGGTTACGCAACTTGCAAGAACTCAGGAAAATTTAAAGGACACAGTACATTCGATTTCAACACAAATGGACACTCTGAAACTTGGTTTAGAAAAACACACTGAGGAAATGTGTTCACTATCAGAGAAAGTAGCCGAACTTTCGGATCCGTTCACTAATTTATCTACGAAGGTAGATGATAATCTGAATGACACAAAACCGGTAGTCTTTAATGACACAGAAGAGTGCGAACAAATTAGGAAATTCAAACAAAGTCTGAATCAAATTAGTACGCAACACCAAAGAGAAATCCAGGAAGTACAAGATGAGCTGACACAGGTAATACAACAATTACGTATTTCAGAGGACACTCGCGCTCCAATACGGGAAGACGGACATAGAAATACGGAACAGCCACAAAATAATAACACAGGGAACTTCGGAAATTATGAAAGAAACTGGCAAGGTACACCGAATTTTGAGATGGAACCGCCGACACGACGTAACAATGACCGATATGCTACTCGCCGACACGATGATTTTGACTATAAGCTGTTCATTACTGCACGTAAATTCAAAACATTTAAGAATTCTGGCAACGACATTCATCCACAAGCGTGGCTTCATCAATTCTCTTATTGTTTTCCTCCCAACTGGTCATTAGAACACAGATTAGAATTTATGTGTGGCTACTTGGAGGATGAACCAGCTGTAAGAATGCGATCGGTCATTCACGATTGTCACAGTGAAGGAGAATTTTATCATGCTTTCCTCTCAGCATATTGGTCTCAAGCTACATAAGACCGAGTAAAACATAGCATAATGATGATGAAACACTTTGAGCAAGCTGAATTTTCCAGTCTTGTCAAATATTTTGAAGACATGTTGCATAAGAACCAATAACTTTCAAACCAATATAGCCCTTCAGAACTCATCCGCATTTGCATAATGAAATTGCCTGAACATTTAAGGAATATTATTTTGGCAGGGCGTTGCAAAGACGACATTGAAGCTTTTCAGGGACTCTTACAAGAATTAGAAATTGACACAGACAGTCGCGGGATGCGAAAACAGGAAAACAATCACTACAGTTCACATCCGTCACAATTCCGTGACGACAGAAACAATAACTGGACACGACAAGTCTATTCTTACAACGCAAATCGTGACCAAAACAGACACCACCCATATGACAACCACTGGCGGAGTAATAATAGTTACAGAGAAAGATCGTATTTCCGTAGTAATGACTATCGCAGAGACAATCAGAGAAACAGACAATATGGAAACCTAAATAATTATTATCAAGGGAGACAGAATAACTTAAGAAGCAACAGTCCAGCGCGCAGTTACCATTCAGGGAGAAATTCTCCACCACGTGACCGACAAGAAAGAAACTTTCGAATCTACCGTCATGACGACAGACGATATGATCGTAACGACAGACCTGAATTGCAGCAGAACTGGCGGGATTCAAACAGAGCAGGGCCCTCTCGACAAGGTGAATTTGTAGAAGTTAGGTCTCCAAATCCCAATAACGACGCGCGCCAACAAAGAAACAGACAATGACTCCCACCGCAGGCAGCCGCATGCGCCGGCGGCCTCAGAGAAAAAGAACATAAGCTAACCTTGAGCAAAATTCCAGTGTTCCTTACCGACGTAACCACATGATAATTGCGCTGAAGTTGAAACTCTGCGTACTAGGAAGAGTAAAGGCTTACACCACATTTCACATGTGAAACCGTTTATTGAAAGATAATCTGCTTTTAACTTTGTCTTTGCCATAAATTTTTTCACTTCATGCTACTAGTACAATTTGTCAGACTTAGAATCTGTTAACATGCAACCATGTTTGAAGTTAAATATCCAGTCAAGAACCAAGAGAACTTATTTAAACAGAAATTACGAATGCATTGTTATAGTGAACAGACGTCACAGTGTTATTGTGCATGTACATTCTTGCTTGTTAGTTGCACGATTACGTAACGAGTATAAGGCTGACATACTTAGAACAGTTACCAGTACCGCTAATGAGATTTTAATGCAAAATTTTGGTTTACTTGAAAATAAATTCTGGATTTAAAGTACTTTCTGTGAGATACCAGATGACTCAGTGGTTAGTTTATGTGACAGCTACACGATTTTATCACGACGCAACTAATGAGTGACAATTTACAATGTTGTTTTTGCATTGTATCTGTTTTATATGTGCACAGTTTTTCTGTATTATTCTGGAAAGTAAAACATGTTTTAGTAGTAACTTTGTGGTATAGCTACAATGAGACAGCCTTTTCTGTAGCACAACAATACGTTACAGTACAGTACTTACTTCATCACGGCAATAAGCGTAGTAAGTACGATATCTATACGCAAAGCATTTCAGTTTTGTTTATCATGAGGTAAGTACATTCATTGACTTCTGTAGAACTTAGCTTTCGGAGGACGATAACTACGACAATTCCACAAAGATTATCTTACAACACGACGCACAGTTGGGCGCTACAGTACGCGTATTTGAGTGACTAATTTTGTACTTAAAATATTTATTTTTAAAGATATTTGAAATACAATGATACAAAGGTTTTCCGTGATACATTTCATTCCATTGCTGTAATCTGTAACATCTGAGGATATAATTACATTAATCCTCAGGTGGTACACGCTTACTTTGTGTATCATGTGTTTGGCTAGCACAAGGAGCCCTAGCTAATATGGTATTTGCTTATACAACTTTACACATCGGTACCATATTTCTCTAACACAGAATTACACAGCTATCTGATTATTTTACAGAGAAACAAACATATTTTTACTACGTCAGTGACACATGTTTAAGCAATTACGCAGGTGGATAACTTCACACATATGAAATTCTATTTTGTCTTTATTTTGTGAAATGTTCATTTTTTTCGGAACCATTGTGATACTATGAGCGGTTTGAATGATGTATTACGTGTGGGATCATGAGTTTTAAAGTACATTTGAGGCAGATGACACTTTTGACATGAGCAGAGAATTTTTTTAGGTTTGAAGTTATTGCAGAAAGCTACGATGATTTTGAGATTTAGCTGAGTTTTTATGATGTTATTATGACGATGACAATGTGTATTATGCTGTTGCGGTATGTTTATGATCAATAAGCTGATGCTGTATGAGTTATATGATTATGTTACGTATCTGTTATGATAAAATATTGAAGAAATGTCGATGAATAAGGTAAGGAATAAAGAGTAGTGGTTAGGGATTCTGGTTTGTGAAAAAGGTTGTTGGAAACCAAGAATCGTACTTTAAGAGTTATGAAATGTATGTGAATGCGTGAACGTATTACAATGCCGACGAAAATTTTTTGGGCACTGTTATATCAATAGGATTTTGTTTCTACATATTTGTAACGCAAATTCTTGACCTGTGAATTTTTTTTTATATGAGACTGTCACTGTAGCGGAAACTGCTGTCGTAAATTTTTCAGTAAGAAAGATAAGTGACCACCTGCACGTAATGCGTCGTGGGCACCCAGCTGTGCGACAGTCGCCTGGGAAAAAAGCCAGTAGTGTGTGCCTTTCAGAGGCAGAGTTAAAAAAAAGGGTCCATTTCCTCGCTATTGACATTTCTTTGTAGAAAGCGTCGCAAATGTGACACGCTCAAACTTGAAAACATATGATTACACTTTGGAGTTCTTAATTTATGATATTTACTGAAATGAAATGATGAGAAACATTCCATGTCTATTGTCTTGCTAGTTAGAATATTGTTTACTGCATTATGAAATGACTTGTGGCTACCGAATGACGTTTCACGCCTTGCTTCGCCTATTTTGTTTAATATCTAGTTTCTAGCTGCACTGCAGCATTGGTTACAATAAAATTTAATGGATGTACTAATATAGATATTTTATGCCTACAGATCCAGTAAATAATAACTTTATGATGTACTTAAAAAAAACGAAGGAGCACAAAAAGACTTCCCTTCACAGGAACTGCATACATAATTTTCTTTTCAAGTACTTGGTAATTTTTATGGTAGAATAAGTTGTGGTGCACCACTTTAATTATATAGACATTAAGATGTGAATCGACATCTCCCTTTTCTGCATTGTTGTCTTACTGTAATATCTTTTCTGCTTGAGCTTTGTCATGTTTAGTTATAAGCTGTTGCATTTGCTTCTGCTGCGTGCCAGGCATAGTGCTACTGAATTTCACTTTGTATTACTCTGTTAAGCCAGTTTTATTACGGATTTATTTTTCTTGTTTGCTGCGCTTTGCCTTATATTAGTTGTAATATTGCTGCCTTTTTTTGCCAATTTCCATTTTTTTATCATTGCTGTCTGTGTAAATTGTTTTGTGCTGCTGCATTGCCTCGTCCCTTAGTTAAACACCTGAGCTCAGTAGATTTAAGTTAGCTTAAGAGGGGGTAGCCTATATAAGAGAATGAGTTGTGACGAATTTGAAGAAATGCACTGAGAGGTTATATGAGAAAAGTACAGAAAGCAGGTATAGATAGGACTTTTTGGAAATAATGAAGAACGAATGGAGATCTCCAAGAAGTAAAGAAAGTTTTGTTTGCAAGATACTTCAGTAAAACAAACCCTGTCCTTTCCCTTTCTATTATTCCACTATGTGTTTGGGTACTCTTGTATATTTGTGTTCTTCCTGTCTTTATGTGTTTAGCTAATAATATTTAGATTGTAGAATTTTTCTGATGTTTAGACATTATTTATTCTCTTTTATTTTAATGCTGATGTGTGAAGTTGATGTTTCAATAATTATTATGATATTTTATGTATGTACTTATGTCATAATTCCTGTAACACTGATGTATTTGTTATTTCGATTCTTTTGTAAAGCCTGCATTACTGCAAATGTTATCTGTACTATTATGCTCTTTAATGATATATTTTGTGCCTTTGTTATTGTATTCTCATGTTATAAAATTGTAATTGACACCAGTTCATCACATTAAGTAACTTGTAAATTACATTTCACTGCACACGTTTCTGTTGGTCATAGTATATGGACAATATGTGAGAAGTAGGGACTGATAGTGTTTGCACGTGTGTTAATAATTCAGCAAGGGACTGGACAACAGCATTGCTGGTTCTAAGGACATTTCAAACAAATTCTTTGTAAGTGGACAAGTGGTGGTTTATGGACTTGCTATATTATCCGCAAGACTCTTCAATGGTGATTGTGCGCCTGCACAGTCAAACAGATGGCTGCTGGCCATCTCTACAAGGACTACAGTGGGTTTACACCTTTGATGACCCACCAATACCATTATTTCTACAAGGACTGCAGTGGGTCTGCATCTCTGGTGGCCCACCAATACCGTAATCTCTACCAGGACTACAATGGGTCTACTCTGTGTTGACCTACCTACCAATATTCTTCAAAACTTCGACTGACTCTGCTGTGGGTTTTCTCTGTTGTGGCCCATTATCTGTCTGCATGTCAAGAGTCAGCACTGTCTTTCCGTTGGAAGGACAGCACTACTTCTTCAAGACTGCACGGAAATCCACTACTTCTGTGTGCATTTTCTTTTATTGCTCAGACTTTGAGAAAAACACTGCAATTTTACTGTGATGAATGATCAGGACTGTCTATATGGACTGTGAGAAAATTTTAGCTTTTGACCAACATTGTATCAATAAGTGTGTGCATTTGATTTCTTTGTTATTGTAATCATAATTATCAAAAACTTTTTCAAATCTGTATTGGCCACTGCCCAAAACAATTTGTAAAATTTTTTGTGGGGAGCATGGGGACTATGTAAGTAGGCTATTTAGGTTTTTTTATTGGTAACACCAACGCCACGTAGCGCTCTGTAAGAAAATCACTGGCTGAGCTGTGTGCAGTCTGTGGCTGGTTTGCATTGTTGTCTGCCATTGTAGTGTCGGGCAGCGGCAGCTGGATGCTAACAGCGCGTAGCGCTGCGCAGTTGGAGGTGAGCCGCCAGCAGTGGTGGACGTGGGGAGAGAGATGGCGGAGTTTTGAAATTTGTAAGAATTGGTGTCATGAACTGATATATATATTATGACTAGTAAGGTAAATACATTGTTTGTTCTCTATTAAAATCTTTCATTTGCTAACTATACCTATCAGTAGTTAGTGCCTTCCGTAGTTTGAATCTTTTATCTAGCTGGCAGTAGTGGCGCTCGCTGTATTGCAGTAGCTTGAGTAACGAAGATTTTTGTGAGGTAAGTGATTTGTGAAACGTATAGGTTAATGTTAGTCAGGGCCATTCTTTCGTAGGGATTTTTGGAAGTCAGATTGTGTTGCGCTAAAAATATTGTGTGTCAGTTTAAGCACAGACGTGTATAAATTTTTCTAAGGAGACGTTTCATATAGACCAGTTATGTAAAATATTTCTAAGGGGACGTTTCAGCAGGTATTCTCCGTTTGTCACTATTTTGCTGCCTAGGTAGTATTCCTTACTTGATCTGCTTCGTGACCATCAACTCTGATGTTAAGTTTCTCGATGTTCTCATTTCTGCTACTTCTCCTTACTTTCGTTTTTCTTCGATCTACTCTCAATCTACATGCTGTACTCATTAGAGGGTTTACTCCTTTCAGAAGGTCATGTAATTATTCTTCACTTTCACTCAGGATACTAATGGCGTCAGCGAATCGCATCATTGATATCCTTCCACCTCGAATTTTGTGTTCATATGTTCAAATGTGTGTGAAATCTTATGGGACTTAAGTGCTAAGCTCATTAGTGCCTAAGCTTACACACTACTTAACCTAAATTATCCCAAGGGCAAACACACACACCCATGCCCGAGGGAGGACTCGAACCTCCGCCGGGACCTGCCGCACAGTCCATGACTGCAGCACCTCAGACCGCTCGGCTAATCACGCGCAGCCCTTGAATTTTAACTCGACTCTTAAACATTTCTTTTATTTCCATCGTTGCTTCTCCGTTGTACAGATTGAACAGTTTGGGCAAAAGAATACATCCCTGACTTACAATCTTTTTAATTCTAGCATTTCGTTCTTGGTCATCAACTCTTGGCTCTTGTAGATTTTGTATATTACCCGTCTCTCCCTATAGTTTACCCCTATATTTTTCAACATTTCGAACATCTTGCACCATTTTACACTGAAGAACGCTGCTACCAGGTCGACAAATCTTATGAACGTGTCTTGATTTTTCTTTAGTTTTGCTTCCATTATCAAACGCAACGTCAGCGTTGCCTCTCTGGTAGCTTTACCTTCTGTAAAGCCGAACTTATCGTCATGTAACAGATCCTCAATTTTCTGCATCTGGAGCTACATCTACATGTATCCTCTGCAGCCGGCCGGGGTGGTCGAGCGGTTCTAGGCGCTACAGTCTGGAACCGCGCGACCGCTACGGTCGCAGGTTCGAATCTTGCCTCGGGGATTGATGTGTGTGATGTCCTCACGTTAGGCAGGTATAAGTAGTTCTACGTTCTAGGGGACTGATGACCTCAGAAGTTGAGTCCCATAATGCTCAGTGCCATTTTAACCATTTGATATTCTGCAAATCTCAAGTGACTGGCAGATGGTTCATCGAACCACCTGCACAATTCTCTATTATTCCAATCTCCTGTAGCGCGCGGAAAGAACGGACACTTATACCTTTCAGTACGAGCGCTGATTTCGCTTTTTTATCATGGCGGTCGTTTCTCCCTATGTAGGTCGACATCAACAAATATTTTCACATTCGCAGGAGAAATTTGGTGACTGGAATTTCGTGAGAAGATTCTGTTGCAACGAAAAAAACCTTTGCTTTGATGATGTCCATCCCAAATCCTGTATCATTTCAGTGACACTGTCTCCCCTATTTCGCGATAATACAAAACGTGCTGTCCTTCTTTGAACTATTTCGATGTACTCCGTCAATACTATCTGGTAAGGATCCCACACCGCGTAGCAGTATTCTAAAAGAGGTCGGACAAGCGTAGTGTAAGTAGTCTCCTTAGTAGATCTGTTACGTTTCCTCAATGTCCTGCCAATCAGACTAAGTCTTTGGTTAACCTTCCCCACAACATTTTCTATGTGTTCCTTCCAATTTAAGTTGTTCGTAATTGTATTTCGTAGGTATTCAGTTGAATTTACGGCCTTTATATTTCACAACTTTATCGTGTAAACGAAGTTTAACGGGTTCCTTTTAGCATCATGTGAATGACGTCATACTTTTCATTATTTAGGTCAATTGCAATTTTCCCACCATACTGATATCTTTTCTGAATCGTTTTGTAATTTTTTTTATCTTCTGGTGATTTTACTAGTCGATAAACGACAGCGTCGTCTGCAAAAAACCTAAGACAACTTCTCAGATTGTTGCAGGTTGCAACCTGTGGCTGTACCTGTGGTATGAGCAACCCTTGGAGGCTCGCCTTCACACATTCCTTTTAAATATTTTGTGACTTAAGTCCTCCTGTTATTTATTTTATACATGACATGTAAGTACTGTCTCTGTCTTATATTGTTAGTCAGTACTTACACTTTTTTATATAATTTTTTTCCATAAATTTATAATTATGTTATAGACCACTTTAAATGTCTAAATTCTGATTAAGGCACTCTTAGAAGTGTTCAAACCTGGTTAATAAGATTAAAAAATTGCGATGGAGGGCTCATTTGTTTCAATTTTACCAATCTTCTTTCTCTCCAACTTAACTCCATCACTCCGCTATTTTTATTTCCCTTGACCTCCAGAATACCTACGTCCTATGTCCTCCCTATCAATTTCGTCCATCTCGTTGAATCCTTCCTCTCCCGTCGTCCCTCCTATCTCACTATCCGCAGTTCTAACTCACGTGCCTTCTATCCCTCTGCTGGCATGCCCCAAGGCTCTGTCTTTTCCCCTGTCCTCTATCTCCTGTACACTGCTGATATTCCCAAACCTCCCCTGCCTGTTCTCCTCCTCCAGTTTGGTGATGACATCAGCTTCCTCGCCCTTTATCCTACCCTTCAACGGTCTCAACATACCCTCCAAACTCACCTTGACAAGTTCACCACTTGGTGTAACCAGTGGTTCTTTCACATCAACCCCTCGAAGACCCAGGAGATCATCATAGCCCCCATAACCCGCTCCTTCCGTCGCCATGATTTCTACCTAACCATTTATGGCCATCCTATCCATCTCACTCCTACCCTCAAATACCTTGGTCTCACCATCAACAGTCACCTCACCTTGACTCCCTATCTCCTTACAATCCAATACAAAGACCACAACAGACTGAAAGTCTCCTGAAAGTCCTACCTGGCCAGATGTGGGGACTGCATCCTTCCACCATCCTTCACACCTACAAATCCTTGATCCACCCCATCCCTTCTTATGCCAGTGTTGCTTGGATTCCTGCCCCTCCCAGGTTGTATAAAGCCTTCTCAATCCTAGAACTCCATGCACTCCGCCTTGCCTTCCATGTCTGCCTTCCATCCCCCACATACATCCTCTATGACCTCATCCCACTCCCCCTCCTTCTCCTTTTCCTTGAACACATCTGCACCCTGTATACTGTCCTCTGATTTGACCCCCCCACCACCACCACCTGGTGTTCCTCTCCACCCCCAGTCCCTTGCCGTGCCTTTACCGTTATGTCAATCCCTCTCTCCATCTACAAGGCCTCCACCTCCTTTCCCACTGCAACTTCCAGCACATACTCCTCCCAGATGATGCTCTTCACCCTGACAGCTACCCCTCCTACAAACTCTAACCCCACCTTCCTCCTCCCTCCTCCTCAGCGCTCCCTCTCCTCCCCCTCTCTTCCCCTGAGCGGCTTTCCCCCTCCTACAACCCCTCTCTCTCATGTGCTCCACTTCAGTATCTCTGGACTCCATCCTCCTTTGTGTTCCCTCTTGATCTTCCACCCTGTCCTTTTCCTGCCTCTTGGTGCACCCCCTGACCCTCCCCCCCTGTTTTCCCTCCCAGCCCCCAGCCCCCATCCCCTCTTTTTCCCTCCTCTCGGACATCCAGTCCCTCTGCAGGTCCCCACCAGTGTTTTTATTCTTTGTGAGTGTTCTGAGATTTCCAATGGTTTTGTTTTTTAAGTGTCTCGCTGTGTGTAATTTTATACTGTGGCTGACTTTTAACTTGTATTTGACTTCTCTGATTATAAATGGGCAACTAATTGCCAGTTGTGTTCTTTTAACTTTATGTCGACTTTTTAACTGTCCCCCCTGTGTATGTCCCCGTATTAGTGAATATTTTAACTCTCATCATCACGATTTGATGTGTTTTTTATGTTCCCCTTTTATCACCACCTTTTTGTGTAAGCATTCCCCTTTCATGTATGTTGTAAAACTGTTTGGCTGAAGAGCAGTGGACTGTATCACTGCCACGGGGCAGGGGAATGAAACTACAATAAAGAAAGAAAATGGCTTTTCCTCCTTTCGGGTCTGTGACGTTTGCCATGACTGACTCAATGCAGGATCGCGTTCTGCTTGTAAAGCTGTATTACAAAAATGATGACTGTGTGCTCTTCGCTCTACAGAAGATCCAGATGGGGAAAGGGTTTGAAAAAAGGCGTTGGTCCGATGACTGCCATGGGTCTGGAGAAAATGATTCGAGAATTCGAAAATACGGATTCTTTTGGTGTGCAACCTGGTAGAGAGAGGAATTTGTTCGACGTCAGTGGAACCAGTGGTTACAGCAATGCAAAAGGAGACGAGTGGTGGTGTGCAAACGTGTAGCGCATGGCGAATTGCCTGAACATTGGACACACCCATGAGCACAGTGTGTAAAATCCTATGAAACATTTAAAATTACCTGCCAGCAAGAGAGACCTTTGCTTTATAATTTCTTGCTCGCATGAAAGTGGACAATGATTGGCCGCGAAAGATTTTGTGGACAAAGTCCACTTCCATCTGACAGGATACGTCAATACACAAAATTGTCGAATATGGGCAACGGAAAATCCACATGCAAATCAACCAGAACCTCTTCATCCAAGCCTGCCGCGGTAACCGAGCGGTTCTAGGCGCTTCGGTCCGGAACTGCGCTGCTGCTACGTTACTGGTTCGAATCCTGCTTCTGCCATGGATGTGTGTTATGTCTTTAGGTTAGTTAGGTTTCAGTAGCTCTAAGTCTAGGGGACTGATGACTTATGTTAAGTTCCATAGTGCTTATAGCTATTTGAACTAATCATTTTTGAACCTCTTCATCCTGAAGAGGTCACTGTGTGGTGCGGGTTTCCGGCATTATTTATCAAAGGGCCATATTTTTCCGAAGAGACAGGTGCTTCTGGTCCTATTACCTGTTCCGTCACTGGTAAGCACTATGAGTGTCTTTCGCGCAACCACGTCATTCCATTTCTCCAACATCGTGGATGTATGGATGGGATCATCTTTGTGCAAGGTGGCGCACCTCCGCACATTGCAAATCCAGTTAAGCAGCGCCATTTCGGAAATGCTAGAATTATCAGCCACCATTTTTGTACAGCCTGGCCGTCCGTATTACCTGATCTTAATCTTTGTGACTTATGGCAGTAGGGCTATCTGAAAGATGATACGTTCAGTGTTCCGATTGCAAACTTAGCTGCATTGAAGGCATGCATTGCTCAACACATTCTGAACATGACCCCGGAAATACATCGAGCAGTTGTGGAACATGCTGTTTCTCGATTTCAGCTTGTTGCAGAAAACTGTGGACAGCGTATAGAACATGTTTTGCTCCAGTCACACGGCAATTACTAATCCGATTGGACTCTGATTGAAGCTTTTTATGCGGTTTTTGGCTTCAGGACAATTAAAGACCGATTTTTCCCATCCGATGTGATATGACCCTGCCATGGTGGAAGGGCTTATGTAACTAACAGTATCACACCTGTACACCAATGCACACTGAGTAGTACAGTTTAGGCATTCTTGTATGATTCATTTGTCATTTGTAGTCGACCACTGCTAAATAATGATGCTACATTTTGTAGCTCTTAATTTTTTTTCAGATATACGTTTTCCCCCTTCTTCGATAATATTCGGTTGCAATTTGACGACATTCCGACCAGTGTGTTATTTTTACAGCGGTTTGAAAGTTTAAATTTACTCATAATCACCCTGTAGATACGGAACAGCAAAGGGCCTATAATACTACCTTCGGAAACGCCAGAAATCACTTCTGTTTTACGCGATGACTTTTCGTTAGTTACTACGAACTGTGGCCTCACTGATAGCAAATCAACGAATCCAGTCACATAACTAAGACGATATTCCATAAGCAAGCAATTTCACTACAAGCCGCTTGTGTGACACAGTGCCGAAGGCTTCTGGAAATCTAGAAATACGGACTCAATCTGTAATGGCTTGTCAACAGCACTCAACGATTCATGCGAGTAAAGAGCTAGTTGTGTTTCATAAGAACGATGTTTCCTAAATCCATGTTGACTGTGTGTCGATAGACAGTTTTCTTCGAGGTAATTCATATGTTCGAACACAATATATATTCAAACATATTTCTCCATATCGACTTTAATGATATGGGCCAGTAATTTAGTGGATTACTACCTTTCTTGAATATCGGTATGATCTGTGCAACTTTCCAGTATTTGTGTACGGATCTTTCGTCGAGCGAAACGTTGTATATGATTTTTAAGTATGGAGCTATTGCATCAGTATACTCTGAAAGTAACCTAATTAGAATACAGTCTGGACCAGAAGACTTGCTTTTATTAAGTGGTTCAAGTTGTCTTACTACTTCAAGGATATTTACTTCTTCGTAACTCGTGTTGTCATCTGTTCTTGATTCGAATTCTGGATATTTACTTCGTCTCCTTTTGTGAAGAAATTTCGGAAGGCTGTGTTTAGTAATATATCATACAATCACCATTAATCTTTATTTTACAATTGCCATTGCCAACTTTGGCCCATATAAACAAGTACTCATCAGCGTTTAGTTTTTTCTTCTTTCTTGTACTCAAAACAAATGGCATGCTCGGAACTAGTGTACCATAAGGCTGTTTGGCCAATAGTCCTGTAGTCTCTGATATACTCCATGTCTTCCATGTGAGAATATCAGCATCTGGAAAAGCTTCAAGGCCACCATAATCTGCTTGATTGCCCCACACTACAGCAAGTGTGAGCCAAGTACTACCTCCAAACACTGCCTGTACATCACAGGTAAAGTTCAGATGCAGTCCACGAAAAACATTGGAGCCTCCAATTAACTGCTGCTTATTAAATTGACCAGGAAGGTCAATATCAATAGCCTTCAAGCTGCGATACACAGGTACACTGCGCCGCCAGCGACGACGCCATGCACGTCGCAGAGGCATTGCTGTGGCACGTTAACACAAGCGGCTAAGCGGCTAAGTCCGCTTCAAGGTCACCCGCCTAGCCAGCAAACCAGAGGGCCGACTTTAAAAAAAAAAAAAAAAAATCTCTAGAGCGGTCTGGCGCGACCCATAACCACCTAGATCAATGTTTTGTTTTATTTTTTTTAGAAAGGAGATAAGGAAAGGAGATAAGGATTTTTATTGTCTATAATATATCATACAATCACCATTAATCTGCTTTGGCAGCACTATCTTCGATACTATCTTCATCGCTATAGCAGAGAGAAGGCATTGATTGTTTCTTGCCGCTAACATACTTCACATACGACCAGAATCTCTTTGAATTTTCTGCCAGTTTTC
Organism: Schistocerca gregaria; assembly: GCF_023897955.1. Classification (NCBI taxonomy): domain Eukaryota; kingdom Metazoa; phylum Arthropoda; class Insecta; order Orthoptera; family Acrididae; genus Schistocerca; species Schistocerca gregaria. The sequence continues at coordinate 446,720,471 of NC_064920.1, read as the reverse complement.
GAGACAAAGATTCTCTGCGGAAACTATTATAAGCATCTCGCATTGAAGTCCGCGTTAAATTTCGAGTATCTGTAAAAGATGGCCAACCTTGGGGATTTGGCGTCTGTTTAAATGTGGCATGTTTGTTTTGTTGTTTCTGCAACAGTGTTATGATCCGTTTTGTGTACCAACGAGGATCAACTACGTCGTTTGTTAATTTATTTGGTATAAGTCTCTCAACGGCTGCCGATACTATTTCTTTGAATTCAAACCACGTCTGATCTACATTTATATTGTTAATTTTAGAGTGAAGATTGTCTCTCAGGAAGGCGTCAATTGAATATTTATCTGCTTTTTTGAATAGATATATTTTTCGTCTATTTTTGGAGGATTTGGGGGTTATAATATTCAGTCTCGCTACGACAATCCTGTGTTCACTAATCCCTGTATCCGTTTTCATGCTCGTTATAATCTTTCGCGAAGGGATAAGTGTGTTTTCACAACCGTTTTCTATTCACGTGGGCTCATGAACTAACTACTCGAAATAATTTTCAAAGAATGGGTGTAGCTCATTTTCGGGGAATGAAACATGTATTTTGGCCAACATATCGAGGGTACATAAAGTCACCACCAAATATAATCGTATGAATCGGGTACATATTTGAAAGTAAACTAGTTGTCTTTGAACCTTTGAGCAGTTGAACCATCTGAATTGACAGGTCGGTAATAGGATCCATTTATTATTTCATTCCAGTTGCCAACAATAGCCTCTGCCCATATTAACTCACAGGAGCTATCTACGTCAATTTCGCGACAAGATAAACTACTTGTAACAGCAACAAACACGCCGCCGCCAACCGCGTGTATCCTATCCTTTCGGAACACCGTTAGGTTCTTCGCAAAAATTTCGGCTGAGCTTACATCCGGCTTTAGCCAGATTTGAGCGTCAGTGCTTTCTATTAGTGCTTGGAGCTATGGTACATTCCCAACACAGCGACATTTACAACAGTTATACCAATGGTTCCTGTATCTACGGTCTTTTTGTGTTCGGCCTGCACACTTTGTGACTGAAGCCCTTTTTGTGTTTTCCCGAGACCCTCTAACCTAGAAACCATCCAGTCCATGCCACACAGCCCCTGCTACCCGTGTAGCCGCCTCTTGCGTTTAGTGGACTCCTGACCTACTCAACGGAACCAGAAAACCAATCACCCCATGGACCAAGTCGAGGAATCTGCAATCTACACGGTCGCAGAACCGTCTGAGCCTCTGATTCAGACCCTCCATTCAGCTCTGTGCCAGGGGTCCGCAATCGGTCCTGTCGACTATGCTGCAAATGGTCTCTCTACATCTACATCTACGTGATTACTCTCCTATTCACAATAAAGTGCCTGGCAGAGGGTACAATGAACCACCTTCACGCTGTCCTTCTACCGTTCCACTCTCGAACCGCGAGCGGGAAAAACAAGCACTTAAATTTTTCTTTGCGAACCCTGATTTCTCTTATTTTATCGTGATGATCATTTCTCCCTATGTAGGTGGGTGCCAACAGAATTTTTTCGCAATCAGAGTAGAAAACTAGTGACTGAAATTTCATGAGAAGATCCCGTCGCAACGAAATACGCCTTTGTTTAAATGATTGCCACTCCAATTCTCGTATCATGTCTGTGGCACAATCTCCCCTACTTCGCGATAATAGAAAACGATCTGCCCTTCTTTGTACTTTTTCGATGTCATTCGTCAGTTCTATCTGATGCGGATCCCACATCGCACACCAACGCTACAGAATAAGGCAGACAAGCGTGGTGTAAGCAGTCTCTTTAGTAGACCTGTTGCACCTTTTAAGTGTTCTACCAATTACTCCTACTTCCCTTTCTGGGTATTGATGTGACTTGAGCAATTTTCCAGTTCTTAGGTACGGATCTTTCTGTGAGCGAGCGGTTGTATGCAATTTATAAATATGGAGATATTGTATCAGCTTACTCTGAGAGGAACCTGATTGGTGTACAACGTGGAAGGAAAACCTAGCTTTTATTAAGTGATCTAAGCTGCTTTGTGACACCGAGGATATCTATTTCTATGTTTCTCATCTTGTCAGTTGTTCTTGATTGGAATTCAGGAATATTTACTTCATCTTCTTTGGTGAAGGAGTTTCGGAAAATCGTGTTTAATAACTCTGCTTTAGTGGCACTGTCATCAATGATTTCACCGTTGTTGTCGCGCAGTGAAGGTATTGATTGCCTCTGGCCACTAGTGTGCTTTATGTGTGACCAGAATGTCTTTGGGTTTTCTGCCAGATTTCTAGACAGAATTTCGCTGTGGAAATTACTGAAAGCATCTCGCATTGGCGTACGCACTAGATTTAGAACTTCTGCAAAACTTTGCCAGTCTTGGGGATTTTGCGTTTTTTTTAAATTTGGCATGCTTTTCTCGCTGCTTGTGCAACAGCGTTTAGAACCGTTTTCTGTACCATGGGGGATCAGTAACATCACTTATTAATTTATGTGGTATATATCTTTCAACTGCTGTCGTTACTATCTCTTTGATATCAGTCCACAACTTTTCTACGCTTACATCATCAGATCGGAAGGAGTACAGACTGTCTCTTAAATAGGCGGTAAGATCATTTTTATCAGCTTTTTTAAATAGATATATTTTGCGTTTCTTTTTGATGGTTGTAGGTGTTACGGTATTCAGCCCAGCAGCAACTGCCTTGTGGTCGCTAATCCCTGTATTCGTCACGATACTCCCTATTAGTCCAGGATTATTTGTTGCTAAGAGGTCAAGTATTCTTTCGCAACCATTTACGCTTCGAGTGGGCTCATGAATTAATTGTTCAAAATAATTTTCTAATAAAGCATTCAGTACAATTTCAGATGACGTTTTATGTCTGCCGCTAGATTTACCCGTGTAATTTTTCCAGCATATTGAGGGTAGATTAAAGTCGCCACCGACTATAATTGTATGAGCGGGGTACTTATTTGAAATGAGACTCAAGTTTGCTTTGAACTGTCCGGCAACTATATCTTCTGAGTCGGGGGGTCGGTAAAACGATCCAGTTAATAGTTTAGTCCGACTGTCAAGTATAACCTCTACCCATACTATTTCGCAGGAACTATCTACTTCAATTTCACTTCAAGGCAAACTACTTCTGACAGCAGTAAATACTCCACCACCAATTGTATTTAATCTATCCTATCTAGAAAAAAATTCTGCTGATTTCCGGCTTTAGCCAGCTTTCTGTACCTATAACTATTTGAGCTTCAGTGCTTTCTATTAGGGCTTGGAGCTCTGGTTCCTTCCCTACACAGCTACGACAGTTTACGACTACAATAGCGATCGTTTCTACAGCTAACTTTCTGTGTTTTATCTGCCCCCTTTTAGGTGGACGCCCTTTCTGTGGTTCCCCCGAGGCCCTCTAACCTAAAAAAAACCGGCCAGTTCCTTCCACACAGCCCCTGCTTCCCGTGTAGCCGCTTCCTGTGTGTAGTGGACTCCTGACCTATTAAGAGGAACTTGGAAACCCACCACCAGAAGGCGCAAGTCAAGTAATCTGCAGCCTACACGGTCACAGAATCGCCTGAGCCTCTGATTCAGACCTTCCACTCGGCTCTGCACCAAAGGACCACAGTCGGTTCTATCGACGATGCTACAGATGGCAAGCTCCGCTAATCTCGCAAGCAAGACCGGCAGTCTTTACCATTTCCGCTAGCCACCCAAAACCAAATAGAATCTCCTCCAATCCAATGCGACATACGCCATTGGTACCGACATGAGCCACCACCTGCAGTTGGCTACCCCATGTAGTCGTCATGGCATCCGGATGCAGCCTTTCCACATCCGGAATGACTCCCCCCCAGGTATACACATAGAGTGCACACTGGCTTCCTCCCCCTCCTTGGCAGCCATGTTCCTAAGGGGCCCCATTACGCGCCTAGCGTTGGAGCTCCCAACTACCAGCAAACCCACCCTTTGTGAATGCCCAGACCTAGCGTGCTGAGAAATTTCCTCTGGAACACGTGGATGACTGCATCCGGCTCAGAGACATCGTCACCCACAGATAACTCCCGGAACCTGCTCGTCAAACGAACTAGGGAGGCCCTACAATATGCCCTTTGGTAAGTTTTTCGCATCCTGCCAGACTTTGGAATGATCTCCCACTCGACCATAGGTGAGGGTTCAGTGTCAGTGCAGGCAGTACCTTGGGCGGCTACAGCAGTGGCCTGAACAGGGGACATTTGGAACGTGCTCAAAGTGTCTCGCATCCCCGACACCCCACAGTGATGGGCCTTGGCAGCAGCTTCAAGCTGTGTGACGAAAGCCAACCCAGCCTGGAGCTGTGAGCGAGGGTCACCTACTCAGCTCGCATCTGTACACAGCAATCACTGTTCCTATCCATTACTGCAGTCGCTCCCGCTTGAAGATCGTAAAAATATACAACAAACGAACGGTTTATTCGCCTTCTTAGCATCAGAAAGACGAGGTGCTCTATCACTGACGGTCTATCTGACAGATCTGCTCTCATCTTGTAAGCAAGACTGGCAGCCTATGCCATTTCTGTTAGCCGTTCGAAACCAGAGAGAATCTCCTCTGATTCAAAGCGACACAAATCATTGGTACCGACGTGAGCCACCGCCTGCAGTTGGCTGCACCCTGTGGTCATCATGACATCCGGGAGGATCCATTTCACGTCTGGAATGACTCCGTGTGCATTGACTTTCGTCCCCTTCTTGGCAGTCTCTAAGGGCCCCTACATTATATTATTCTTGCAAACAGCTTTGATGCATCAGCTGTTAGGGTTGTTGTCCAATTCTTCTCGCCTTGTCAGTTCTTGCGCTCTGCGGAACTGTGTGAACGACATTTTTTCGAAAGCCACATGGTATGTCGCCAGACTCAGACATTCTACACACCAACGTGAATAGACATTTTGTTGCCACTTCTCCCAATGATTTTAAAAATTCTGTCGGCGTGTTATCTACCCTCCTGCCTTCTTTGATCTTACGTCCTCCAAAGCTCCCTTCAGTTACGATTTTGATACTGGATCCCCTACATATTCTAAATCGACTCCTGTTTCTTCTTCTATCATATAAGACTAATCTCCCCCCTCATAGAGGCGTTCAAAGTACTCTTTCCACCTATCGCTCTTTCTTCTGAATTCAACAGTGAAATTCCCATTGCACTCTTAACGCTACCACCATTGCTTTTAATTTAAGCGAAGTTTGTTTTGACTTCCCCATATGCTGAGTCAGTCCTTCCGACTATTTCTTCTTCGATTTCTACACATTTTTCGTGCAGCCATTTCGTCTTAGGTTCGCAGTACTTCCTATTTATTTCACTCCTCAGCGACTTATATTTCTGTGTTCCGACATTTCCTTGAACATTTTTGTACCGTCTTTATTCCGTGATAACCCTTTTTAGAGATGTCATTTCCAGTTCATCTGTACTGTCTATTGAGATATTCCTTACTGCTGTACCTAAAGCCTTAGACAATTTCAAGTGTATCCCGGCATTCCATAGTACCTTCATATCCCACTTCTTTGCATATTGATTCTTCGTGACTAATGTCTTAAATTTCAATCTTGTCTTCATCACTGTTACACTGTGATCTGAGTCTATATCTCCTCCTGGCTACGTCGAACCGTGATGTAATCTAACTGAAATCTTCCCATATTACCCAGCTTTTTTCAAGCATACCTCTCTCTCTTATGATCCTTGAACAGAGTATTCGCTATTACTAGCTAAAATTTATAACAGAACTCAATTAGCCTTTCTCCCCTCTCACTTCTTGTAACAAGCCCATATACTCATGTAACCTTTTGTTCCACTCCTTCCCTGCAACTGCATTCCAGTCCCCCCATGGCTATTACATTTTCATCTCCCTTTACGTACTGTATTGCTCTTTCAATATACTTTTACACTTTCTCTATCTCTTCACCTTCAGCTTGCCACGTCTGCATGTATACCTGAACTATGGTTGCCGGTGTTGGTTTGCTGTAGCTTCTGACACGAACAATGGTATTACTTAATTGTTCACGGCAACACACTCTCTGCGTTACCTTCATATTTACAACAAATCCTACTCCAGGTATACCGTTTTCTGGTGTTCTTGATATTACCCTATACTAATCTGATCAGAAATCTTTGTCTTCTTCCAGTTTCACTTCACTGTGACCTACTACACTGTGTGATAAAAAGTATCCGGACATCCCCAAAAACATGCTTTTTCATACTAGGTGCATTTTGCTGCCACCTGCTGCCACGTACTCCTAATCAGCGACCACAGTAGTCATTAGTAGTAGAGTAGAATGGGGTGCTCCACGGAACTCACGGACTTCGAATGTGGTCAGGTGATTGGGTGTCACTTGTGTCATACGTCTGCACGCGATATTTCCACACTCCTAAATGCCCCTAGGTCCACTATTTCCGATATGATAGTGAAGTGGAAACTTGAAGGGACACGTGCAGCACAACAGCGTACAGGCCGACCTCTGACAGAGACGACCGACAGTTGAAGAGAGTCGTAATTTGTAATAGGCAGACATCTATCCAAACCACCACAAAGGAATTCCAAACTGCATCAAGATCCACTGCAAGTATTATCACAGTTAGGCGGGAGGGGAGAAAACTTGGATTTCATGGTCGAGTGACTGGTCATAAGCCACAGATCACGCCGGTAAATGCCAAACGATCGCTCGCTTGTCGTAAGGAGCGTAAACATTGGACGATTGAACAGTGGAAAAACGTTGTGTGGAGTGACGAATCACGGAACACAATGTGGAGATCAGGTGGCAGGTTGTGGGAATAGTGAATGTGCGGTGAACGTCACCTGCCAGCGGGTGTAGTGTCAACAGTAAAATCCGAATGCTGTGGTGTTATGGTGTGATCGTGTTTTTCACGGAGGTTGCTCGCACCCCTTGTCGTTTAGCGTGGCACTATCACAGCACAGGCCTACATGAATATTTTAAGCACTTTCTTACTTCCCATTGTCTAAGAGCAATTTGGGGAAAGCGATTGCATCTTTCAACACGATCGAACACCTGTTCATAAAGCACGAGCTGTGGCGGAGTGGGTACACGACAATAACATCTCTGTAATGAACTGACCTGCACAGAGTCCTGACCTTAATCCTATGGAACACCTTTGAGATGTTCTAGAACCCCGACTTCGTGCCAGGCCTCACAGACCGACATCGATACCTCTCCTCAGCAGCACTCCTTGAAGATGGGCTGCCATTGCCCAAGAAACCCTGCAGCACCTGACTGAATGTATGCTTGCGAGAGAGGAAGCTGTCATCAAGGCTAAGGGTGGGCCAACATCTCATTGAATTCCAGCTTTACCGATGGAGGGCGCCACGATCTAGTAAGTCATTTTTCGCCGTGTGACCTGATAATTTTGTTCATATAATGTATACCTTGAGTGAGCCTTTTCATTTCACTTTTCAGATTTTCTAGTTTCCCTACCACTTTCAAGCTTCTGACATTCCATGCCCTGATTCTTACAATGTCGTCATTTTGTCGGTTATTCAATCTTTTTTTCATGGTCACCTCTCTCTTGGCAGTCCGCTCCTGGATATGTCAAGGGTTGTCTATTCCGTATCTTTAGCCATTGGAGAGATCGTCACTACACTTTTTTTCAATTACAGGCTACATATCCTGGTGATACACGTATGTGGCTTTCTTTGCCTTCTGCATCCTCATGCCGTTGATCATTGCTGATTCCTACGCCATTAGGAGCAGTTTTCCACCCCAAGGACAAGAGAGTGCCCTGAACCTCTGTCCGCTACTCTGACATCTTTGAAAAGGCCGTTGGCAGAAAGAGTGTGACTTGTTTTGCTGGAAGTCTTCGGCCGCCAATTCTGATTATCAACCAAAATGTAAGCAGTTGCTGGTTTCGAATCCAGGAGCGATGACATGTAGATTACTGATAAAAGAATCTCCCCCCTCCCCCTTTTTTTTGCATTTTGTTCGTTGTTGACAGTTGTGTTTGGTCGTTGCGGACGTCACATGACATCCGTTCAAGTTCATTTGTTGATCGTTCCACTCAGTGTTTTTTATTACAGAGGCCAACCGGCTCTCTGACCGAACACGCTGAGCTACTTTCGGAATTTTTGCCGCTCATCAACGATATACTTTAATCATGTACACACTTTTCAGTATACTTAAAACTTTTAAAGCATTAAAACCTGTTCAGTGCAAAAACCGCAATAATATACCCAATCAACACGAAATTTTAAAATTAAAATTTTAATGTAGCATCAAAAGAAGTACTCTCTAGAAGAAACATATTTAACTAATCTCCAATTATATCAAATATCCCAAGGTATTATTGAAAGGTAATGACATTTCGGGAATGCTTTTGTCTGGGTAACATTTTTCAGTGATCAATATTGCAAGACAGTCGATTTACGTAAACGCGATGTATTCCATTGCTAATGTGAATTGCTGTTGCATTAATAGCCAATGTAACCACCAGAAGTTTGATTACAAGCATGCAAACGTGCAACAGTGAAGTAAGGTGGAGGTGGAGTTACGGCAAGAGGATGTTTTTCGTGCTGAGGGAGTTGTTCCCTTATTTTGTTTAAGTAAACGTTAAATGTGGAAGGCTATGAATACATTTTAGAGCAATGTGTTGTGTACAGTTGAGAAACAGTTGGGACATGATGACTGTACGAGCATGACATTGCACAATGTGTCGTAAAGCAGCTTTTGTGAGGCAATGGTTTGTGGACAATAACAATCCTGAACTGTGCTAACCCGTCCAGTGCATCGCCTGAACCCAGCGAAACACGTTTGGGATGAATTAGAGGGTCGACTTTGCTGCCAATCCTGCGTCCAAGATCATCAGCTTCTCTGATTTCGACTTTTGAGCAAGATCAGCTCACATTCCTACACAGACGTCCCCACACCTCACTGATAAGTGTCCCCAACACTGTTCCAGCCTCCATAAAGGCAGTGGATGGACACCTTTCATATTAATGTCCATTAATAGTTGCTCGGATACCTTAGTTCAGATAGTGTGTTAAGAGCGTGAGTGCTACAACATTTCTACCTTGTAGCATCTATACACGTATTGCTTACAGAACCGACTTGCTGTAAAACATTCTGGTACAGTTCCATCGAACTATCTTCATATGTCTAGAGACAGAAAAAATAAATGGGTAACCTTCAAATAACCGAAGATACATGACGGTGCCTTCATGACAAATCTAAATCCAAATGTACGAGAGTGTTTTACAGCAAGTTGGCTATTAGAGTAGACGCTGCCGTCATAACAAATCTAAATCCAAATGTACCAAAGTGTTTTGCAGCAAGTTGGCTATAAGAGTATTCCATTGGCTACTGAAGAGTATTCCATTGGTTACCCATTGATTTTTCCTATCTCTAAACATCTCAATATATATATATATATATATATATATATATATATATATATATATATATATATATAACACGATGGGTATATACACTCCTGGAAATTGAAATAAGAACACCGTGAATTCATTGTCCCAGGAAGGGGAAACTTTATTGACACATTCCTGGGGTCAGATACATCATATGATCACACTGACAGAACCACAGGCACATAGACACAGGCAACAGAGCATGCACAATGTCGGCACTAGTACAGTGTATATCCACCTTTCGCAGCAATGCAGGCTGCTATTCTCCCATGGAGACGATCGTAGAGATGCTGGATGTAGTCCTGTGGAACGGCTTGAAATGCCATTTCTACCTGGCGAGGGTAGTTGACGTCCACCTTCTAGAGCACGTTGGGTGGCACGGGATACATGCGGACGTGCATTGTCCTGTTGGAACAGCAAGTTCCCTTGCCGGTCTAGGAATGGTAGAACGATGGGTTCGATGGCGGTTTGGATGTACCGTGCACTATTCAGTGTCCCCTCGACGATCACCAGAGGTGTACGGCCAGTGTAGGAGATCGCTCCCCACACCATGATGACGGGTGTTGGCCCTGTGTGCCTCGGTCGTATGCAGTCCTGATTGTGGCGCTCACCTGCACGGCGCCAAACACGCATACGACCATCATTGGCACCAAGGCAGAAGCGACTCTCATCGCTGAAGAGGACACGTCTCCATTCGTCCCTCCATTCACGCCTGTCGCGACACCACCTGAGGCGGGCTGCACGATGTTGGGGCGTGAGCGGAAGACGGCCTAACGGTGTGCGGGACCTAGCCCAGCTTCATGGAGACGGTTGCGAATGGTCCTCGCCGATACCCCAGGATCAACAGTGTCCCTAATTTGCTGGGAAGTGGCGGTGCGGTCCCCTAAGGCACTGCGTGGGATCCTACGGTCTTGGCGTGCATCCGTGCGTCGCTGCGGTCCGGTCCCAGGTCGACGGGCACGTGCACCTTCCGCCGACCACTGGCGACAACATCGATGCCCACTATACGCTTTAGCTCAAAGTCCGTCAACTGCACATACGGTTCACGTATACGCTATCGCGGCATGCTACCAGTGTTAAAGAGTGCGATAGAGCTCCGTATGCCACGGCAAACTGGCTGACACTGAAGGCGGCGGTGCACAAATGCTGCGCAGCTAGCGCCATTCGACGGCCAACACCGCGGTTCCTGGTGTGTCCGCTGTGCCGTGCGTGTGATCATTGCTTGTACAGCCCTCTCGCAGTGTCCGGAGCAAGTATGGTGGGTCTGACACACCGGTGTCAATGTGTTCTTTTTTCCATTTCCAGGAGTGTATATGTCCTGTCTTAAACGACAGTAAAGTTTGTTGTACAGTCACTGAGGATTTTTTCTCAAATAACCATATCGCACCCCGGCAGGAACAGTGACTCAATTCAGTAATGCAAAACTTGAGAAAAATCTACTTAAAGAATTCTATACAAGAAAACAAGGAATATTATTAGCTTACTTCAAATTTGACGTAAGTATTTTTTCAGTAAATTTTATTATATGCTGGACGATAGCAACAGGGACACACAATTCTGTTATCGTCAGATATAATGTGTTATCAGGTAATTATTAATTAGGTACTTGAGTTATGTCATTTTCCTTGCTTTTCTAAAAACCTTTTCGTTTCTGGTATGATGCCTCATGTAATACTTTTGCCACTTTCGCACCCCAAATTATATATTGTCTTGACCACCCTAAATATCTGTTTGTCCAGAGGCACATTACATCATGTTTCAAGCAAATGTTCTTTAGCCGTTAGAGGGACATCAATCAGCAATATTGCCTTCGTTGTAGCTTTGTTTTTTAAAAAGATATGAACACTGATATGACGTTTTTAAACGAAACTCTGTATTTTTTATTCGGTAGTTCATTTGCTCTTCTAAAGACTTACTCAAAAATGTATCACAGTGTACCATTCACTGAAACACCACGTTATGAATTACATATCACAGCACTGACGTTGGCGCTCCCAGCGCTTAATGCTGGTACTCGGGGTAATGAAGCACATCCACGTGCATACGTTGACAGACGACAAATGAAAACATAAGTAGAATACACACCCGTCATTCCGTCAACCAACGTCAGTTGAAGAGTTGTGCGAGTAGAATGTATACCAACGAAGAGAAGGTAGAAACGCTACTCATCTATGGGGAATGTAAGTTAGCAGAACAGTAATTGCAATACTGTTTTCTTATGTACAGGTACATTTAGCACAGTAGTTTAGTCCTTTTAAATACTGTTGTGTAGAGTAGGCATACAGCAAAGGCTGTCCTTTCTACAAACTGCATCGACATAACGTTTCTTTCATTGTTGTTGTTGTTGTTGAAGGTATGCGACATACTATGCAGGCAGCGGCATTGTACAAGGAGCGATCTCCTGACAAGAAACCACCTTCCCGACGGATGTTTTCTCGTCTTGTTGCAACGCTTCAGGAAACGGGAAGTTTCAACCCCCGACAATGCAATCATCGTAGCACTCGCACAGAGGAAGCTGCCGAAGTTACTGTTCTCGCTTTCGTTGCTATGAGTCCACATGTGAACACACGACAGCTTCAACACGAGATTGGCATTGCTAAAACCAGTGTACATCGTATCCTTCCACGTCACCGGTTCCATCCTTACCCTGTAGGCCTACACCTACATCGAGAACTGCATGGGAATGATTTCCGGAATCGTGTATACTTCTGTCAGTGGGCATAGCAGCAAATCCTCGCCAACCCGAACTTCTTCTCTAATGTTCTATTTACCGATGAATGCTCTTTCTCAAAGGACAAGAACATACAAGGAACATTCATTATTGGTCCAGCGACAACTGACGATGTCTTAGACAGGTGAAAGATCAGCGTCAATGGAGAGTTAAGGTGTGGTGTGGGATGTTTGGTACGAGAATTATTGGCCCTTATATCATCAATGTTAAACGGCACAGCGCATGGCAACTTCCTCAGACGAATTCTTCCTCCTCTTCTGGATAAAGTGCCGCTAAGAACCAGAATGCTTATGCAGTATCAACACAGTGGATGTCCAGCACATAATGCCTTGCGTGCACGTGTTCTGAACCGACGGTATCCTGCCAGATGGATTGGTCGAGGAGGAACAGTTACTTGGCCTGCTGTGTCTCCTGATTTTAGCCCTCTGTACTTTTTTCTTTGGGGATGCATTAAAGACGTTGCCTATAGCGATGTTTCAACAACTCTAGAGGACATGCAGGAACGTATCGTGCTTGCTTATAATTCACTTCATCAGGCAACACTGGAAGCAGTAAATAATCCTTTCACTCAACGAGAGCACCAGTGTATCGGTGTCCAGGGTCACAACTCTCTGCACCTTTGAATGTTCTACCCTTGGGCAATGGTACAGGAGAGTCAAAGCCAATTTTGTGTTATGTTTTTTTGTTTATTCATTTGTTTTCTGACAACTCCAGCAAGTGGACAAGTTCGTGATCCCAGGTTCAAAGTCAGTGTTGTGTTATGTAATTAATGACGATGTGTTTCAGTGAATGGTACACTGTGATACATTTTTAATAGGTCTTTAGGAGAGGAAATAAATTACCGAATAAAAAATACAGGATCACATTTAAAAAAGTCATACCGCAGTTCATATCTTTGTAAAAAAAAGCTACAACGAAGGCAATCATTCTGATTGATGTCCCTCTAACGGCTAAAGAACATTTGCTTATTTAGGGTGGTCAAGATAAATGGGACACCTTGTATATTGCATAACTTATTAGAATACAATACGACACTCCAACTTCCATCAGGCTAAATTAATTCTTACATTATAATTTTTAAAAAAGCAAGTTAAAATTGTTTGAAGAACTTCCAGCATGCTGGAGTAGCTTCTGTTAATCAGCAGAACGAAAAGCCAGTCCAAGTTGTAAATTTTTACTTTTTGATTTACAACTTGCATTGGTTATTCGTTCTACTGAATCTGATTTATTAGAAACGTACAAAATGCAAAATCATAGTGTATGAAAACTAATACAATTTAATAAGGAACATCAATAAGGTACAATCTAAGGAGCACAATTTACGAAAAAGTAGTCGTAAATTGGTGGATATAATGTCGAAATAATTTTCCGGAGAAAAGGGATTCAGTACTAACTTTGTTAATAGCAGAAATATTAATTTCCGTGTACGCTGCAGCGCACGAATTTTCGTGATATTTACAGCAGCTGTAATCGTTGAAACAATGGGTGTTCCTTCAAAGAAACGTGCATATCTGAAGGATATTTTAATGTGACATACAGGCATTTGATAATGTCAGATACTGTAATAAAAAAATGTTCAAATGTGTGTGTAATTTTATAGGACCTAACTGCTGAGGTCACCAGTCCCTAAGCTCACACCCTACTTAACCTAAATTATCCTAAGGACAAACACACACATCCATGTACGTGGGAGGACTCGAACCTCGGCCGGGACCAGCCACACAGTCCATGACTGCAGCGCCTTAGACCACTCGACACTGTAATAATCAATGATTATGCTCAACGTACATTATACATGAATAGTGTCACAACTCAGAAGGAGCTGCCCTTCTTGATTGTCCCATGCACACTGGCCAGCAGCAACGCTGAAGCTACGCTGTTCTTGCTGCGGCGATCCATTAAGTCATGTTGGGGCACTTCAAACGATTTTTTTTCTTTGCGGTAGTACTCTTCCGAGGTTGCGATACATCTATTTTTCTTTCCTCCATTTGCTTACAGGCAGAATGAGAGATTTTCGAATTGGTGGCTGAAAGAGTCGGCAGCCACGCGACGGGCAGCGTCTGGAGACGTGAACCCGGATCCCGGAATTCGTGAGCATAGCCATAGCGTATGCCGCGAGCTGGCGAGCCATTCGGCCGTCCGCGAGTAATTCGTGCGCACTCACGACCCGGCGGCCCGTTTATATGCCGCGGCGCGGACCGCCACGGCGCGAACCCGCGTGTCGTGACAGTAGGCGCGCGTTCCACGGCTACGTCACTATTCTCCGCTGCAGGAAACGGCTGTAAAACCGCTGTCAACAGCCTCCTCTGTTTCTCGGTACACCGACAGGCAAGTCGCAGTTAAGCGGGGCGCAGCAGCAGCAGTTTATCACCATGTGAATTGCGCTCGAAGACTGGTTAGCGGAGCCGGCCGGAGTGGCCGAGCGGTTCTAGGCGCTACAGTCTGGAACCGTCCGACCGCTACGGTCGCAGGTTCGAATCCTGCCTCGGTCATGGATGTGTATGATCTCCTTAGGTTAGTTAGGTTCTAGGGGACTGATGACCTCAGAAGTTAAGTCCCATAGTGCTCAGAGCCATTTGAAGTGCTTAGCGGACATTTATAGAGATGCGTGCCGTCTCAATAAAACTACGTAACATTTTGACTGACTTTCCTAAAGTTGCTTCTTCTCCTTGGTCCCGCCGATGGAGATGATACAGCGTTATACTCAGGTGTGAAAACACCCCTCTAAAAGTAAAGTAGAGAAATTGGAAGTCAAGTGATAGGGTGTCATATAGTGCAGCTACTCACTGATATCCAGTGTGGGTAGTAATTACCGTATGGCAGCGAAGCTTGGTGCCAACTGCCTTGCCGCAGTGGTAACACCGAAGTTAAGCGCTGTCGCGCTGGGCTAGCACTCGGATCGGTGGCCATCCCGTCTGCTGAGCGCTGTTGGCAAACGGGGTGAACTCAGCCCTTGTGAGGCAAACTGAGGATCTACTTGATTGGGAAGTAGTGGCTCCGGTATCGGGACTGACATATGGCCGGGAGAGCGGTGTGCTTACCACATGCCCCTCCATATCCGCATCCAGTGACGCCTGTGGGCTGAGGATGACACGGCGGCCAGTCGGTACCGTTGGGTCTTCATGGACTCTGCGGGAGGAGTTAAGTTTTTTTTCCTCTTTCTTTAGCGAAGCTTGGTAGATATGTTAATGCGTTAATGTGTAACCGACAGAGCGAGGTAGCGCTGTGGTTAACACACTGGACTCGCATTCGAGAGGAAGACGGTTCAAAACCGCGTCCGGCCACCTCGATTTAGATTTTACATGATTTCCCTATATCGCTTCAGGCAAATTCCGGGCTGGTTCCTTTGGAAGGGCACAGTCGATTTTCTTCCCCATCCTTCCCTAACCTGATGTGACCGATAACCACGCTGTTTGCTGCCCTCCCCCAAATCAAACAACTAACCAAGCGAAAGCGACTTACGCTGGGAAAAAAAAAATAATTCCAGTTCTGGCCACTAGATACAAATCTGGCGCTGTGCAGTATCACGTCGGTATCTCCCGTGCTCATATTGAACAAACTGTGAAACCGTATTTAATAATAAAATGAAGACGCCCTTCTCACTGATTTGACCCTTTCTACCCACGTACCGTTTGTAATCCATTACATATAGAAACATTTCTATTTTTCTTTCTTACATTCACAGCGCCAGATTTGCACCGGATGGCCAATATTGGAAATAATTCTCTTCCAGCGTTAATCGGTTCCGCATTTACACATTAGAATATCTACAAAGTTTAGCTCCCTTACAATAATTATAGCCCATGCTGGAGGTCTGTGAGTAGGAGTAGCTGCACTTTAATTGTAACCACCCTGTGGTACGTGATATGTGGGAACGAGACGGGGCAGGCGGGAAGGCGAGGGGGGGGGGGGGGGGTGGAGGGGGGGGGAGGGGATATGTTATGTACATTGAGCCATTTTAGAAAGCCACATCTTGGAGTCAACTCGTTATTTTTGAATGTAAACTTGGTTATGTGGCGTAAGAAACAGATACAGAATTACACTGGAAAACATTGGCGCCTTTCATTTTAGCAGAGCTTTAACCATTATCGAATTCTCTACAGAAGAAGGCAACACTGGGACAACCACACAAAGGGTATGGGATGTGCTCGACGTGTTGTCCAGATAGATGTAAGTTTGTTATCTAAATTTGTTTCAATGGGACATTGACAATTCTTCTGTAGATTGTTCTTGATTGTCAATAGCGCTACAGTTGCATTAATTTTTATTACAGAAGTGTTTACACAAACCTGTTTAGGGGCCTCAGGCCCACTTTCACGTGCTACAAAAATCAATCCAAGATATGCATATCTATGCATGTGAACAGACTATTGACTTACTCTGAATATGACGGCCGGAGTGGCCAAGCGGTTCTCGGCGCTAGTCTGGAACAGCGCGACCGCTACGTCGCAGGTTCGAATCCTGAATCGGACATGGATGTGGGTGATGTCCTTAGGTTAGTTAGGTTTAAGTAGTTCTAAGTTCTAGGGGACTGATGACCTCAGAAGTTAAGTCCCATAGTGCTCAGAGCCATTTTTTTACTCTGAATATGTGCATTTTGGACTGATTTTTACGCACCCAAAGATGGAGCCTAGACCCTAAAACCGGGATGTGTAGAAAACTTAATACAACAGTAGTGTCATTTTGACTCATGAGCAACTGTTGTTATCTGCTTCACATACACGATCAGAATCTTCAATAATCGTGTCCCTGAAATGTGCAAGATTTCTGATCTTCAAAGCACACATGTTCCCTTGGAAAGAAGTTAAATAAAATTAAATTTGTGAAACTTGGCGACCACTCTACGGGAACTCCAGGACCTGTCCATTTCTGGGGAATCCCGATATTTAGGTTTGCCCGGACAGCTACCCCTAACGAGGTGGGTCACCATCTTACTAAAAGAAAAACTGGATATGTCCCGTCTTCAGACAACAGCGACGACTCCACATCTTCGTTTGATAATTGCAGATAACGGGCTGCTGTTTGTGTAACATGATGAAAAAGGACGCTACAGTACGAGAATTTCCGATGTGCCACCTGCATTCGATCGATCCACTCAATAAAGGTTGAGATCTGGGCAGTATCTGTGGTTCTATTTACCTCTCCGTTCGCCAAGTCTGTGCAAACAACGGTCGGACCGCTCAGCCAATCGTTCAATTCCTCGGCGACAGAAATCTTCTCCACAGTCGTCGGAAGATCTGCGAATGCTGCGAATCATTTCCTCGATGGCATGGCGCTAGTCAACAACTCCACTAGTCGATGTCAATGGCCTTCCTTCCTAATCATCATCACCAACGTCCTGGTGACATAGTTGGAATCATTTCATAATGATTGACGCGGCTGTGGATTTGATCCATATACTGCCAGAATTTCACAATGATTGTGTGTGAATGTAGATGTTTTGCCCCGCGTGCTTCAAATTTGGAGTATTTTTCCAATTGCCGTGTCATTTCACCCGCAGACTGCGATACACCTGCTAACCATTATTTTGTCATCAGTCTTTTGACTGGTTTGATGCGGCCCACCATGAATTCATCTCCTGTGATAAACTTCTCGTCCCAGGATAGCACTTGCAAACCTACGTCCTCAATTATCTGCAGAATGTCTTCTATTCTCTGTCTTCCTCAATAGTTTTTACCATCTACAGCTCAGCCTAGTACTATGGTAGTTATTCCCTGATGTCTTAGCAGATGTCCCACCATTCCTTCATTCCTTGACTTCTTCTTCTCGGTATTTCCCACATACTGCTTTCCTCGCCGATTCTGCGGAGTACTTCCTCATTCCTTACCTTATAAGTCCACCTAATTTTCAACATTCGTCTGCAGCACTGCAAATGGCTCTGAGCGCTGTGGGACTTAACATCTGAGGTCATCAGTCCCCTAGAACTTAGAACTACTTAAACCTAACTAACCTAAGGACATCACACACACCCTTGCCCGAGGCAGGATTCGAACCTGCGACCGTAGCGGTCGCGCGGTTCCAGACTGAAGCGCCTAGAACCGCACGGTCACAATTTTCTCACAACACATGTTTCACTACCATACAGTGTTGTACTCCAAGTGTAGTTTCTCAGAATGTTCTTCCTCAAACTAAGACCTGGTTTCATAGTCGTAGACTTCTCATCGCCAGGAAAGCTCTTTTTGCCAGAGCTAGACTCCTTTTTATGTTTTCCTTGCTGCGTCCGTCATGGGCTATTTTGCTGCCTAGGAAGCAGAATACTTTAACTTCGTCTACCACGTGATCACTAATTCTGATGTTAAGTCTGGCCCCGTTCTCACTTATGTTACTTCTCGTTACTTTTGTCTTTCTTCAATGTACTCTCAATCCACTCACTGTACTCATTAGACTGTTCCATTCCATTCAACAGATCCTGTACTTTTTCTCTTTCAGTGTGCATAGCAATGTCGTTAGCGAATCAGTTTTAATTCCAGTCTTAGACATTTATTTCCGTCATCGCTTCTTCGATATATAGTTTAAACGGAAGGGCGACAGACTATATCGCTGTGCTACATCCTCTTTTAATCCGAGTAGTTCGTTATAGGTCTTCCAGTGTTATTGTTTCGTTGCGATTCTTGTACATATTGTATATTAACCGTCATTTCCTATAGCTTAACCCTATTTTTCTCAGAATTTCTAACATTTTGCACCATTTGACATTGTCGAACGCTTTTAGTTGGTCGAGAGATCCTATCAAGGTGTCTTGATTTTTATTCACTCGTGCAAAGTCAGAACTGCCTCTCTAGTGCCTTTACTTTCCTAAAATCAAACTGATTGTCATCTAAAATATTAGAAGAACAGACACCTCGCGGTTGTGATACATATTAGCCTATATAAACTGAAGGTGGAGAGGGGAACAAGGAAAGGAAACGGAAGGAATTATTGATTTCAGCTACATAGAGACTTTATGCGGACTCAGCGGCGACGGGTGAAACTATGTGCAGACTGGGACTCCGGATACTGAGTTTACCGCAACTGAGCAGACTGTCTCAGCATGCATCCCGGCCGACCCACGCTCCCACCGAGCGTCACCTGTCCACAGCCGCCGTCATGTCTTCCACGCAGACATTCGTGCAGGAGATCGAACGTTAATTGTGCATCCTCACACCCATCCTCATTTACGTAACATGTCCTGCCTGGTCGGCGTCTGCTCTATGCCGCTGGCATCAGATGCTGTGTCTGCGGCGTTGCTCCGCTGCACCAGCGGCTCGGTAAGCCCGCTGCTGCCTTCCATTGCTGCGTATCCCACGTTCACGCACTCTGGCTGCCTCCAGCCTTTCCTGTCAAAGACCTACTGTGTCGTCTCGTCTCACCACCGTTGCTGCCATGGAGAAATATTTTGATTGGTCATCCTTTACCCTGCTGTATTAAGTCAATAATTTAAAAATACTTTTTGGTTCAGATTATTACAGCATTTAGCTCTAAATCTCTTTTCTAAAAAAATCCTTACAGTACTGTTAGTTTGTTATTATAAACTCTAAGGAAGTTTTAATCTCTCCCTGAGGGTTTCGTTAATGGCAGGGTTTTTGTTGGGATCATGTGAGGCTAACCCAACTATTTCTTTGTGTCCTGCGTGAAAGATTCGAAGGCGTTCATCTTTGTACCTTTCAACAGTATTAGCGATACGTCATATTTAGTAATCAAACCTTTTAAAAAAAGAATTATGCGCAATTGTAACAGTACGGTTACAGCGTGTGCTTACTAGCGTATTCTAAGTAAGAAGAACCGTAAGCTTTGTATGTAATTTATCTGCACGTGAAATACCAGTCGCCTAATCTGTAACTTAATGAAGTGAAAGAAATCAAATTAATGTAATTATGATAAATCCGCCTCGATTGCACAAACTACCTGGTGTTTACCTAGGTTTCAGCGTTGGTAACCACGTCTTCTTCAGAACAAATATAAAACAGCTTGCCTAAATAGGTATAGTAAAAGGGTAAAATCAACACCTACAGCGGCAAGACCCTATAAATCTTTTTTACAAATACACGGTACATGTATACCAAGTCAATAAAATTGAAATTCAATAAAATTGAAATTTTTTATAGGGATTTGGATTGTATTGTTTGGGGGAAGAGACCAAACAGCGTGGTCATCAGTCTCATCGGATTAGGGAGGGACGGGGAAAGACCTAGTCGGCAGTGTCCTTTCAAAGGAACCATCCCGGAATTTGCCTGGAGCGATGTAGGGAAATCACGGAAAACCTTAATCAGGATGGCCGGACGCTGGATTGAACCGTCGTCCTCCCGAATGCGAGTCCAGTGTGCTAACCACTGCGCCACCTCGCTAGGGTTTTTTTTTTATAGCGTCTTCCGCTGTAGCCTTTGACTATGCCTATTTAGGCAAGATGTTTCATATTTGTTCTGAAGAAGGCGTGGTTACCCACGCTGAAACCTAGGTAAACACCAGGTAGTTGTGCAATCGAGGAGGATTTTTCATAATTATTTCGATACTTACGATTGCTGACGCGCTGCTGTGCTGAAAGTTATCAAATTAATACCAATCATGAATGTTATTACTTATTTAAGGGACTAAGGTTTCCTGCAGGCCGGCCGCGGTGGTCTCGCGGTTCTAGGCGCGCAGTCCGGAACCGTGCGACTGCTACGGTCGCAGGTTCGAATCCTGCCTCGGGCATGGATGTGTGTGATGTCCTTAGGTTAGTTAGGTTTAAATAGTTCTAAGTTCTAGGGGACTAATGACCACAGCAGTTGTGTTCCATAGTGCTCAGAACCATTTGAACCAGTTGAGTCCCATAGTGCTCAGAGCCATTTGAACCATTTTTTTTTCCTGCAGTTGATAGTTCTGACAAACAACCTTATCATTGTTGCACGTGCATGGGTTACTTCGAAATATTCCTCCAAAAATCTTCTCCTTCAATAAATCAATAAAATAGCTTTAAACTCGTTTTCGTGTCCATAAGAAAAATATTCCAGATAAGTTCTCCCAGATTCTAAAATATTCAGACTTCCTTCTCTAAAACTCAGCTGCTCGCTAATATGCCTCTAATAAGAATGTCCTAAAGCAGCACAACTGACTGGTGACCTAGGGCACCTCAGAGCACATTAAAACAGAGTCAAGGATCTTAGCCACTACTCGTGCAGGGAGCTCATGCATCTTTGCCCCAGTGCAGTAAAGGTGAATAATTTACAATGACAGAAAATATGAAGACCTTAGACAGCACGTTACGGCAAACAACAGAGTTCTATTAAACAGTTATTTTCGGATTCAGTTACAATGACGAAAGATATTCCTCAATATCTGTTACTTCTCGTACAGTTCACGTACTCTTAAGTTTGTCGCTAACGACACTAGATTATGTTGCCTATAATTCACTATTATTTCGAACCCTATTGTTAAATTCGGCGCTTACGGAGACAGAACGTCACACAAGTAGCGGTCTTCCTCTATGTTATATGACGTTTCATAAATTTTTTCTTCTGCCACAGACCACATACACAATGACTGCAGTAAATACACTCCTGGAAATGGAAAAAAGAACACATTGACACTGCGAGAGGGCTGTACAAGCAATGATCACACGCACGGCACAGCGGACACACCAGGAACCGCGGTGTTGGCCATCGAATGGCGCTAGCTGCGCAGCATTTGTGCACCGCCGCCGTCATTGTCAGCCAGTTTGCCGTGGCATACGGAGCTCCATCGCAGTCTTTAACACTGGTAGCATGCCGCGACAGCGTGGACGTGAACCGTATGTGCAGTTGACGGACTTTGAGCGAGGGCGTATAGTGGGCATGCGGGAGGCCGGGTGGACGTACCGCCGAATTGCTCAACACGTGGGGCGTGAGGTCTCCACAGTACATCGATGTTGTCGCCAGTGGTCGGCGGAAGGTGCACGTGCCCGTCGACCTGGGACCGGACCGCAGCGACGCACGGATGCACGATTAGACCGTAGGATCCTACGCAGTGCCGTAGGGGACCGCACCGCCACTTCCCAGCAAATTAGGGACACTGTTGCTCCTGTGGTATCGGCGAGGACCATTCGCAACCGTCTCCATGAAGCTGGGCTGCGGTCCCGCACACCGTTAGGCCGTCTTCCGCTCACGCCCCAACATCGTGCAGCCCGCCTCCAGTGGTGTCGCGACAGGCGTGAATGGAGGGACGAATGGAGACGTGTCGTCTTCAGCGATGAGAGTCGCTTCTGCCTTGGTGCCAATGATGGTCGTATGCGTGTTTGGCGCCGTGCAGGTGAGCGCCACAATCAGGACTGCATACGACCGAGGCACACAGGGCCAACACCCGGCATCATGGTGTGGGGAGCGATGTCCTACACTGGCCGTACACCTCTGGTGATCGTCGAGGGGCACTGAATAGTGCACGGTACATCCAAACCGTCATCGAACCCATCGTTCTACCATTCCTAGATCGGCAAGGGAACTTGCTGTTCCAACAGGACAATGCACGTCCCCATGTATCCCGTGCCACCCAACGTGCTCTGGAAGGTGTAAGTCAACTACCCTGGCCAGCAAGATCTCCGGATCTGTCCCCCATTGAGCATGTTTGGGACTGGATGAAGCGTCGTCTCACGCGGTCTGCACGTCCAGCACGAACGCTGGTCCAACTGAGGTGCCAGGTGGAAATGGCATGGCAAGCCGTTCCACAGGACTACATCCAGCATCTCTACGATCGTCTCCATGGGAGAATAGCAGCTTGCATTGCTGCGAAAGGTGGATATACACTGTACTAGTGCCGACATTGTGCATGCTCTGTTGCCTGTGTCTATGTGCCTGTGGTTCTGTCAGTGTGATCATGTGATGTATCTGACCCCAGGAATGTGTCAATAAAGTTTCCCCTTCCTGGGACAATGAATTCACGGTGTTCTTATTTCAATTTCCAGGAGTGTAATAAATCATATTTTGAAGAGGTGCTAGCAATGACAGTAGACACAAACGATATGAATACGTTAATGAAACATATGTTGAACATTAGCCGTGACCTTTTGTTTTGAGATGTTACGTCAAATAGAAAAACTGGTTGTATAAAGAACAGTTTATGGAGTCATAGCATATGATACTATTTCGACTCTCAGAATCATTGTCTCTTTAAATTAGGGAGTAATGAACAACAGAAAAAACTGGAAGGAGGAAATTGATTGTGTCAAGCGTAGAGTTAATTGTGGTCACAGTAGTAATACACGAAACTACCATTGGCACATCAGCGGCACTCCATTATTCCTGCATCTGGCGTTCGAAACAGAAAACTTAAATTGTTACATTGAGGGAAATGATCATAGATAATCAGCTGTGTTTTTCCTTGACTGTCGTATGTTATTCGCTTGACGGCATATTGCTGCAACCCCTTGCCAACTAAAACAGCATTTGCTGTAGCCACGACAAGGGACAATCGTTCAGCCCTGCGAGTTGAAACCTTCAAGAAAGCGGTATGTAAAGGAGACGATCAGCCTTATCCGTATTAATTCATTCCTCGTCGGAGCAGACAATGTAAACGTTGGACACGCTCTCATTTACAGTGGAGATCGATGTGTAGGCTTCATCCCGCCGTAGCCCTCAGTGGCTCACAACCCCACAACAGGCCACAGCAGTCCACCCAACCTACCGCCGCCCCACACCCAACCCAGGGTTATCGTGCCGTTCGGCCCTCAGTGGACCCTCCCCGGGAACGTCTCATACCAGACGAATGTAACTCCAAATGTTTGCGTGGTAGAGTAATTATGATGTACACGTACGTGGAGACAGTGTTTACGCAGCAATCGCCGATGTAGTGTGACTGAGGCGGAACAAGGGAAACCAGCCCGCATTCGCTGAGGCAGATGGAAAACCGTCTAAAAACCATCCACAGGCTGGCCGGCACACCGGACCTCGACACTAATACGCCCGGCGGATTGGTATCGGGGTCCGGCACGCCTTGCCGCTCGCGAAGCAGCGCGTTAGACCGCGCGGCTAGACAGCGTGCCATGTTATCGATGCTCAGTGATCTTTCTTCCTCTTTCATTTTAAAAGGGGCGATCAAAAGGTATACGTTTTAGCGCGTTGCTGTAGCGTATATGCAACCCAGCGCGCCTCCGATGACGGTGTATGGAGGCGCAGTAAAGGAGAGAATCGCAATTCAGACGTTACGCCGACTCGAGTGGGAGACGCTCGAACACCCACCCAATGATCCTGATCTCTTCCCATCCGAATACCATGCCTTTAGTCCCTTGATAAAGGTCTTGAATGGTTGATGTCTCCTGTCGGACGAGGATGCGCAGCAGGCAGTTACGGACTTCTTCGTGCAGCAGGATACGGTGGTTTACCAAAAGGGTATCTTCAACCTGGTGTGTCGGTGGGATGATTGTTTCAGTACTCACAGTGATTTTTCCTGATTGGTAACTGCGTAGACTACGCTTGTTCTCCCTATTCTGGAGTACTGCTGTGCGGTGTGGGACTGACGGATGACATCGAAAAAGTACAAAGAAGGGCAGCTCGTTTTTTATTATGGCGAAATAGGGGAGATAGTGTCTCAGACATGATACGTGAATTGGAGTGGCAATCATTAAAACAAAGGCGTATTTCGTTGCGACGGGATCTTCTGATGAAATTTCAATCACCAATTTTCTCCTCCGATTGCGAAAACATTTTGTTGGCACCCATTTACATAGGGAGAAATGATCATCACGATAAATAAGAGAAATCAGGGCTCGCACGGAAAAATGTAAGTGCTCGTTTCTCCCGCGTGCCGTTCGAGAATGGAATGGTAGAGAGACAGCATGAAGGTGGTTTATTGAACGCTCTGCCAGGCACTTTATTGTGAATAGCAGAGTAATCACGTAGATGTAGATGTAGATTCTGGATAGTGCGGCTTTCGAAACGGACGTAATTTGATCGTCCCTTATACAATGTTCTTTCGTTGATACACAATGTCCACTTGATGAATTGTAATAAAGAGATGGATTTTGCACTAGAAAACACGTTTTAAATATTTTGGATAAGATTTCATATGCAGTCACAGTAAGGAATTTGAAAACAAATCTGCGACGTTTCACGTGTGTATAAAACAAA
Source organism: Schistocerca gregaria (assembly GCF_023897955.1). NCBI lineage: Eukaryota > Metazoa > Arthropoda > Insecta > Orthoptera > Acrididae > Schistocerca > Schistocerca gregaria. The sequence goes on along the minus strand of NC_064920.1, from coordinate 446,695,312 downwards.
CAACACAGTGACGATACTGGAGCTACACAAAACAAAAATTACAAACTATGACCGAATCGACACATTTGAGTGGTAGTTAATGAATATATGCGACTGAACTGCGCTGCGAATGACACAGTATAAGAGCAACAAAGGACCTTTACTGTGAATGACAGGAGTGAAGATTTTAAACGGCGGTATTATCAACATATTTTACCACTGGAAGCTATCGTTTTCCAAAGTTAGTTTCCGCATAACAATCAAAGGAATAAAAAACTGTGAAGTGATCAAATACACTTTTGAAGGAATGAAACAATCAACACTGCCTTATACGGAATGAGACACATCCTTGTGGACTGTTTATACCTCGGGCAGCCCTCCCCAGATGATTTCTATGTGTGTACGAAGAGCGCAGATTTACTGAAATTTGCGTCCCTTCATGTACAGATATGAACACCGACGCAGAGAACAGTGGACGTGAATCGACGCAGTGTGGCGGGCTGGCTGCTTTTATGCTGCTTCCTCCCCACCTCTGCCTGAGGACACGTCGTCTAGCGTGGAAGTAGTGGGGCGACGTTCACTGTCAGCAAGAAGCTCTCGACAGGCGCCGTCCAGTTCCTTTCCCACCACGTAGCGGTCATTCATTCCTCGCTTGTCTTCGGGGACACTTCGTATCCGTGTCTTTAGCCACAGTGGCACCTTGAGCCTGCACACAGCCACATTAAGTGCTTCATTTAGCCAATAAACATCGCCGCTTTTGATTAAACTTCCTTATAATATTTCAGAACTTCTGTCCTGAATACTCTGACCAAGCGAAAATTCTTTTAATGCAGGAGATTACTTCGCAACTACGTCGTTCTTCATGGTAAAGAATTCCACCTTGCACTGACTTCAAGCAATCTGGATATTCGCTTAGATTTATACCATTCCCCTATCAAAAAATGTATTAAACATCTCAGGACGCGTTATTTACTGCGGCCTGCGAAGTCTCGTACGACATTATCGTTCTGCCATCGATTTACTACAAGTCTGGCAGCAGGCTGCGCCGAGCCGTCACCGAGGTCACATTATTAGACCTTTTACCGGTATAGCTAGGCTGTTCGATTGTAGAATGAGGTTTATTTGTTACTCAGTAAGACACAATGATCATGTGGAACGTGGGATTATGTTTTTAGTAAAAGAATCAGTTGACACAGGATACATGCTAAACATCAACTAGCCTACCTACCTACAAGGGCCGCTGAAAAAGCTTCCGCATGAGGGCATTGCTGCAGCGTGTATATGACGTAGCACCAATCCGATGCCGGTATATAAGCATCGACATGTATACAAGGGATCAGTGTGTCATTCGTGTCTTTCCGACGAGCGTACTGCAAACGCATTAACGTGAACTATTGGTACAAATGGTTCAAATGTCTCTGAGCACTATAGGACTTAACATCTGTGGTCATCAGCCCCCTAGAACTTAGAACTACTTAAACCTAACTAACCTAAGGACATCACAGGCATCCATGACCGAGGCAGGATTCGAACCTGCGACTGTAGCAGTCCCGCGGTTCCGGACTGCAGCGCCTAGAACCGCACGGCCACCGCGGCCGACTAACGTGAACTATGGCGACATTATTACCAAATACGTCCAAACAGGAGAAACACGCTGCTACTCTTTCCTTGGCTGCCGAACCAACACTGGTAGACATCCATCGGAGAATGATGAAAGTATATGGATCAGCATGTCTGTCAAAAACCGGCGTTGTGGAATGGTGGGCCAAGTTCCATGCTGGACGTGATTCGACACTCACATCCGCATACCGCAGAAGTTACGAACGTCAACTCAGATGGCGGACACTCGATCGCGCGACCTATACTCCTGATCTCTCCCTCTGCCATCGGTCCCTTAAAAAAGGCCCTAACGGGTCGACGACTTCTGTCGGGCATAAATGTACAGCAGCCAGTTATGGACTTCCTCGTGCAGGAGGACTCACTGTTTTACCGAACGGGTGTCTTCAACCCAGTGTGTCGATGGGATGATTGCCTCAATGCTGACAGTGATTTCGCTGAGTGGCATCCCGAATTGGGACTGTACGGTCTTCGAACGGAAACTATTTGATCGCCCATTACACCGGGTGTACATAAAGTCCGGGAACACATTCAATTACTTATTGCTAAAGAACTAAACATTTTACAGATGTAATACATATTATATTTTGAAGAGGAATTCTGAAAGGGTACCTTTTTTTACAGAAATTCGATATACGAACCATGAGTGACCGAGCAGACGTCAACACGGTAATCGAATCCTTGCCATACCCGTCCCAGCATGGCATCGTCGACTGTGGCAGTTGCTTCCCGTATTCTCTCCCGGAGCTCTGCTACATCACGTGGTAGAGGCGGTACATAAACCGGATGTTTAATGTGTCCCCACATAAAAAGGTCACACGGAGTGTGATCTGGAGGACGGGGAGGCCATTTCATGAAACAGCTGTGGGGAAGCTCGCTCCGCACCTGAACTCACCATGTTTGCAACTAGCGCTGGCTATCGGATAACTACCAAACTACGCTGTGACGGCATCCATGAAAAAACTTTCTGAGTTTCTCTTCAAAATGACATATGATAGTGTTTGTTTCTTGTAAAATAAATAATTGAAAGTGTTCCCGGACTTCATGTACATCCTGTATAATTAAGGGTTTCACTGGTTCTGGAATGCAAGCGTACATTTAAAATCCATTGCATCTGAGCACCTGACGAATATTAATGGATCGCTCATCAAAATATTGTTAAAAAAAGTCTTTGGCCAACTAGCCACCAACAATTAAAACTTCCGTGAGTCACACACCAACAAATATAAGATGTAAAACGATAATCAATTTTGGCACAGCATTACATATTCACGAAAATATGCATGCGCGCCAGCACCAGTTACTAGAGGACACATTTTGAAAGTTATTCATTATATCTGGTTTTCTTTTTCGCAACGTAATGCAGCTGCCAGATTTCAGTCAAGAAGGGAACGTCTAATTTGCATCTGACCATCACCGTAGGAAGGTTGAAAAGCAAGTCATTAGAAAACTCTATATTGTGTCATTCAAAATAGCAGTGACGACGTTAACGAGGCAGTACAATTAGAGACGTCTGTGCTTTCTACAACAAGATGCGTGTCTCCAGATCGCCAGTCCGCTCTACAACAGCTGAGGGTAAGTCTCCGACGTCATCAGGTCTAAGGCCGTTACAAATCTCATTCGTCGGGGCAAGAAGATTGAACGTCCTAGTGCAATTATGAAACCTGTAGACTCATTTTCAAGAGGAGCAGGGGCCAAAATCCCATTTTGTCCATCCTCACTAAGCATTTCTGTGTTTCCCATAGATCTTTTAAGGGACGGTTCCTTTCTATACTCGCAAGATCTATGTCCTTATCATTTCGTCATTAACTTTAATACCACTCCTCATTAACGGGAGGTTGTAAAACGTTCTTCATTTCGTCTTCATTTCGAGCTAACTCTGTCCACGGGGCTCACGTGCACAAGATGGGGGGTCAACCCACGCTACAAGCATGGTCCCGTACTCGCTCGTTGTTGTTTGCAGTGCTCTTATATATCTACCGTAGAAGCTAGTAACGTTCGAGGCGAAATGTCACGGCATGAAAAATTCAGTTCTCGGAAATTAATGCTTACGTCCTCGTTAAAACTCCCTCTTTGAGATAGACTAGGCATATTGGTTTTTTCTTTCCATTTCCTTTAATTTCCTTTATTTTATGGGCATCACATTGATCTGTCAAGTGACCCAAGACAGGACGCTGCAGGGTACGCCATTCCTCTCCAGTCTTGATCACTTTTAATTGGCATTCCGTTCTACTGGCCGTCATCGCATCCATTCACGCTACTGATCTCTGGGTGTTACGGTATTCACCAACGTTACTGTAGTCTGCGTGCAGCATATGCAGAAACTGAATGTAAATTACATAATTTTTCCTTATGGGTACTACTGTGTGTTAATGATAATTACGCTGCTTTACTGGGTGATACCAGCTCTAAATGAGCCTACTGAGACAACTAGTGCAAGATACTGCGCAAGGGCTAAACATATCATATATGACTAACAATAGATAACTTTTTGTGACACTGTAATATAAGTGTTACACCTGGATGTATACATGAATGTAGTTATCACGTCAGTTAGTGACAAAAAAATATTAGGTTACTAGATATTCTTTTACGTTTTTAAAATTATACTGTTTTCAATAAACAAACCGTAAATTATGTCAGAGCTATGTGAAAATCAAAGACGTTACAAAATTTCCGTTACACATGTAGTGTATTTCAAATCGTAACTCATTCCTGGAACGCACAGTTTCTGTTCTAAAGGAATAAATGTGTAAAATAATACTACCCTGGCCAGAAGCTACTGGAGACAGACCGAAGGTCACTGCAAGCGGTTATAATTGAAATCAAGAAACTAATGTGGTAACAGCACACTGATAAGGCAAAACATTATGAACACCTCCTTAATACCTCGTCTATCCGTCTTTGGACAGGGATCCGGCAGTTTATTGGTAGGCTGGTGGAGGTATGTGGCATTAGGGTCTACTCACAGGTCATGTAACTTGCGTAAATAATGGGCCGTTGATTTGAGTACGAGGTAACGAAGATCCCGTGGCCACTGAAATCGTAAGTGACGATGTCGTTTTGTCACTTAAGGGCGGTCTGCTGTGAAGCTCCGTGTTAACAATGTACGATGAACGGTGTGCTCCGAAATACTTGTGCGTGCAACAGCATTGTGATGTTCCGGCAAAGACGGCACATTAATCGTCTATAGCACTCTTCAGAGCAGATAAGCCTCCGAATCCCACTTTCTGTGAAGAGTCGTAGACATCCAACCATAACTGCCTTGTGGTAGTATCACTGTACTTCTAATGCTGCTCAAGACAGTAGCACGTGAACATTCGACCAGCTTCGCCGTTTTAGATATAGTCATTCACGGACATTGCGTAATAATAATCTGTCCTTTGTCGGAGTCACTTAGCTCAGAGAATTTCCCCATTTGCAGTCCATATTATTGCTAGGGTGAACTACATTCGTCTCTGATGCGTTTACATATTATTGGTGGCGCGTCATGTGCTCGCAACGCCACGAGGTGGCATAGAACCTCGCGGTGGACATTGGTCAAAGTGTTTTGGCTTATCAGTGTACCAGTAACACACCGCTATTGTAGTAATGGCAAGGATGTGAAGTGCCAACTCAAGACGATTCACTCAAAAATACATTACGTATGAGTCATAAGTAAGGTGTGAGAATTACCTTGTTCAAATCTGTGGGTGAAATTCAAATAACAAAAAGAAAGAATCACAAGAAGTGAATTATAGTCAGTTGATAAAAGATAATATTCCTGGCACCAAATTGGATTAGAAGATAGAAAAGAAAGTTCCAAATAAAACTAAATTGAAAATGAGTAAGTTTTTATGAAGTATTGAGTACATGAAGTAACGAAGTGGAGCATGGGGAACGAAGGGAGATATGCAGAAGAAGTTATATAATCTATTCCAGCTTGCAATGATGTACTAAAGAATATCAGGACTGAAAACAATCCATTATGTCGAACATACGCGTAGAAGCGACAGAGAAGAAAATTAAATGATTATTTGCAGCGAGCAGTCCCTTCGAGTAGATCAAGAGACGAGGCTTTGCGCTCCTTAACACTGCGTGTAACGCACTTTGCAGGGAACAGGGGACATCGTCTGGGATGAGCGACAGAGCTGCTACAGCGCAGGAAACGTGGCTGAGAATCGCGACTTGCCAAAGCGAGCCGGCCGCAAACGCCGCCACAGTCAGCACGCGAAAGCCGCCTACGCCGCAGCGTGGGCGTGTTGGCCACGTGTGTCACGGAGGAGCGGGGCGTGGTAGCGCGTCTCTGCTGCAACCGCCGTTTCCCAACTCTGGCCGTCAAAACACGTCGCCCTGGTGTCTCAGAGAAGCAGAAGCTGCTGCCCGTCCGTGAATATTACCGGCTGTAACTGTTACACTCTGTACCAGCTACAATACCACAGCAGTTCCAGAAATAGGCTTGCGCAAATGTCCCAAGGAAAATTTTTTGGGAACATCTGTTTTCACCTCTCTTGACACGTTCGAGGGGACCTCATAAAGTAAGTTACACATGTCGTCCCACGCTAAGACCATCGTCCAACAAGAGTGGCGCATTGTCGGAAGAGTGACATGTTCTGGGTTTCCTGCAGGCGCAGTTCTGCTGCAGTACCATGAACAAGTGATTCGCAGCATTGGAGTGAAATGGCGCAACGAACGAATTCCAAAATTGAAATACGTGGGATAGTACGATTTCTGTACCCAAAACGTCTAAATGTCAAGCAGATTCACAGTAAAGTTCTGACAGTGTGGACCAAATGTAATGCGTAGTGAAATGGAGCCAAAAAATTTGACCAAGGCCTGACAGACATTGGTGATTCTCATCGGGGGAAAAGGCCATCCACATCTGCCACATACTACGATGTCCAGGCAATCTGATTTGCACCAATCGCAGATTTTTGCGTTGATGAGGACGTTCCAATTGCTCCGTGACCGAATTTCTATCTTCGAGTAAATTGGCGACTGCTATAACGTTCCGAGCTTTTTTTTACAAACACTTGGTTTAAAAATAGGTCATGTGGCTGTGTCTTTGCGAAGTGTGGTGCAGCAGTCAGTAGAACAGTGTATAACTTACTTTTTGAATTAAACAATGCAAGTACCGAAAAACACGCAAAGAAATTAAGAATTAAACTATGTAACAAATAAGTGAGCTAAGAGTATACGACTTACTGTTGGCAGCTGCGTATCCAACGGCGGCAGGAAAAGAAAGGAAAGAAATACATCCAAATCAACAGTAAGATTAACAAAATAGAAAATGTAATAAAAGAACTAGTTCATAAAGTATTCGTACACCATCTGAACATGCCGAAATTCTGCGCGCAGTGATTAAACTATAACGCTTACCCAGGGCACACACTAGAGTCAACCGTGCGCGGCCCCACTCTATCGCCTGTTGTGGATCTGAACGGCGCTGATACAATGCAATTAGTGCCGTGAGCCATAAGGGTAGTGAGACGACGCTGATCGAAAGGAAACTTATTCTGCGCTTTCATATTGAGTGCAAATCTTCTCACGAAATTGCTTAAGTAGTCGGTAGGCCTAGATCGACGGTTCAATCGATAATAGTTCGATTTTGCGCAATAATATCATTAAGAAACCAACCACGTACCGGACGCTCTCACACTTTGACTGTTGCAGACGTGAGATCTGTCATTAGGGAAATGAAGAAGAAACCTAAAACTAACGCTCCTAAGTAGGGTGAGGAGTTAGGTTCTACGGGAAAGAAGGTGTGTGCCAACACAATCAGAAATACCTTCAAAATGTATGGGTATCACGGCCGGGTAGCGCCCAAGAAATTTTGGGTCAGTGAACAGAATCGAAAGAAATGTCTTCATTTTGCGATGGAACATGGATTCAAAAAGGAAGACTTCTGGAATATGGCAAATATAACGAATTCGGGTAAGAAGAATCCGGAGATGTTGACACGCAATCTTGTGCCAACGGTTAAACACAGTGGTGTCTCCTCATGGTGTGGGGCTGTATGAGTGCTGCAGGTGTTGGAAAATTACATGTCATAGCAGGTAAAATGGATCACAATATGTGTATCAACATTTTAAAGGACAATATGGATCCTAGCGCCGAAAAATTAGGTCTGCAAGGAAATTACACTTTTCAACAAGATAACGACCCAAAACATGCGGCTCTAAATACAAGGCTGTGGCTCCTATACAATACCCCAAAAGAACTGAACACCCGTCCTGAGAGCCCAGACGTTAATCCTATTGAACATCTTTGGAAAGTACTGGAAGATAGCATCAGACGAAGATACATTTCTAACAAGAGAGACCTGAAAGAAGCACTTCTAGACGAATGGGACAAAATTCCAGCCTCTCCGACGGCAAACTTCGCCAAGTCGATGCCCAGAGGACTACAAGCAGTAATAGCTGCAAAAGGGAAACCCCACTAAATATTAATTTTTGTAACTGAAATCATATTTTCAGATAATAAATTTAAAAAATGAGTGGACGTTTACTTTTTGAAGAAGCCCTTGAATAAAATCTCCATTATGTCAAGTTTGTTATCGTTATGGATGTACTTATTTCCTAGTCCATCAATAAAAATGTCTTACCCAAGTTCGTTGCATGTGACTGGATGTTCACATTTTACGCTCCCTTCCCTACACGTGATATAAACTTATGATTAGACGAATACTTTTTGGACTCACTGTACGTTATTTTAGAGTCAGTACGACTACACATAGCGGAAATAACTGACTGATTAAGAAACCTTCTTGCATAAGTAAAACATATTCTTCTTTTTAAGTAGGCCCATGATTCTCGTAATTCATTTACATTTATCGTTTCTTTAGTAACTATGTATACTTCTTTCATCTAAAGTGGACACTTCTGATTCCCTTATATTGTCACTCCACCTAGGTATGCAACACATCTGAACAATTAATAGTATCATACAGTTTCTCGACATAAATGTTCCTCTCATTGAGTACTCCTTACATTTGGTGTAGTGCCTTTCCTTTTTGTGTTCTTCTACCGTCGACATTTCTTTTTAAGATTTTATTCACTTTATGATCTCTTGAGTCGCTGCTCAGTATATTAGATAATAACCAGTAAACACCCGATGCCTTAAAGAATCACATGTCTAAAACAACTTCAAACGTCTGACTGCTTAACAAATGAGTTAATGTAAGAAAATGAAACACAAACAGATGTCCTTAAAATGTCGTGTATTCTATTTTTATCACTTTCGGTGCTTCAGTGCACCATCCTCAGGCCTTAGCTGATGCTAAAGAGGTAAATACCATCCGCATACACTACGCATCTGTGGCCAACATCTACAACTGCTTTACGCAGACTACCTGTACCCGCGATGTTGTCTCTCCAACCACTGAGATTATAGTTGGTTTTTCTTCTATACTATTTAGATTTCGGCTTTTATGGCATTATCGAGTACATTCCTAAAAGTTCTTAGACCATTAACACGTCACATCTGTTAATGGTCCAAAAACGTACATAGTCAAATGGTGGTTTATTCTTTTTTTAAAAAACAAAAGAAAAAAAACGTCGTGTCTTATTGTATCAAACTTTTAACACAGCAAAAGGTTTTGACAACATTCTAAATTTTTAAACTGAACGAGATACTCGAAAGCAGATTTTTATTGCTCCTGGAAAGCGTTAAATAGGCAATATCGGGTTCCATGATAGAGGTTTAGTAATAAGGATGTCCTCTCATTTCTAGCAGTTTTGCACCTCACATTTAAGGTGTAACCAGGCTTCATTCGCTTTGTTCGTTTTTTTCCTTCGTTGACTATAGACGATTCTACAACTTCTCTGCACCGCCTTCATATTTGTGTATTCCCATGTCCTTCCTTCAATCTTTTCGTAGATAATTTCTTAATTTCATCATTCCACTGATCAGCTACTTTTTTCTTTTGCTTTTGTAATTTTTAGTTAATCAATTTGATGTTGTGGTCTTCTGCTATGTAGTATATTTTGATCTTTTTCTTTTGAAAATATTTTCGATAGATTTTCCTCTTCTATGTTTTAAACTTTTATATATGAAATATATTTATTGTCTAACATCTATATATCTTCTTCAACTTGACATTTATATCACTTGTAGGACATAAACTGAATTAATTTGAGCTCTTAACACTTTCCACTAGATTTATAAAGTAGTAAATTATGAAGTGTTTGAGCCGAAATGATGTTTCAGGTATACCTTCCTCATTTTATAAATAGCTGAATATCGTCATCAGAAGCATCAAGATTGCCTAATTACTAAAACATTCACATTATCTGTTTAGGAAGTTTAATACCATCTTCAAATGTGGTGATTAATCTACTAACTGCTTCGACATAATGCGTAGAAGTCCAAGTTATGGTCACCGAAGTATTTTATACCATTTCATGATGTGCACAACTTCAATTTCTATGTTTCACAAAGAATTGGTTGATGGATTAATTATCACATCCGAAGATGGAAATAAATTGTGAAAACGGAATGTTACTATGGAAGTAATTAGGTGATATTAACATTACAAATTATTATGTGTTTCTTACTCTCTAACGGTGCTCATTAATACCCCCCTCCTGCAGGAAAACGCCAATAGTTCACCATCTCTATTTATTTACTCTGAACCCTTTTGTAAGTCTTACATCTCTACGTTAAGTCAAACGGCGTAGGCCATCAATGTTGATGACACATTCAACTATTCTCTCTTACATTTTGCAGTGTTTTGTAATTTGCGACTGAACCGAAGGACTATATGTGCCTTAGAGTAGTATTAACACAAAACTTTTCTCTCTTCCTTTCTACCTGCTTTGTCTTTCCACGCACATAAAACAGTGCCATTACTTTATGTTCCATTCGTAGCCTTAAGACCATGTTTAAACTGCTTTGTTCTTTGTTCTCAGGCAACGTAAAGTACTTGGTATCCACAACTTCGCCATACTTCAGATAGAGCCATTACTCATCGTATTTATTCCTCGTCACCTCTTCTGCATCCGCCGTTTCCCAGCTTATAGCCTTGTCCAGACATTCCCTAATTCATACTTAAGCACTTTTCGCTTTATTTCACCGCGTGTCTAATGTTATCTTTCCTCACAATGTTCCTTTCCGCATTACTATAAAACCGGGCCGGCCGCTGTGGCCGAGCGGTTCTATGGTTTTCAGTCCGGAACCGCGCTGCTGCTGCGGTCGCAGGTACGAATCCTGCCTCGTGCATGGATGTATGTGATGTCCTTAGGTTAGTTAGGTTTAAGTAGTTCTAAGTCTAGCGAATGATGACCTCAGATGTTAAGTCCTTAGTTCAAAAAATGGTTCAAATTGCTTTGAGCACTATAGGACTTAACTGCTGAGGTCATCAGTCCCCTAAAACTTTCAACTACTTAAACCTAACTAACCTAAGGACATCACACACATCCATACCCGAGGCACGATTCGAACCTGCGACCGTAACGGTCGCGCGGTTCCAGACTGTAGCGCCTAGAACCGCTCGGCCACTCCGGCCGGCTACGTCCTTAGTGCTTAGAGCCATTTGAACTACACTCCTGGAAATTGAAATAAGAACACCGTGAATTCATTGTCCCAGGAAGGGGAAACTTTATTGACACATTCCTGGGGTCAGATACATCACATGATCACACTGACAGAACCACAGGCACATAGACACAGGCAGCAGAGCATGCACAATGTCGGCACTAGTACAGTGTATATCCACCTTTCGCAGCAATGCAAGCTGCTATTCTCCCATGGAGACGATCGTAGAGATTCTGGATGTAGTCCTGTGGAACGGCTTGCCATGCCATTTCCACCTGGCGCCTCAGTTGGACCAGCGTTCGTGCTGGACGTGCAGACCGCGTGAGACGACGCTTCATTCAGTCCCAAACATGCTCAATGGGGGACAGATCCGGAGATCTTGCTGGCCAGGGTAGTTGACTTACACCTTCTAGAGCACACCGGTGTCAATGTGTTCTTTTTTCCATTTCCAGGAGTGTATTTGAACTTACAACCTGGCACTAAATAGGCAGAACAGTTCATGCGTGGAAATTTCTGCTGTGGAAAGATGCATGAGTGTTGCAGTTTAACACCCTTTCTGAGGATGTGACTACGTGTGACAGCTTTCCACATATTCAACACAAATGAAAGATAGTGGGGATAAATGTTACTCGCCGCTTTGTTCTGTTTCCCCAGGATGCAATGTTTCGACCCATTATACCTGATGCACTTAATTTTTATTAATGAATGCCATATTCCACAAGACAGATGCTGCATTTTTGAGACTTTGCGGGTTCATGTAAAAGTATTTTTACGAAAGTGACATATGCTCCAGTAATATGAATCGACGTTTCGCGGAAAAATAAAATATCAGTATTTTATATGCTAGTGTGCAAAATTTAAAAGACGTGTTCCCAGCTCTCGCCATGTGAGGATAGGTAATGCACCCACGTGCACTGTCGATCACGGTCGTTTTGGTGGTCCAGGTGTTATGGCGTGAAGAGGCAAAATGTTGGATTGGCGTACTGACCTAGAACATCTTTGGACTGTGCAGCTGGTTCTGGCGGAGGTTTAAGTCCTCCCTCCGGAATGGGTGTGTGTGTTTGTCCGTAGGGTAGCTTAGGTTAAGTAGTGTGTAAGCTTAGGGACTGATGACCTTACCAGTTAAGTCCCATAAGATTTCACACACATTGCTCGACCGCATCTAGGTGCGTAGGTGGAAGAGGAGATCGTGGAACGACTGAATATTTAGCGAATTGAGTAGCCTGTTTGTTCCCATTACTTAAATCCTTTCGAACAAATGTGGGGGTTGCTTTGGGGAGGCCTATTGCAGCACATCCACATGCGTCTTCTAGTGGTTGTCAACCATGCAAGTGGATGATGGAACGCCCTATCACAGAAACTCCTAGCATGGTAACACGTTGCAGAGCATGCACTGATCTGTACTGTAGCAGTTCTTTCTATGTATGATCCAAGTTTTATCGAAGTATGTTACCTGTCAGTGACACATCATGCCAAATTACTTTCGTTTTCAATTTTTGAACAGTAGTATATTAATAGAATGTGATGGTCGCGATCAGACAAAAACAGTGATACCGAACAGTATTTTAGATCGCCTATGTTCCCCTCCCTCCACCATTCCGCAACTGCGGAGGACACGAGAGAAGGTGGGGCGACGCTAGAGTCGCCAGCAGGGCGTCGGCGCCGCACGAGCGTGTAAACACGGTAGTGCGGCTGTTTACGGGCGAGGCGCTGACCGTGAACCAGCCAGGCGTGTCCTATTCTAATTGTGGCGGTGGCCGGAAGGCGCGGGTCGTTACTCACGCGATTCACACGCCGACAAGGCCACCAGCCTGGCTGACCGCCACTGCTCCGCTACTGTACGACTACCACCGTCCATCGTACGTCATGTCGCTGGCACAGGTCCTCCTCCCTCCCCCCCCCCCTCCCCCCACCCCCTCGCTCGCCGCTCCGTTCCTTGCGTTGTGCTAATGCTATGACGTAAGTCTTTCAGATGACTAAGTCAGAGATACTGATAAGCAGGAGTGTACCAGTCTTATACAGGGTGATTCCGTAATGATTATGTTACAGACTTTCAGGTGTGATGAAAAAGAGTGAAGGAAACTTGGTTTGGAAATGGCTGAGTCGAAGGTTATCAACGAAAATCATTGTTCCAGTCGTACGATATTGGCATATAATGCCATAATTACAACAAGAACTGGTGACGGCGCTGTCCTCTCAATTAGTGTGTGTACTGTGAAAAGGGAAACCTGAAAGTGATCCGATGTTCAAACGATACCTCTGACAGTGGAATACGTGGACCGGTACTGTTGTTGCTAAATCTGTTAAAATGGTTCAAATGGCTGTGAGCACTATGGGACTTAACTTCTGAGGGCATCAGTCCCCTAGAACTTAGAACTACTTAAACCTAACTAATCCAAGGACATCGCGCAGTTCCAGGCTGTAGCGCCTATAACCGCTCGGCCACTCCGTCTGGCGCTAAATCTGTATAGCAGGCAATTATCAGAGGTGGTAGTATTGACCAAAACAACGAGAAAAAGTGTCTAGTAAATACGGGCTGTAAAACACACAACTTGTGTGCTACGTGCACTTGCTCATCCTCGATACTGTGAAACGCGTCTCTTTTACTCTACAAGTGTTCATAACTCTTACGGTATGCTCTTCAGAACCACTGTTTACTCGACAACTTTGTTGTTCAATTTTTTCTTGTTTTGGTCCACACTCCTCTAAAAATATGGAGAGCAAAGAGCTTCCGATAGGAGAGATGTGTTTCACACTATCGTAGCCCTCATAGATCTTAAGGTAAGCCATTAGGGAGCCCATGTTTACTACACTTTTTTTTTTCTTTTGGATCGGAAATATCTGCCAACTCTGGCAGTTGCTACCGTATAGTCTGGACAACAACAGCACAGCTTCAACTATTGGGCTGTCAGAGGTATTAGGACGACATTCACATACAACTGTCGTCTCGGTCATTTCTGGTACAGGATCCCTTAGCTCAGATTGATACATGTACCCTTTTCCATCGTCCCTGAAATTCTGTAACATGTTACGAACACACCAATAGCAGTTTCTCGCAGTCATTATTGCACCCGTACGAAATTGGTGAAGTGATCCGATCTCTAAACGTATTTTATACCCAAACGGTACATTTCCGGACATGGTTTTCTTATCAGAAATTTATTCTACTAAGTATCCTCTACAAACGATACAAGCCTCCAATAGCACTTGTGAAACTCACACTGTATTGTGGCATACTGAACATACCTTTCGACGTAGTCTGCTAAAGCTGCCGCGTTGCATTGTTCTCGCGCGCGCAGTCCTGCGTCTGCTCGTAGTTTCGTAAGCTGTTGTCCTCAAACGACTTACATGCATGAATTTGGTGAATAAGCAAGAATACTACTGTACGGAATATAATGCATCGCATTCTGTCTGGTGACATAGCATTCTGTCAGGTGGCAATTGAATATCAAAGACAAGTCATAAAATACACAGAATCTTCATCATGGCTTCTCTAAAGCCATGTTCGACATTCACACATATAACAAATAAGCAGTATTTGTTTGGTCTGACTCCAGTTTCATATTTACCATATATCCTCATTTGTTCTGTGTTCTATGTAGTAAAGGTATATAAAACATGGCAATATATTTGGAATATACATTGTATACCTTTACATTTACATTAAAAAATGAATGATGTACGAATTATATTATATCATCGTTACATGTACTGTCTCTGGTTCAAAATACGCTCTGTTAGTGTCTGGCGGAGAATATGCCCGTCACAGACTTAGCGTCATTCTTCGTTTACACATCTGCGTGGTTCGCAGCAGTGACGTGACTACTTTGTGTCAGTTTGCATTACAAAACAAAATATGTATAAATGACGTAGTAGATAGTGTCTGAAGTTCCATGCGACTTTTCGCGGATGATGCTGTAGTATACAGAGAAGTTGCAGCATTAGAAACTGTAGCGAAACGCAGGGATATCTGTAGCGGATAGGCACTTGGTGCAGGGAGTGGCAACTGACACTTAACATAGACAGATGTAATGTATTGCGAATACATAGAAAGAAGGATCATTTATTTTATGATTATATGATACCGGAACAAATACTGGTAGCAGTTAGTTCTGTAAAATATCTGGGAATATGCGTGTGGAACGATTTGAAGTGGAATGATCATATAAAATTAATTGTTGGTAAGGCGGGTACCAGATTGAGATTCACTGGGTCCTTAGAAAATATAGTCCATCAACAAAGGAGGTGGCTTACAAAACACTCGTTCGACCTATACTTGAGTATTGCTCGTCAGTATGGGATCCGTACCAGATCGGGTTGATGGAGGAGTTAGAGCTGATCCAAAGAAGAGCGGCGCGTTTCGTCACAGGGTTATTTGGCAAGCGTGAGAGCGTTACGGAGATGTTTAGCAAACTCTGCAAGAGAGGCGCTCTGCATCGCGGTGTAGCTTGCTGTCCAGGTTTCGAGAGGGTGCGTTTCTGGATGAGGTATCGAATATATTGCTTCACCCTACTTATACCTCCTGAGGAGGTCACGAATGTAAAATTAGAGAGATTTGAGCGCGCTCGGAGGCTTTCCGGCAGTCATTCTTCCCGTGAACCATACGCGACTGGAACAGGAAAGGGAGGTACTGACAGCGGCACGTAAAGTGCCCCCCGCCACACACCGTTGGGTGGTTTGTGGAGTATAAATGTAGATGTAGATGTAGATGAAATGATCTGGGATGTATCGAGATGTAGTAGAGTACATCTTAAACTTATAGTTTGTTGTCCTCGTATGGAGTAAATCTTCTGCGCAGCCTCTGCCGGTAAAAGACTAGCATCCTCAGACTGTAATGTTATTGCGGCAACGCATTCCAACAGGGACGGTGTAGATGAGGATGTCGACATTTGACTGGCAGAAATCGTGTTGCGTCCAGGCAAAGTATGTTATACTTGCTTGTCAAAATTCGCCATATATTCTCTCCAGGCCTCTTACATCATTTACAAAGTCTGAGACTGCTCCATCAGTTTTAATGCTTCAAACGCCCTTTGAGTTGTTGCAACAAGATCATAGTTTTTACTTTGTAACCTGTTAGTTCAGCTGCACTGCAGTTAATAGTAATTTATTTTTTAACCTTATTAGTTAATACTAGCATTGTTTTACAATTTTGTATCCAGGTATTCGTTATACATTTTACTCGCCCACTCCACGTCTGATATTACACATCCTCTGTGACAGTTTCTCTGAAAAATAAAAAGCAATATCAGTAGTGACAATGAGTGTTTTGCGACAGCAGACCAAAGAAATGCAATCACGAGCGTTTTGGCGTATAAGACAATTACTGGGAAAAGTCAGACGTGTATGGAACGCAAAAATAGTGCGTGTGCTTTAGACTGCCTGGCCTGAAATTAAAGGAAACTCCTGTTGTCACCGCCTTTTATGGCGATTTTAATACTCTACTGAGCTGATATTGATCTATATAGCAGGGGTAGTTACATCGTTAATCAATTTTACGCTACTCTGACCTGTTGTCAACAATACAGATAATTAAGGAAAACTATATTTTTAATATTAGAACTATAAAGAAATTCACCCCCAAGCAGTCGCCATTCTGTGTCTCTTGGATCCGTCTGCGGTGCAAACAATTCAAAATTGCACAAAGAAAATACACTTTACGCATTAGGGTCACATACTGCAACGTATGTGTACAAAGAAAGATAATTCACTTTGTCACCTCAGTACTCAAAACGTAGTTTCCATGTAAAGAAAAGCTTTGATTTTGATGATAGTGTCTGGAATGCACGAACAAGAGCGGTAACGAAGCAATGTTTGACGATAATTCAGACGAGATACAAAAATTAGGACTTTTACCACATGTTGGACACTAACCGTATACAGGAAAGTATTCTAGCACGTCCATAAATGCGTTCCTTACGAACTGAGGAAACCAAGGTCAGATTTGTAACTCAGAATTCCAATTTACTGAAAGATACCTTACGACTGTAGCAGATCGATGCTACACTTAATGTCTCAATACTAAAACGTGAACGCAGTTTCGGTGCCCCCACGGCCGGTGCGCGCTGCTGCCTTGACCCACTGGTGCTGCCGTCACCGGATGTTGAATCACCTGACGATACGCCAGCGAGGAGGGCCAATGGATGGAGTACACCGAGCAGTCGTGGCCGGCACGCCACGTATTGGCAACGGCTCCCTTAGTGTTGGCGCCGCAGGCTCATCGTGAAGGCTGATCGCTGGTAAACACCCACCGGACGCGTGCGGCTATTAAGCCACCACTGAACTGTACCGATGTAGGTGGTTAAATGTAACGGGTCGGAAGCTGTAGAGCGTAAAACGGTTTTGACCACCGTGTAACTGGTTAATGAGCTTTGTGGTATTCCTAGTTACGCAGCTTGAAGCAGTCGTGAAGCGCCGTAGTCGTGATGATTACCTTTATTGCAAAGAAAGTCATTATGTGCTGTGTGAAAGAAAAAAGAAATTTTTAAGAGCTAATGATTGTGTAAAAGACTACATCGCTAGGTATCAAATTTTTAAATTAATTTACTTTTACTGGCGAGCTAGGGAGCTATGAAACAAGCGATACTAATTTTATAATAATTTTTGCTCGCTAATGTATAAAAAATTCGGACGCGCCTCAATAGCACGTCTGTTACAGTTATTCCCGCTTTTGGTTTTTATGTGAACGAACACTAACGTCTTGCTTCACATGTATTGTGGTCTTCATTTCGAAGGCTGGTTTGATATAGCTCTCCGCGCTATCTTGAGCAAACCTTTTATCTCCCAATAACTACCGCAACCTACGTCCATTTGAACCTGCTTACTGCATACATCCCTTGCTCCCCCACAACAAGCTTTACCTCCGACACTTTCCCCCAGTACCAAACTGTGATTACTTTATGGTTTAGGATCCATCCTACCAACCAATTTCTTCTTTTAGTAAATTATCTTATTTCCCCAATTCGATTCGGCATCTCACCATTAGTTACTGTATCTGCTCGCCTAATCTTCAGTATTCTTCTGTAACTCCACATTTCAAAACTACTGTTCTCTTCCCGTCTGAGCTGCTTATCGCCAATGTTTCACTTCGTACGTAGCTAATGTCTTTAGAAATACCTTCAGTAAGTATTTACCCGCTTTTAATTTATATTGGATGCAAACAAATTCCTCTTTTCCAGAAACGCTTTTGTTGCTATTGCCAGTGTCCGTTTTATATCCTCTCTGTTTTGACCATCGACAGATATTTTACTGTACAAACAGCGAAACACATCCACTACATATTTCTGTCTCGGTCCTTATTTTGCATGGAGTTAACGCACTTGGGTTGTCCAAGAGCAGAGCAGGCCTGAGGTTATGCTATGCCGCTAGTTCCCTTGTCTCCGTGGTCTACAGGGCACGTTGTTTCGATCGCCAAACCAGGTTTCCAGCCAGTCCGTGCCGTTTGAAAACTTTTCATCTTTTAATACAGATGTGCGTAATAGTACTCCTGCAGTTCAATGCACAAATGATTTCTACTCGCATAATTTTCCTGCCTCTAGTTGGCGTTGGCCGGCTCATCACATCGTCACTGCCTACTCCACACTTCAACTAGTGCCGATTAATTGACCTAATGCCCGCAGCTCGTGGTCTTGCGGTAGCTTTCTCACTTCCCGAACATGGGGTCGCGGGTTAGAGTCCCGACGGGGTCAGGTATCTTCCCTGCCTCGAGATGACTGCGTGTTGTTGTGCCGTTTTCATCATCATCATTCATCCTCACAGTCGGAGGAAGGCAATGGCAAACTACCTCCGCTAGGACCTTGCCTAGTCGGCGGTGCAGGTCTCCCACATCGTTCCCTACGCTCATCGGAGTGTGGGACCTCATCATCATCATCAACTGACCTAGTAGGCGTTCCCTCTCGCTGGTAATTGGTAATTCGCTGGAAAAATAAAGGAATAATTAAATTAACCAGGAAGGATTGACAGACAAGACACAAAACTGAAAACCGGTTCAACTGCTGGCTCAAATGTAAAAGAATTAGTGAAGTATACATGCCACATAGGGCTTGGCTTCAGTGAAGATACGGGAGATTTGAAAATACCTGATACAGGAGAGAGATCTCATTTCGCTGGTCTAGTCTGCTGATTCTGTTGAGCTGCCTGACGAGCTGTCACCTGATGAAGCGTCGGATTTGGATCTTCGGATCACATGAAATGTATTTCCGTCGGACCCCGCAGTACAGATCATGGTTTCCCTTAACTTTTTAAGGTTAATGCTATTAAGGTTCCTCTTAAAATGACACGGCTGATTCCTTCCCCACCGTTGTCCAATCCGACCTTGTGCCCTATCGCTAAAGATTTGGTGCAGAATGGAATGTTATCCATCTACTTTCCTTCACTCACCGTCACCCGGTGCCTGATAAAGATGGGTCATTTCATACATACGAATTGCATACGCCACACAGTCACGCCTGGTCTTCTGTCGTTGAAGGCTGCAAGTCACCGAGGTGTTTCTGTTACCGGGGACATCGTTGACAGGAATAAGCACTGCATGTGTAATGCTTCCTCCAGAAAAACCGTATGGAACTTCTTCATAGCGACGTAATTGATATAACCAGGAACTGCAATTACGAAAGGAGTAACGCTTTTCACTTGACATTAAAATGCACTTGTTTCGTAAATATATCTAGTTGCCTGTTCACCCTATGAACCTCTCCCTGCTGGTGATATGGACACAGTAACCTGTTTCTCAGTACTTGTGCAGCTAATAGGAAAAAGGATAAGAAGATTAAATCGGAGAGGAAATAAATTTGAAAAATTTGAGTCGAATTATATTCATCACCTTCTAGCTACTACATCAAACTTGATGCCGATTGTGTGATCAGATTCCTTCCTATTGTTTCGGTCGCTACTACATACATGTTCACTCATTTGTTAGATTACAGGTAACACTGGTACCCGCACTTGTCTGAGAGTGCTTGTGATGTATGCTTTGGTGAATAATACCTGAAGTTACTCATACCTTTTTAAAAATATCATTCAGTAGTTTTAGTATCGTATTCCTTCGCTATCTACCCCTTTTTAGTTTCAGCGGAAACTTGTTTAGAACTGCTGCGATTTATGCCTTGCTGGTGGAGATACCTTGAGGACTCCAACGGCTTGTCGACGGGTTTTTCTAAATGAACACTGCTTGTTACGAAAATCGTTGTCAACGTTTGAACATTGCAATACATCAATCATATTATCTCATCTCATGTTGCGATGCATATCGTCTGGTGTACTTTATTGTAGGTAAATTTCCCATTTCAGTTCACTCACAAACAAAATTAAAGGAAAATTTTAGTTTTAACACTTGGTCAAATACAGAAACTTTTTTTTTAAGGTGGTGTGTATTACAACCCCATGTGCTAAAGGAGAAGTTGCGTAAGTGAAAGCAGAACGAGCTGCTGAAATTGAGGACAAAAGTTTACAGTTTCTCTAAACTAAATACTGCATCCTCAGCGGACGTTTAACGTACCGCCTTTGTAGCTAGAGACTTGTTTCATAGTGCTAGCGTTAAAATTCCGTTCTTGTTTCTCCCTTGTAAACTGTCCAAGCAATAAGAGAAGTCGTTAAAACGAGTACTGCGCGCCAGCTGAAGCTGTCCCTCGCATGCGTGCTGCAGATGTGGGAGCCGGCAGGGGCCCAGAGGCGACGTCCACCTGCGGGAGAAGAGCCCCGAATGACTGACAGCCCCAGGTGGTCTCGTCCGGGCGGCGCGTTTAAATTTCATGAGTACCGCGAGGCTGAGCATGTCCTCTGTCACAGGACTACGCTGTCATCTTCTCGTCAATCTTTGCTTCTCACGATTACGTCCCCGCGCTTCCTCGAAACGAAAATAAAAGGGTGCACCGTATACTTCAAAAGATACGCGAACAACAACGGACGTTCAAGAGAGGTCAGACCAACGAGAAACAATCTGCTACTGTGGACGCGTTACACAGCAATTTTTAGCGGCGTTAGAGACAGGAATCTACAACAGTGTTTCAGTCACTTAACAATTTACAGCATTATTCTCAATTTTGAACACGTTTACCTTACTACACCTCACAAATTTGCCAATGCAACTGTAGTTGCACCGCTCCCTTGAGTAGCGCTTCAGTATTTACGATAATGTGAAACATCCCCTTAGAAAAATTAATGAATTACTCTGCTGATAAACCCCTTACGATATTTGATTTTCAAACAGCTGAGCAAAACTGAACGTACTCAGATATTTCTCTCTTTACTTATTCTGATCATCACTAAACTGACACACAATATTTTTAGCGCAACGCAATCTGACTTTCAATAATCCCTACAAAAGAATGACCCGGACTAACAATAACCTGTACCTTTCATGAATCACTTACCTCACTCAAATCTTCGTTACTCGAAGTACTGCAATACTGCCAGCTAAATAAAACATTCTAACTACTGAAGGCACTAACTGCTGATAGGCATAGTTAGCAAATGAAAGATTTTGATAGAGAACAAACAATGTATTTACCTTAATAGTGTTCAAAAGTCATTATATATATATATATATATATATATATATATATATATATATATATATATATATATATATATATATATATGACATGCAGTCTTACAAATTTACTCTTTCTGATGGGCACACGTCCAGATCGTCCGCTCTCAAAACTCCGCCATCTCTCTTCCCACATCCACCACTGCTGGCGGCTCACCTCCAACTGCGCAACGCTACCCGCTGTACACATCCAACTGCCCAACACTACAATAGCGAATATTCCAACAATGCCAGCCAGCCACAGACTGCATACAGCAAAGCCAGTGATTTTCATACAGAGCGCTAAGTGGGTTACCAACATAAAAACCTAAACAGCCTACTTACAAATGCAACGATCCAAAATAGTTGGATTCCTAAATTCACTTTTGTTGCAGCTTCTTGTTATTATTTACGGATGTCTAATCTATGTGTTTTTTTCATTTTAGGATTACTGTGTTTTCCGTTGAAGTCTGAGCTCTGAAAGGCATTTCAAATGCCCCAGTTCATCTTCAATACATACCAACACACGTGCTTTAGCCTCAGATAAGCTCAAGTGGCTGGCTCTGAGCACTATGGGACTTAACATCTATGGTTATCAGTCCCCTAGAACTTAAAACTACTTAAACCTAACTAACCTAAGGACAGCACACAACACCCAGCCATCACGAGGCAGAGAAAATCCCTGACCCCGCCGGGAATCGAACCCGGGAACCCAGGCGTGGAAAGCGAGAACGCTACCGCACGACCACGAGATGCGGGCTAAGCTCAAGTCTCAGAGCAGTGGTGTGCTCGTTGGCCGTAAAGCGATTCTAGTTTGCATCACCTTTCTGGATGAAGGTGGTGGTCCTTCAGAACCAAAGTCACAAGCCTCCGCCGAAGCTCGTTTCTCCATAGAACACTAGGAAAGTACAGAAAAACTAACCGTTCTCTGTAGTCAACCTCAGCATTGCAAGTTCACTGCAAATAGCAAATTCCCACATCTTTAGCAGTAACGTTACCATCCTTCAAAGGGAAAGAGAGTAGATCTTCAGGCCATTTTTAACATACCGCTTTCGTCAGATAATTTGCAATATGTATCAAAACAATGAAACTCTGCGTATGCTGCAAACACTTTCAAACAATTCCAATAGAGTATCGGAGACAAAAGGGCCTTAACGGATGCTTGTGATTAATTGGTTAGCCCAGAAACTGTAAATTTTAAGTTATTCATATTACATGCGATTATACAGTCTTATTTCAGGACTTTATACAAGGTCTTTCCATAAGAGCGTGCAAAAATGTAACAGGACAGAGAGAATGCTCCACTGAACAATTTGCGGTATGGAACCTGGGGTGGGAGAAGTCAGCTCAAGGAGAAATGGAAGTAACCTTGTCTCCTGTTTTGTCTGGCATTACTGTTTGCCAGCTTATTTACAACTAACGTGAGTACAAGTTTACACGTACTGTGCTGTTTATTTACACGTACATTCTTTATTTCCTGCAGGGAACATGGAAGAAAAGCCTGATTACTAGGAAGTCATGATGCAGATTTTGTTTACTGTCCTTCTCGGTAAGGTGCCTCTCTTGTATTGTATTTACATTGTCTCATGATAGAACATGCTGTGAATCGACGACAGGCCCATTCAACAGGGCGGTGCACCGCCTCGCTTCGGTGTGGATGTGGTCGCTGAATTGGAAGAGGTTGTCCTATTCCATGGCCTCCGAGGTCACATGACCTCAATCCCATTGATTATTTCCTGTGAGGAGACCCCAATGAATATGGAGATGGAAGTATCTGCCAGTAGTTTAGCTGCCAGAATTTTAGCTGCCAAAATTTTAGCTGCCATTGATGCGTTTCTAAAGACACAGCGATTTGTCAGGGTGCGTCAGTATCTTGTTCGGCGACGTCAAGCTTGCATTGAGGTTGATGGCCGTCAGTTTCAGCACATTTTGTAAGATGCAGTATAAATGGTACGGTCACTGATGTTATTTGTATCTAATGTAAATAAAAAAAGGTACACTGCAATGTGATTTTATTCCTAGTATCTCCTTAAGCTGGCTTCTCCGACCCCAGGTTCCCTACCTCAAATTGTTCAGTGTAACATCCTTTATGCCCTGTTAAATTTTTGCACGCTCTTACGGAAACACGGAAACACCGTAAGGAAGGGGCCTCCTCAACGAGTCTGCCAAACATCATTATCACATTCGGGCATCCCCCAGGCAGCAGTGGTTTACTGGCTAATCCTTCCACTGGTGATGCAGCACAGCAGACAACATTAAATTCAAATGATCTTCCACAAGCTATAGAAAATTTGTCATAAAAGAAAACTAGTATGGCCTCAGAACCTATGTCCGTCGATAGAGACTTCCACATTCGCAAGACAGGCATCTATCTACCAATCTGGTACTAACCGTTTAGCTGTATTCGTGAAGCATGTTACATTTGAGGATTAATCGAAATGTGAAATAGTTTTCAGTGGTTACGGGATTCCTGAATGATGAAACACCGTGTACCGTAGTAGAATAATATCAGTGGATGAAAGCAACAGACAGTGTACTTGTAATGTGGACAATTTTGTTGCTTCGCACTAGAAACATATGCCTATCGCTGAACTATTTTTTTTCTGCATCTCTTATTACCAATGTTAGACGTGTGCGGGCTGAATATTCAAATGTCACGTTTTGTTCTCATCTTGATTTGTATATAACTATACCACTTCTTGGAGTGATATCGCCCCTAACATATACTTGAGGGGTCCCTCCTTTGTAGGCTATGTGTGTCTACATCATAAAATTAAACTGAATATCACACGACATTGTTGCCTGGGACGTTCCACGGGGTTGATTCAGTCGCCTAGAGGTAACGGTGTTACTTTTGGCCACTAGCAACTTTCCTTTTTCCTTGCGGATATGTGATACTTTTATATGTACACTCCTGGAAATGGAAAAAAGAACACATTGACACCGGTGTGTCAGACCTACCATACTTGCTCCGGACACTGCGAGAGGGCTGTACAAGCAATGATCACACGCACGGCACAGCGGACACACCAGGAACCGCGGTGTTGTCCGTCGAATGGCGCTAGCTGCGCAGCATTTGTGCACCGCCGCCGTCAGTGTCAGCCAGTTTGCCGTGGCATACGGAGCTCCATCGCAGTCTTTAACACTGGTAGCATGCCGCGACAGCGTGGACGTGAACCGTATGTGCAGTTGACGGACTTTGAGCGAGGGCGTATAGTGGGCATGCGGGAGGCCGGGTGGACGTACCGCCGAATTGCTCGACACGTGGGGCGTGAGGTCTCCACAGTACATCGATGTTGTCGCCAGTGGTCGGCGGAAGGTGCACGTGCCCGTCGACCTGGGACCGGACCGCAGCGACGCACGGATGCACGCCAAGACCGTAGGATCCTAAGCAGTGCCGTAGGGGACCGCACCGCCACTTCCCAACAAATTAGGGACACTGTTGCTCCTGGAGTATCGGCGAGGACCATTCGCAACCGTCTCCATGAAGCTAGGCTACGGTCCCGCACACCGTTAGGCCGTCTTCCGCTCACGCCCCAACATCGTGCAGCCTGCCTCCAGTGGTGTCGCGACAGGCGTGAATGGAGGGACGAATGGAGACGTGTCCTCTTCAGCGATGAGAGTCGCTTCTGCCTTGGTACCAATGATGGTCATATGCGTGTTTGGCGCCGTGCAGGTGAGCACCACAATCAGGACTGCATACGACCGAGGCACACAGGGCCAACACCCGGCATCATGGTGTGGTGAGCGATCTCCTACACTGGCCGTACACCTCTGGTGATCGTCGAGGGGACACTGAATAGTGCACGGTACATCCAAACCGTCATCGAACCTATCGTTCTACCATTCCTAGACCGGCAAGGGAACTTGCTGTTCCAACAGGACAATGCACGTCCGCATGTATCCCGTGCCACCCAACGTGCTCTAGAAGGTGGACGTCAACTACCATCGCCAGCAAAATCTCCGGATCTGTCCCCCATTGAGCATGTTTGGGACTGGATGAAGCGTCGTCTCACGCGGTCTGCACGTCCAGCACAAACGCTGGTCCAACTGAGGCGCCAGGTGGAAATGGCATGGCAAGCCGTTCCACAGGACTACATCCAGAATCTCTACGATCGTCTCCATGGGAGAATAGCAGCCTGCATTGCTGCGAAAGGTGGATATACACTGTACTAGTGCCGACATTGTGCATGCTCTGTTGCCTGTGTCTATGTGCCTGTGGTTCTGTGAGTGGTCATGTGATGTATCTGACCCCAGGAATGTGTCAATAAAGTTTCCCCTTCCTGGGACAATGAATTCACGGTGTTCTTATTTCAATTTCCAGGACTGTAGTTATGGAGTGTAGGTGAGAGTAGTAGATTCGTGTAGACTATACTGTCATGTTTGCGTTATATGATGATGATAAGAGAGAAGGAAATGTAAAACCCAGTGTCGACACAATATTTTAATTACATATTGTATCATGTAAGAACGCCTTTATTCTTGGTCTCTGTAATATTAGGTAATGTTAGTATAATAATAAAATTAATTTTGCTGAGATATGTTTTATTTTCATAAAACGTACCAATATCCTTTATTAATAACATGAAATGTATCTGTCGATGCTACAGCATTTCAATATCGTTGGGGAGCGATTGGTTTGGTGACGTGCCTATTACACACCATCCGAGCGCCATTATGTGCACATTTGCATTCTTTGTAAGTCGAAACCTGAGACCTAAATTGCTTGTCACGAAGTCAGATTACTGCTTTCTTGTAATGCAAAACATTCTGTTGCGTTATACATCTTATTATTATTATACGTCGTCACCAAACTTTTCCGCTCTCCAATGACGACTGTGCAATCGACTACAATAAAAAATTCCAATACTAAGCAAAAGAGGCGTTTTTGCCAAATAGAAGTTTGGATATTGATGGACACTGATGTTCTAACGATACATATTTCTTTATTGTGCTCCTGCTGTGGTCACTGTGATGTATTTAGGCTCCAAACAAATACTTTCGGAAGATTGAATTTAAATTAGTTTCTTTGACAAAAACGATTATTTGCGAGGGATACGTTACACACTGAACGGATTAAGCGAAAAGCTGCGAGCAAGAAGCATCTTCTTTGATTTAAGTAAGGCGTTTGATTGTGTGGATCACAATATACACTCCGCGAAATTGAAATAAGAACACCGTGAATTCATTGTCCCAGGAAGGGGAAACTTTATTTACACATTCCTGGGGTCAGATACATCACATGATCACACTGATAGAACCACAGGCACATAGACACAGGCAACAGAGCATGCACAATGTCGGCACTAGTACAGTGTATATCCACCTTTCGCAGCAATGCAGGCTGCTATTCTCCCATGGAGACGATCGTAGAGATGCTGGATGTAGTCCTGTGGAACGGCTTGAAATGCCATTTCTACCTGGCGCCTCAGTTGGACCAGCGTTCGAGCTGGACGTGGAGACCGCGTGAGACGACGCTTCATCCAGTCCCAAACATGCTCAATGGGGGACAGATCCGGAGATCTTGCTGGTCAGGCTAGTTGACTTACACCTTCTAGAGCACGTTCCCTTGCCGGTCTAGGAATGGTAGAACGATGGGTTCGATGACGGTTTGGATGTACCGTGCACTATTCAGTGTCCCCTCGACGATCACCAGAGGTGTACGGCCAGTGTAGGAGATCGCTCCCTACACCATGATGCCGGGTGTTGGCCCTGTGTGCCTCGGTCGTATGCAGTCCTGATTGTGGTGCTCACCTGAACGGCACCAAACACGCATGCGACCATCATTGGCACCAAGGCAGAAGCGACTCTCATCGCTGAAGACGACACGTCTCCATTTGTCCCTCCATTCACGCCTGTCGCGACACCACTGGAGGCGGGCTGCACGATGTTGGGGGCGTGAGCGGAAGACGGCCTAACGGTGTGCGGGACCGTAGCCCAGCTTCATGAAGACGGTTGCGAATGGTCCTCGCCGATACCCCAGGAGCAACAGTGTCCCTAATTTGCTGGGAAGTGGCGGTGCGGTCCCCTACGGCACTGCGTAGGATCCTACGTTCTTGTCGTGCATCCGTGCGTCGCTGCGGTCCGGTCCCAGGTCGACGGGCACGTGCACCTTCCGCCGACCATTGGCGACAACATCAATGTACTGTGGAGACCTCACGCCCCACGTGTTGAGCAATTCGGCGGTACGTCCACCTGGCTTCCCGCATGCCCACTATACGCCCTCGCTCAAAGTCCGTCAACTGCACATACGGTTCACGTCCACGCTGTCACGGCATGCTACCAGTGTTAAAGACTGCGATGGAGCTCCGTATGCCACGGCAAACTGGCTGACACTGACGGCGGCGGTGCACAAAGGCTGCGCAGCTAGCGCCATTCGACGGCCAACACCGCGGTTCCTGGTGTGTCCGCTGTGCCGTGCGTGTGATCATTGCTTGTACAGCCCTCTTGCAGTGTCCGGAGCAAGTATGGTGGGTCTGACACACCGGTGTCAATGTGTTCTTTTTTCCATTTCCAGGAGTGCATTATTGCTGAATTTGGACCATAAAGCAACAAGAGTAGCTCACGATTAGTTCCTCTCATACTCTAAGAGGAGACAGCAAGAGGTCGTTCTACACATAAATGAGGACGATTATGAGGTGGCGTCTCATTGGAGCACGCTTAAATAGGGTGTTGGTCGTGGCGGAGTGGGGGAGGGGCGGGGGGCGATGCCTCAGAAGTCGGTTACGGGACCGCTGCCGTTTCTTATATTTATAAGTGATATGCCTTGTCATATGACACTTGATTAAAAAATATTTATGTCTGCTGATGGCTCTAACGCCGTTGTGAAAGATGATGAGTGCAATGTAAGCAGTGTGCTAAATACTTCATTTGAAGGCATAAGTTGATGGCACATAGATAATAAATTGATGGTAAATCACAGCAAGACTCAGCTTCTACAGTTTTTAGGACACATTTCAGCTAAAAGTGGCGTTTTGATTACACATAATGGGCATATGAATTGTCCCGCTGAACAATTCAGATTTAATGATGTTGACATAGACAGTAAACTGTCATGGAAAGCAGTTGTTCAAGATCTTGTATAAAAACTAAATGCTCCTACATTTACCATTAGAAGAGTGTCTGCAACAATTGAGAGTCCAAAGGGAAATTACTCTGTTTTGTTTATTTTTATTCGCTTTTGAAGTAGGGGATTATATACTGCATAAATTTGCGAACCTCGTGTAGTGCCTTATCCAGGCCTCTGAGAGGTCTGACAATGGCCCATCAATATTTACTTTCTTCAGTATTGTTGTTATTAACAATATGAGTGTATTCCCCAGAATTTTCAGCTTTCACTCAATTAATACTAGGCAGAAATCCAATCTGTATTTGGATTGCACCTCTTTGACTCTTGTGAAGAAAGGCGTACTGTTTTCTGATACATCATTTTCAGTAGGCTACCACAGGAATTAAAACATCTTAGCAGTAACTCCCGCAAATTCAAATCCAAACAAAAGAAATTCCTCATGGATCACTCCTTCTATTCTGTATTGAAAAATTAAGGTAACTGCTGCGTTATATTGTTGATTGTGGTAACACATACTCGCAGGCTTGTCATCTGCATATGATTTTTATTTTATTTTGTATATGTTAATTTGATATACTTCCACATCTCATGACCATGCAGATTTGTTCAATTTGGTTCTATGTACTCGTAAGTAGACGAGGAAAATAAAAAAATAAAATTAATCCAGCATATTTACACAGAAGATGGAGATCAGGAACTTTACACCGTCACCTCTCCTCCCCTGGTCGGTCAACTATTGGAAGCGACAATGTCATCCACTACCAGGATTAGAACCGGCGTACCGCCGAGTCTACCATCACCACACATCTTGATGTGCGACGCTATTCCTGGGCATTCTGCCCAAGTACGTTTAGTGCTGAAAAGTAATACCACCTAATTTTTGTGTGTTGAAACTCTTAAAGCTTTTTAAATAAAACAAAAGTTATTAGCATTTTATGTCTTTGTTCTTTGCGAATACGTAATCTCAGTCCTCTGCTGGCAGAGGACTCCGAATTGTAGCTTGTAACATGACGGTGTTTAACGTAACTACACTGTCTAGTCACATTAATGTGAGCGCCTCTCAGAAGCCTGAATAACCACCTTTTGCAGTGCGGACCACTGCGAGACGTGCAGGAAGAGAACCAGTGACATTCCG